>NW_021940545.1:1102468-1163267 GCF_001715985.3 Manacus vitellinus
TTCCTTCCCAATATCCCATCTAACCCTGCCCTCTGGCAGTGGGAAGCCATTCCCTGTGTCCTGTCCCTCCATCCCTTGTCCCCAGTCCCTCTCCAGCTCTCCTGGAGCCCCTTTAGGCCCTGGAAGGGGCTCTCAGGTCTCCCTGGAGCCTTCTCTTCTCCAGGCTGAATAATCCCAGTTCTCTCAGCCTTTCCTCAGAGGAAAATCATTTACACATTCCTGACTTATACCTTGCATTTCATGCCCTCACAAACACAGCAGCTGAGATTCCCAGGGCTGGGATGCTTGGAGCACTGGTGGATTTGCTGTTCCTGGCTCCCCTGGGTCCCTGGTTGTCCTCTCCTGGCCTCTGTGTGAGCACAGCCAGAGGAGATGGAGAGGGTGGGAGGGTTGGCAGCCACTGGGCCTGGGAGCCAAGGGGTGAGCAGGGCACTGAAAATAAAGCAGCCCCTCAGTGGGTGTTACTGCAGCCATGCTGGGCCAGGCCAGGCCAGAGAGGAGTGCTGGCTGCCAGCAAAAATCCTCTTGACAACAATTAATAGCACCTAATTACTCTTTCTTTTGTCTTTTATTTAGCAACAGGGCCCAGCCCAGGAAGTCCCAGCTTCCACTGGTGGAGTGTTTTGACTCTGGGGCTGCAAAGGGCTCATTTCTTGGACAAACAGGACCGTGGAGCTCTCCAAGCTCCTGCTGCTTCTGACCTCCCCTCCATGTCCCCCCAGGGTGTCATTCCCTGCACCACCAGCATCCCCCTCACCATGTCATGCCTTGGCATGGCACAAGATGGAAAAATTTCCCTCTTTTCCTCCCCAGGTCTCTTTTCCCCCCGTGCCAGGGAAGAAAGCTGCCAGCTGAGAGCCAGAGATAAAAGGAGAAGCAAAGGGCCTGGTCCATGCCCAGCATCCTCCCTGAGCACTGAGAGCCACAGCACTGGGATTTCCTGACCCAAATTGTCCCTCAGTGGATTTTTCTTCCTTGTTTCTTGAGCTGGTTCTTGATCTCCTGTCAGCCTTTCATCTCTCTGGCAGTGCCTGGGGACATCCGCTCTGTTGTCCTGTGGTGGACAAATGGGCTGGACACAGCAGGATCCGGATCCTGGAATGGCATCTCCAAGGGGATGAAGGACTGGGACCATCTCCAAGGGGACAGAGGACCACGAGGATCAGTTTTAACTGCTTGGAAGGAGCACTCTGATGCTGAACACCAGTGTAGGTGTCCAGGATGCACATTGCCACAAGCCAGTCCATGCCAGAGGAAAAGGCCTCAGGGACCTTCTACGCCCTGCAGGGTGCATGGAAAAAGGGGCAAAGGGTCCTGCTCCTGAGCAGGGTTTGGGGGGAGAAGCCACATGTGGGGAGGATGGGTGTGCAGCAGGGAGGCAGGAGGGGAGGCGGGAGGGGGATTTACTTCCATCATTTGGAAAGCATGAAAATGGGGCCAAACTCCCCCCTGGAGGTGAGGGCAGGGGAGTGACCCCTCTCTGCCCCGGAGGGGGCACAGGAGGGGAGCAGGGCAGGGCACAGGAGGGGAGCAGGGCAGGGCACAGCCACACGCGCAGGCAGGAAGAGGCAGCTAAAATAAGCAGATGGGTGGAAAAGGGAGGAGAGAGTATCAGGGAGATAACATAAAGGTTAGAGAGGAAAGTCGCAGGAAGTGAGCCGAAAACAGCCCGAATGTCATGAAAAGGTGAAGCTGAGCCTCACGAGCAGCACAGAGGCCGGGATTAGCCAAGCCGAGTCGTGATGCACAAGCCTGCCTCGAGACGGCCGAAATGTGCCCGCCGGCATCCTCCTCCCTCCGCAGCGACCCGGGGTCACTTGGAAACGAGCCGTGATGTCACCCGAGGGCAGGGCAGGCTGTGCCGGGAGGCTGCTCCTCTCCCGGGGGAGGGGGTGGTTGTTGTCTCCGGAGGACAGCTCTGAAACGTGCGCTGTGTCACTGGCACTCGGGAACAAAGCCCACATTAACGACTGGCTCCGAGCATTCCCAACGGGGCACGTTCTTTATTTCCACGGCTCATCCCCGTGTGGGAGCAGAGCCGGTGTAAACTCTGCTGCGGCCTCAACCTCCTCTCGAGCCAGATTGAAACACCCGGGGGGAGGTCGTGTTTTCCAAAGGCAGAGCAAGCTGGATAAGCCCCCAGGTGCCATTACCTCATGTTTGTTTGCACGGGCTGGGAATTTCGGTGTCAGAGCCCTGGCAGACACCTTTTCCCTGGCTGCAATCCCGGCGGCGGCCACCCCAGCCCCGGGGATGCAGGATGGAGGATGCTCTTTGGCCCTCGCGCTTTACTCCCATTTCCTGGCTGCCAATCTTCATTTAACTCATTGAGCTCCGCGTCACGACGCGGCCCGGGGGGATGAGCCTCGTGGGCTCCGAGAGGGGCCGGAGCTGCAGCAGCTGGAGAGAAAGGAAGAGGAGAGGAGCCGGGAGATAAAGCCCCCTCCCCACAAGCCTGCGCTGCAGCTGATAAGAGCCCTCCCGGGCTGTAATGGAAACCCTGGCTGCCTGTTTCCTCACAAAGTCATGACTCAGGGATAATGTTCACATCCTCCGAACGGCGAGGGAGCTAAAAATACAGCCAGGAAAATGAGAATGAGCGAGAGAGCATGAATGAGAGCGTGAGTGAGAAATGCACTGGGGAAAAGAGGGAGGAAGCATGAATGAAAGAGCCTGGGAGAGAGAGTGAAAACAGCCAGAGCCTTCCAAGTTTCCAAGCTGCAAACCTTTGCTTGCAATCAGCGCTCTGGCAAAGGCACTGCTGCAGGAATGTAAACCCATGCCGTGAATGTGCCTTTGCAGGAACACTCCTGGCATCACCTCCTGGCACCAGCTCCTGGTACCACCTCCTGGCACCACCTCCTGGCACCACCTCCACCTCCGTCACATCCCGAGCAGGGGGCAGGACACCCTGGGCTGGAGGGGCTGCAACCCCAGGGGGGGCCCGGGGGCTTCCCCCCTGCCCCCCGTGGTGCAGCATCGGGGTGTTCTGCCCACCGGGGGGCACTTGAAGGTACAGAGACATTCCTGTGCTTGCCCCTGCACAGACCCGTGGATGCACATGGATGGAGTCTCTCTGGGAAAGAGGGATGTGCTTCTGCCCTTGGTGTGGCTGCTTGGGACTGGGGAGCCCACTACCCCCCCAGACCCTGTTCCTCCATCAGTTCCTGGGGGGCTTGACTGATCAGGCTCTGAGTTCTCCCTCCCCTCTCTGAGAGCCCCAAGCACCTGCACACACACACAGGGGCTCATTCTCCTGAAAAGACAAATGATTTTGCCCCTCACCGTTGCCCTCCCAAATCCCAGAAGGCCTCTCAGAGCTGAAATGCATTTTCCACATTTATCCCAGAGCTGAAGTTCCCCCCACAGCTCCCTGGCACTGGAATCTGTACCAGCATGGGGTAAGGGATGTTCCCTGTCCCCACCCTCTACAGCTCCTCTCCTGCAGAGCCAGGGTGGATAAATGGGCCTCAGAGCAGGTCTTTAAGGTTTGGAGCCCCTCCAGGCCTGGAGGAGAAGGTGTATTCTAATAAGTGTTTCTGGGTGCTTGGGAAGTGCCTGGAATGTTGTTTTCCCTTTGGCAGGATTGAGGGAGAGCAAAGCCCCTTCTGTGCAGACTGCAGGAGTTCAATCCCAGAGAGGTTTTGCCACCAAAATGCCATTTTCTGGTGTCTCCCCTCCCTCCCCACCTCAGGGCTGGGGCAGGCAGGCTGGGCCCTGCCCGCAGCACCCGCAGAGGGCTGGCAGGGAGCGGCTGCCCCGACACATCCCATCTCCCGGCACATCCCATCTCCCGGCACATCCCATCTCCCGGCACATCCCATCTCCCGGCACGTGCCGCGGCCTTGTTCCAATTATTTCCTCCTGGGGATCCGGCTGGTCTGACACAGCCCTCGCCCGCCACTTCCCTGCTCCTGGATTCTGTTCTGAGTTTCTTTTGTCCAAGGTTTCCTGGGATGGGTTGGGCTGGGAGAGGGATGCTGGTGGGGTGCTGCTGTGTGGGGCAGGGAGAAGAGAGTGTGCCCAGCCCAGGGATGAGCCCATGGGTCTGTCAGAGCCATTGCACACACACTGACTGTGTTTAATGCAGCCTCAGGAGCAGCTCTGGGTGCTGGGATTGGGAGGATGCCAGGAAAGAGGTTCATGGCTTGTGGGGCTGTGTCACCTCACCCCAGTCCCTGGTCTGATGGCAGGGCCTTGGGGGCAGAGACCCTTAAGCCAAGGACCAAAGGTGCTGAGAAACTCCTGGGAACAGGAGGGGCTCCACCACTGCCTAACTGGGATTTACCTCAAAGGAGTAAATCCAGCCCAATATGTGCTAAATCCATTTAAGAAAAAGCAATTTTTGCACCCCCACCCTCCAGACCTGCACAGCAATAGGGATGCAGGGTCCTAAGCAACTTTTTTAGGGAAATAAATCAAAAAGGATCGCTGCCTCCTGAGTCATATAGTTCCTATAGGCACCGCGGGATTCCTGCCAGCGGGAAGCCGCTCCCGGCCCCGGCGCTGTCTGGGTGCCTGGATGGGTCACGGAGGGTCGAGCCCAGCTCAACTCGACCCGTGTCACAGATAGGAAGCGAGATTAGATCCTTCTCCGTCATCGCTGCCGAGCCCGGCGCTCCTGACAAAGGCCCCAGGGGTGAGCCTGGTGCTAATCCAAGGAGCCAATTTTAGAGCCCGCTCTCCGCAGACAATCTGCGATTGTTTGGGCTGTTTTGAAGTTTTTCCCAGCCGCGCCGTCATCGCATCCTGTGACTTGGCAGGAAAGGCTTTTTTGCGCAGGCACCGCTGCCAAGAAGCCCGAAAGGTGTGACAGCGGGGGCTGCCCGGCCCCACGGGGCTGCCTGTTCCCCCCGGGGCTGCCTGTTCCCCCCGGGGCTGCCTGTTCCGGGGAAGGGGCTCCGTCCCACGGGGTCCTGTTCCCCCGGGGCTGCTGTTTCCCGGGAAGGGACTCCATACCACGGGGTGCTGTCTCCTCGGGCTGCTCGTCCACGGGGGCTGCCCGTCCCACGGGGAAGGGGCTCCGTCCCCACCGGGCCTGCCCTGTTCCTCCGGGGCTGCCCTGTTCTCGGGGCTGCTGTTCCCCGGACTGCCTGTTCCCGCGGGGCAGGGGCCCCGTGCCTCGGGCAGGGACAGGGAGCCAGCCCGGGAGGGACTCCCCGAGGCTGGCGAGGACGCCGAGCCCCGCTGTGGCAGCTCAGGGCCACCCAGCCCGGCCGGGGACCCCTGTGGCCGATGCGGGGGGTGGGGGCGGCCGCAGCTGTGGGACACCCCGGGGAGCTCGGACCGTGCCCTGGAAGGAGCAGGGAATTTTCTCCTGGGCTGGGGGAAGAGCCAGCTCGACTGAACACAGCTCCTCCTCGTCTCTCCTGCTAAATAAGGAGCGTTTTCCTCCTCCCCGCACCTTCCCCTGCACCCCCAGCCCTGTCGCACCCCCTTTTCAGCCCCTTTTCACCCTCCAGCTCTGCCTGAGGCTCTTCCCTTTTGACTGTCAGCAACTTTGCCAGCTCCCTCTTGGAATGGGAACGGCCAAAGCAAGCAGAGGTACCTGAACCTGCCATCCACCCACTCCTTGTCTGGACTCAAGATGTTTCAAAGCTCTCCCTTTTCTATTTCTATCCTCATTGTCATCCTCCTTTGAGAGGAAGGTCTATTATTCCCCTCCTCCTTTTCTCTCTACAAAAATGGGACATTGTTTCTTCTTTCTTTGATTTAAAAGCCAAAAACAGTTATAGGAAACTGTTCAGCAGATGTTTTACAGTATGAACCTAGAGAAAAAAAAAGTCAAGAAAAAATAAAAGCTCTGGGATTTTGCTTGAGGATCTATTTTTAGCCTAATGCTTCCTCCCATTCAGGGTTTGTGTTGGCATAGACAAGGCGTAGGTTTAAGCACTTTGATTGTAGTATTTATTTTATTTCTCCCATTTGCTGCATCCATTAAAAGCTGGAGCCGACTGCACGAGCTAATGAAGCTCATTCAGGGAGGAGGTAAATCCAGCTTGTGCTGACTTTCAGCGAAGTCCCTTTCAGCCCACAGATGCTCAGGATGGGGTTGGAACAAAATAATTCCTCATCCCATTTGCATTGGGATAAACAAGGCTGTGTCCGTGCTCGTGGTGCTTGTGCCCAGGGTGGCCAAAATTAAATAAAAGTCCCAGCTGAGGTTTATAAAGTCTCAGAGGGAGATTTGCAGGCACTGGATGCAAATGTGAGCCCCAGTTCCAGTGCTGGAAATGGCATTCACTGAGTTTTGGAAGCAGCTTCAATCAGGACAGCCAAAACTCATCCCATAAACCTTCCCCAGGCCAGGCTCCTGCTGAGTTCAAAAGCACCAGGACTCAGTCCCAGCTGAGCCAGACCTTCTGGGTGAGGACAAGGTCACTGTCACAGCCCTGGGTGCTCCTCCTCAGCCAGGAGCAACACAGAAACCTCAGCCTTGCACCCAGGGATGGTGCTGGGGAAGGAAATAAAACAGCAGCTTCTCCCTGCAGGTCTGGGGAAGGTCTGGGCAGGGATGGCATCTCCTCCTGTGAGATCCATTCCCTGCCATCCGTGTGTCCCCTGGGCCCAAATGCTCCCAGGCCCCTGGACAAAGCAGGCAGAGGAGGGACAGTGGAGGCACAGCAAGGCTTGGACCTGCCGAGGGACTGGGAGGGAGCTGAGTTCTCCCTGCTGAGGGCTGAGGGTTCCAGCTGGGGAGGGCACCTGGAGCAGCAGTAAGAGCAGTGACACTGCTCCCTGGGCTCTCCATCAGCCATTCCTGGGAGCTGGGCCCCCCTCCTCACCCACTCCCAGCCTGAGCCAACGTTTCCATGTCCTGCATCCGGATGGAGCTGCCAACCGTGCCTGGGATGTCCAGGGAAAACCTCAGGGAAAACCAGCTGGGATGCAGGTTCCCACAGGTTGACACTCCAGAGCTGTCCTCATATGGGCAGAGACTCTGAAGGTGGGAAAAGAAGGAGAAGCACTTTGGAGGCCCTGGCACAGGCTGGGGTTGGTCACAGAGAGATTCAGATGGAACACAAGAACCAAGGGCTTGTCCCACAAAACGACTTTTGAAGAAGAAAACTGGAGAGGAACTTTTGATGAGGGCATGGGGTGATAGTTCAAGGGGGAATGGTTTCCCACTGCCAGAGGGCAGGGTTAGGTGGGATATTGGGAAGGAATTCCTCCCTGTGAGGGTGGGGAGGCCCTGGCACAGGTTGCCCAGAGAAGCTGTGGCTGCCCCATCCCTGGCAGTGTCCAAGGCCAGGTTGGAGGGGCTTGGAACAACCTGGGCTGGTGGAAGGTGTCCCTGCCCATGGCAGGGGGTGGGACTGGGAGATCTTTAAGGTCTCTTGCATCCCAAACCATTCCATGTGTCTGTGAACCACCAGCAGAAGAAACCAGGGATTTCAAGGGCACAGAAGACTCCTGTTAATGAAGATACAGCTCATTTGCTGCAGCTGATCCAGCAATTAGCCCAGAAATCCTCCCATCCTGATGGAGAGTCACATCCAGGACCAAAAGTAAAGCCTGTACTTGCTCACTATTGAAGTTTTCCATGAGGAAAAGCCATTCTGGGACCTCATTTCCAGGGTTGTGAACCCAGAGAGTCTCCACTAAGGGGGGAGGTGAAGGTGGGCACCCAGAGGGGAGGGCAGGGGGGAGTCCATCAGTGCTGGGCCATGGGCTGGGCTGAGATGGGACACTGGGCACCACTGGCAGTGGTCTGGGCTGTGCACTGGAAGTGGAAATCAAAGCTGTGTTTCCAGACATTAATGGCTTGTTTGTTGTCTAAGAGGGTGGAAAACCAGGGAAAAGCCAAGGCCCAAATGACCAACAGGGCACTGCTGGTGCAGCTTCTAAATGGCCTGAGTTAGAGAGACAGGGCAATTAAAAAGGCAAACTCACCCAAATTCATGGGCTGAGCTCTGGGGTGCTGCAAGGATAAAGCTCTAATTCATGGGAACCTCTTTGGCTCCTTTATTTAGGATTTCTCTATGTTATACATGCAGACAACCAGGAATGTCATTTTTTCCAGACTGCTTTTTGCATAAATTAGGGTTGTTTGCTGTTCATCAGCTGACCCTGCCATGACCCCCCTCCCCTCCATCCCCTCCATCCCCCCTCTCTGCTTCAAACCCAGGGGTCCATGCCAGCTGCTGGGGGATCTGTGAGGACTGGGAGAAGGGAAGGCAGGCCAGGGGTGGCTGTTTTGGGAGCTGCAAGGTCAATGAAGCCCCAAGAGCAGGTTGTAGGACAATGGGAAGGGTCCTCCCTCTGCTGGGTAGGTGTTCCTGCCCCAGCACTCCTCAGGGCTGGATGCTGGGATGGGATCATGCCTGGGAGATGTGAAGTGCTCCAGAAGGCAGCCTGGAGCCGGGTGGAAAACTGCTGGAGTTCTGATAAATGGGAGGCTGCTGCTTCCCCTCCCACCCACACACTTCCACTTTCACTTCACATGTGGGACCCAGCTCTGCAATTCCCCAGCCTGGCCATAAATAACCCCTCCCTCCCCAGGCTGTGTGGATTGAACATCCCTTATTTATCCTCTTGCTTCCTCCTGGAGCTTGTGGTGTCCTTCAGGGACATCTCTGGGGGGATGTCACCTGTGTCCTGTTATCCCTCCTGAGCTCCCCCAATAATCAACCAAAGAGACAAAAGAGAATCTGTCCAAACATGCTCAGTGGAGCTCAGGAATTAAATATGAAAAGACCCAGCTGTTCCAAAAGCCTAATCTTTGTCACAGACAAACTTTCCTTGACCTGGAATGGTGTGGAAAATAAACAGAGAGGTAAAGGACATGTTAATAACTCATTTCAACAAAACCCAGCCTCATGTTTCTGCTACTGGAATTTTTTCCCTCTGCTGCTCTCTCTCATAACAAAAAGTGTTTATTAAGATACAGGTAATTTTTGCAGTGGTTTAGTTGTGCAATTAAAGCATTGAAAAATCTCCAGTTTATGGAGTTACATCACCCAACTTCCCTGGCCTACAGTTCCTCACACAGAAAATCAGGATAATACTGGGTTTTTTTGCTGAGGGTGTCCCTCACACTCCTGGCTGGGTGGTGGAACCCAGGAGGGCTCAGATTCCAGCCCTGAGGTCATTGCACAAACCACTGACCCCTCGCTGTCCTGGGCTGTGTGTCTGTCAGCTGAGGGAGAACAAAAAGGTCACTTTGATACTGGACAAAGGCCTGGAGATACAGAGAGCTTCCCAGGTTTATCAGCTCCCCATGGAAGCCAAATGCAGGGAAATCTCTGAATTCTTATGTCACCCAAGTCCTTTCTCCTGCTCACCCCCAGTGTTTGTGACTCTGAAGAGACTGAGCCATGGAAGGAGAAGCCCAGGGACCCCAAAGGATGTTGGAGTCAGGCCCTGAGCCCTGGAATGGTGGCTGTGGGAAGCCAACTGACCCCAGCAGAGCTCAGCCCTTCTGGCCAGTGAGCCAGGGACCAACACCCTCTGAGCTCCCTCCTTCTGTGGAGCCCTGTCTGAGCTGAGGGGAAATATCTGCCCTCAAAAGTAGGAGAAGAAGGTTTTTCCACCCTTGGGCCAGGCAGGAGCTCAAATCTGGGATCTCCATTATCTTGGCCCCAGTGTGATGGTACAGGGTATCCACTAAAATAGAACAAATTTGGGGGGTACAGGAACATCCTGAATGATTAAACTGGTCCACGAGGGACTTTTGTGATGCTTTTTTAGGTTAGAAGCTTCTACACATAAATCACCTTCTTATTAATCATGATAATTGTTATACACTTGGTTTATCTCACTTCTATGAGGGAGATAAGATCCATGGGCTTTAAATAGGGAACTTATGAAGGTGTCAGACTGGTCTGGGGGAGACACCACATGCAGGAGAATTCCATGTCCATCTTGGGTCTGTGCATGTGGCTCTAAACACAGGGACGTGCAGAGATGAGAAAACCCAAAATAACACCCAGTGCCAACAGGATTTTCTCCCCTGTGAGGGTGGGGAGGCCCTGGCCCAGGTTGCCCAGAGAAGCTGTGGCTGCCCCTGGATCCCTGGAAGTGTCCAAGGCCAGGTCTTGGAGGGGCTTAATTAGCTCAGGAGCAACCTGGGCTGGTGGAAGGTGTCCCTGCCCATGGCAGGGGGTGGGATGGGATGGGCTTTGCTCTCCCTTCCAACCCAAACCAGGCTGGGATTCTGGGATTTAATGATATTTTCATTCTGGAAGAGGAAGTGAGAAATTTCCACTCAGCTCTAACTCCGATGTTAAGCAACAGCTCTGGGGAAGTTCCAGCCATAACATCACCAGCCTGGGCCCTTGAGAGGCAAATTCATGAATTTTGCCTCGTTAGCACAAAAACTGATCCCTTTCCTAAAGACCAAAGTGAATATTGTCAGTGCAAACCCTTCTGTGCCCCACTCACCCCATTAACACCACAGGGGAAGGATGCCCAGGAACCCCTGGCAGCTACAAGAACAAGGGAAATCAGTTATCATTTATGAAAATATCAACTGGAAAATCAGTCATCATTTACCAGTTCTCGCATTTCAAGAAAAATTTGGCCTGGGTGTTGGGAGAAGGATCTTTTATTATCCTGTCTGATACACTCAGATAGGATTTCATCACATATACACCCTCTTCAAACTGTAAATTAAAATCCTCCTCCAAAATCAGTTAATCTAAGGCTATAAAGCCAGATTTCAGAAGTGCTCTTTTCCCAGGCAAGATGTATAAATAAAGATCAGATTTATAAAAATGCTATCAGTTAACAATTCCTGCTCAAACCCATCTGGCCAGATTTCAAAGTGAATTCAGCAGCCAGTTAATCACTTGCTCTTTATTACTTAACTCACTATTAGTATCAGGGGTTAAAAAAAAAAAAAAAGAGAGAGATATTTTTATTTTCTTTTATCTCTTCTAATATCCCCTGCCTCTTGCTGTAGTGAAATTCAAAGCCTTGATAAAAATCTTGACATTTTAAAAAAGTCAACTGCTTCTCAAACCCTTGGAAAAACGCAGAGGATGAATTGAGATCATTGAACTGCTTCCCTTTGCATCTTCTTGTTCGAAAAATAAGATGAGCATGGCAGTGAAAATGTCATATAAAACCCATCCTGGAAATAATAAGCAGCTTATTATGGTTAAACTGGGATGATAATGGGGGGAGCTGTAGTTACTGGTGGTTCTCTGAGGACACCAGTCAAAATCTTGGTGTCCCCAGGGCTCTTTGGTGGCTGGGGGGTGGCCCTGCCTGCAGGGCACAGTGTGGTGGCTGCAGTGTGCTGGGCTTGGAGATGCTCCCTCCTGGCCAGCAGGGACTCCAGAAACATTGGGAAGTGTGGAGAGGTGAAAAAGCTCCTGCTCTGCCCCTGAGGGTGGAATGTCCATCCCTGGGGGGTTCAGGCAGTGTGGATGTGGCACTTGGGGACATGGTTAGTGATGGCCTTGGCAGTGCTGAGGGAAGGGCTGGACTCGACCTTAGAGGGCTTTTCCAACCCAAATGCTCCTGGGATTCCAGGAGTCAGTGGGGTTGGAGGTGGAGCCCAGGTTTTCCATTTGGCTCCTCTCAGGGTGGCTTTGGAGCCCTCAGGAGTCTGTTCCCCCCAGGGAAGGACACCCCTGCAGCACAGGCTACACCCACAAATCCTGGGCCCTGGGTGTGATCCCAGGGCAGCGAAGGGAGCAGTTGGCTTCCCACAGCCACCATTCCAGGGCTCAGGGCCTGACTCCAACATCCTTTGGGGTCCCTGGGCTCCTCCTTCCATGGCTCAGTCTCTTCAGAGTCACAAACGCTGGGGGTGAGCAGGAGAAAGGACTTGGGTGACGTAAGAATTCAGAGATTTCCCTGCATTTGGCTTCCATGGGGAGCTGATAAACCTGGGAAGCTCTCTGTATCTCCAGGCCTTTGTCCAGTATCAAAGTGACCTTTTTGTTCTCCCTCAGCTGACAGACACACAGCCCAGGACAGCGAGGGGTCAGTGGTTTGTGCAATGACCTCAGGGCTGGAATCTGGGCCCTCCTGGGTTCCACCACCCAGCCAGGAGCGTGAGGGACACCCTCAGCAAAAACCCAGTATTATCCTGATTTTCTGTGTGAGGGTCCCAGTTGGCTGTGGAGAGCAGGCAGCTCTGCAGAGCCTCAGTGCCTGGAGCCCAGACGTGCAGAGCTGCTGGGGGAGCCCTGCTGAGCCATCTGTGTGTCAGCCTGGATCTGGAGGAGGGGCAGGAGGGGACGCTGTGGCAGCCTGGGCAAACCTGCTGCAGATTCACAGGCACAGGCAGCTCCTCGATCCAGCTGATCCCCTTCTCCCAGGGCTGGGAAGGTCACCCTCCAAACCAGGAATGCCTTTTGACTCCCTTGCACTGGGGTCACCATGGAACTGCAGAAAGCAGAGAGATCCAGGTCCTCAGGATCCTTTTATTGGTTCCTGCTCTGTTTTTGCAGTGTAATATGGAAATGATGATACTCAGAGACCCATAAAGGCCTCTGGAAGCTTATTACATGCAGCTTCTCACCCTCAGTGGCTTCTGATCCTCAAGCAGGACCCCAAGGATCTCTCCCTGGAAAACATTCCCAGGGCTGCAAGAGGGTGACCCGGGGTTGGGGACAGTTGGGGACACTCAGAGCTGTGCTGAGTTCTGTCCAGGTGATCTGTGCTCACTCCCAGCTCCAGGATGCAAACCAGGACCATCTCGAGTTGCAGCCACCCCCAGCATGATGTTGCTCTCGGATTCCATCCCAAATGGAGACAGGGATTTCTCAGGTTATTGGGAAAGGATTTCTCAGGTTATTTGTCCTGCACTGCCCAGGAGGAGCCTGTGAGCCCCCAGATTTCAGCAGCCTGATGGTGCACAACCTGTGAAACCTCCCCAGGGCACCTCCAATTCAGTGAAAACATTAATAACCACTCCAGGGAAACATTGAGGAGTCGTTTCATTTTTTTATGAGCACAAAGCAAACCCAAACCAGCTGCAATGGAAAGTACAAGGACTTTGGGATGAATTCCACAAGCTGCCCGAAATTTAACCCAGCTTTTCCTTATGAGCTGAAACAACTGGTTCAGGTGACTGGTGTGACAACAGCGACCCTGAAACCAGGAGACCATGGGATAAGATGATCTTCAAGGACCCTTCCCACCCAAATCATTCCACGATTCTGTGATTCCAGAAGCTGAGAGAGGTGATTTTCCTGCAGCAGCCACTGTGCTGATGGAAAAAACACCCGAAAGCAGAAGCCTCTCCATTTCCCAGACACCCAGTGGATTGGACAGCCATGCACAGAGCTATTAATATATGGATTATTGCATCCAAACAACTGTGCAGAGAGAAACCTCCAGCCCAGGGAAGGACATCTTGTTTGCAGCTGCCAGGGGGTTATTCCGGGAAGAGTTGCCCAGATGAAAATTGATTGCTGGATGAATTCCACTCCTTTGGAGCTCAGATGTGACAGAGCCTTTGTAGCAAAGCCCAGGAGGCTGGAAACCTTTCTGGGAAGACGGGAACCCTGTAAATGATTTCCTGTGTTAAAAGAACTACAAGAGGGATCCGTGCCTTGGGCTGCAAGTTCAACAGGTAACGTGTGTTCGGGCCACCTGGAGCTGTGTGTGTGAGTTCAGGGCTAAAGTTGAGATTCATTCATCATTTGGGAGCTTGAGAAAGTCTGGAAGGGCCTGAGAAGAGTTTTATGTGCATAAATATTGGGGGGGTTCTTGCTATTTGTCCCTTTGTGCACTCCAGCAACCTCCTGGACTGGGGTGGGGGGAGCAGGAGGGACCTTGTGCCTGTGGACACTCATTTTGCACATTTGATTTGGTTGTTGGTGCTGCCACAAAAGCCTCATGCAGGCAGGAATTATCCACCTGAGAGCAAATCCAGCTTAGGTTTGCATTTTGCAAATGCCCACTTGGCTGATATGACCTAAAATACCCACGTTTGGGCTGGGAAAGGGTGTCCCCAGGAGTTATTTTCCCCCCCAGGCCAATCCTTCAGCCTGGATTTGCAGTGGCAGAGCTCAGAGGGACAGGCTGCATTTTTTGAATAGGAGGATGCTGCCAAATTCCCTGGAAAGGTGCAAATACCCTACAAGAAGAACGTTATTGTGTCAGTGCCTGGAGGCAGTGAGGGCTGAGCCCCATGGCTGGGGTCTTGGTTTTACTCTTATATTACATTTTCTAGTGGGATCTCTAGGGAAAATCCCAGCAGCTCTTCCCAGCCTCCCATTTTGCCTGTCCTGGAACAGCCCCCATGGAACCCTTGGAGTTTGGGCTTTGCCCCTGGCCAGGACTCAGCCACAGCTATTTTACAGCCTGATGGGGATCTGTGCTGGAGCTGGACAGGATTCCCAGCCTGGAGCCCTCTCCTGGAGGAAAAGGGAGCTTTGCTGCCCCGAGAGGGAGAGCAGGAGAGGCAGGATGGGCACGTCCTCCTGCAGCCTGGATCTGGGGGCACCACTGGCGTTTGGGAGGTCTCTGGCCAGGCTGGCAGGGTCGGGCAGGCTGAGAAGGGGAAGACAGGGGTGTCTGGTGAGGCAGCCCCGGATCCCGCTCTCCCAGAGCCTCTGGATAATTCACACGGACGTTACTGGAGTTATTGCAGTGCAACCTGTGCTTGTGCCCCCCTGTATTGTCCTGCCCCTGTGGTCCCAACAGCCTTCTCCTCTCTGAAGAGCCCCTGGACACCCCGATCACCCTCCTGAAGAGCAGTTTTGGGGTGATGCAGGTTGGGACCATCCACCTCTGTCAGAGGAGGGAGCTGATCCAGCATCTCCCCTCTCTGGTACCTCCTGTAAGGGGGGGTTCCTTCAGCCCTTATGACTTCAGAAGCCAGCAGCAGCTCCCGTGGCATTCCTTTGGCATTCCTGGCTCCAGAGGCACGTGCCAAGGGGCAGAAAGCCCAGATAATCCAAATATCCAGGGGAGCAGGGCAGGCAGAGGCCCAGGGGACCTCCAGGTAGGAACAGCAGCTCCTGCAGGCAGGGGCAGGAGCTGGGCTGGGATCGGGGGATCGGGGCTGGATAAACCTCAGCCCGGCCGTGCTCTGCCAGCCTTTAGTCCAGCTCCTGGGCGAGAACAAACTCCACTCGCCGGGATCCGAGGGGCTGGAGCAGAACTTCCCGGCGGGCTGAACCCCTCGGACCCCTGAGCAGGACACGGGACCCCGAGGCCGCCCCTCGCTGCCCCAGCAGCGCCTCCAGCTCACGTCGGGTTTGCTCCCCAGCGCCGTGACAGCTGCCAGAGGTGGTTTTTTCCTGGCTGGCGGCTGGAATCGCCTTTCGCAGCCCTGGGTGCGGGGCTGACCACTCCCCCTCCCTTTGAATAGGCAGCCCTGCCGCACACACGATGGGATTTCCATCCTCTCCGGCGCGCAGGATACACCAGGTAGTTGGGAAGAGAGCGGAGACAAGTGTGGGAAGCCGTGGAGGACTTAAGCTTTTCCCTGGGTTTTCCAGCTGAGTCGTAAGTGGAGGGGGAAGAGAAGCTCTTTAAACTCTTTTGTGGGTTGGAGGTACCAGGAAATTTTCAGGGTATCTCAGATTTGTTTTGTTGGTGATTTACTTTTCCTCTCCCCATTTCCAGTCTCACCCAGTAACTGATTTGTGTGTTTGCTACTGCAAGGTCTTACAGAAATGTCTGAACTGATGCTTCCCTTCAAAAATCCTTTTTTTTTTTTAATATCAGGTATATAAATTTGATATGGATATTTAGGGGAATATTATTTTTTTCCTTGTCTAGGCAGAAGGTTGTGCCTTGGCATTTCTGCAGTGGATTAAATTTGTAGTTCCTTTTATGTTTTGAGTTGTAATTTGGGTTTGAAAGGGGGTTGGTTTGTATTTGCTGTGAGGGGAGAATCCAAGTGCTTGGGGTCGGATGTTCACTCCTCACATGGAGCAGCCCCTCAGACAGGAGCAGATTCCTGCCTTGGAGGGATCTTGGAAGGGGTTTGCTGTGACACCTGGGTGTGTTTTCCCCAGCAATGCCATCCCCCCAAGGGCACACGGTGCCACAGGTGCCAGCCCTGGCTGGTGGGAGGATGTGCAGTGTGGCAGCCCCGGGGATGTGCTGCTGTGCCACTGCCATTCCCTGGGAAGGGCAGAGCCTGCCCTGCCAGCCCAGGCAGAGGGAATGGGGAGTCCCTGAGGAGCCCAGCCCAGGCCTTCCCCCTTCCCATTAGTCTCGAAATCATTGCTTTGCATGTGGCCACTCACGGGGTACTACAGCCACCATCAACTTCCCATCCTGGGCTGTCAACTGACACCTTTGGGGGCTGTGGGCTGGCTCCAGAGTGGTTTCCTGCACAGCCTGCTCATGCTGCCTCTCATTCTGTCGGTTTTCAAGCTTTCCCCTGCCTGTCATGTACATAATTTCCTGAAAAAACTGATTTTTTTGGTCTTCCCAGTCACTTTTGGGGATGAACCCACTCACCCAGAGGCTGGGGGGTGTGTAGGTGCATTTCTGCCCCCAGCACTGGTCTGTGTGTGTGTCCCTTGTCCTTGGCTTCGCTGCAGAGTTTTGGGGTACCACATGCTCCTCCAAGGCAGAAAAATGTTTCCCTCTTTATACATCTGGCCCAGAGAAATGAAGGGTACCCTCCCTTTCCACAACAGTTTGGGTGCCTGGGGAAGAGGGAAGCTCTCAAAGCACCACCATACCTGGGCAGGCTGGTCCCAGTTGTCCTGCTGGGGGTCCTGCAGGGATCCTGGAGCACAGCACAGCCTCCCAGCTGAGGTGGCAGTCCCTGTGCCAGGGGCAGCCTGGGCTCTGGGATCTGGGGACTGTGCTCCCTGTGGTGTCAGAGCCTTCCCTGGGGCAGGGGATCCCTCCCTGCTGGCTGGGAACAGATCCCATTCCCCTGATCCCATTCCCTCCCCTGGGATTTTTCCTGGCCGAGGCCCTGGCCCACGACATTGTGCTGTGAGGCTGCTGCTTCACAGGGGCAAATTCAGGAGTGAAGGAACAGATGACCTAATTAACCTGCCCTTCACATCTCCCTGCAGTTGCAGGAGCTGCTGCAGCAGCAGCATGATTTAATGGCAGCAGCCCCTCTGGTTTAGCATCCCTCCTAAACCCCTCTGCCTGCCGTGACCCGGCTGTCAGCTCACCATACATCTGCTGGGCTGCTCACGGGGGGTTACTCCAGCTTAATTATAAATTAGCAGCTGAGTAATTGATGAATGAACAGGGGAAAGGAGAAAGCTAAAGAAAAAGCAGTTTGCTACAAGCACAGAGAGCAAAGGCACACGTGTAAGGGAACCATCCTGGCACTGTCTCACGACCACTGTCACCCAGCCCGGCCAGAGTTTATCCAGCCAAATGGGAAGGCTCTTGAGGTCCCATCATATCTCCTTCAGATCTGACAGGCACCGAGGGAAGAAAGAGCCCAGCTGAAGCAGACGGGATGTGCTGACAGGCGGCCCCTGCCCCATCCTTCCCAAAAAACTCCTCCGGACACGCTAATCCCAGGGCAGTCCCCGCCCCGCAGTTAAGATAGTGCTCAGATCCTCTCCCCCTCACTTTCCCCGGGTGACCTCGGCCAGGTCGTTTAACCTCTGGGAGTATTTACAGCGGGTGCAGAAGGGCAATTACCTCTCTATTTACAATTTTTACTCTATTTACAACTGCTACTCTATTTACCATTGTTACTCTCTTTATCATTCCTATTCTATTTACCTTTGCTACTCTATTTACCACTGTCACTCTATTTAAAGTGGTAAACTGTTGCTCTATTTACCATTTTTATTCTATTTACCATTCCTATCTCTTTACCACAGCAGCATTTACTGCCCTGCCTGCTTTCCCTTCACTAAATCAGCTGTTATCTGCAGGAACACTACAAAGTTTTGAAATCCTAAGAACTGTGGGATTTCCAGCAGTTAAAAAGCATGGATTGTGCATAAAGGAAGCACACTCATTTCTGCTGCTCATGCTCCTGCCTTAGGGATGCTCTTTTTATTTTAAGCTGGTGTCAGGGTTTGATGAATTGAAGGGGGTTTTAACATGCCAACGGATCAACAAAGACTCCCTCCCCTGAGAACTGAGCTGGCAGGAGGCCTGGAAAGTGCCAGGATGCCAGGGGTTAAAGACCTGTGGAAGGATGTCATTTCCACCAGCTCTTCTCCCCACCCCCTCAAAGATGAGGAATTATTCCTTGATGCACAAATCAAGCGGTTATCAGGGAGCAGCTCTGGGGCAGGAGCTGCCAGCCCACGGGGAAGGGGCTGCTTTGCCTTTTTAAACTCTTCATTCAGGCTCTTGAAGCCAGAAACACTTTGGTGGGGTTGCTGGTGCTGCCCCATCCTCCTGGAGCGACCCCGTGGAAAAGGAATCTTCCTGGTTTGTTGGGATGGAGGAAAAGCTGTGCCAGCTGTGCCACCCTGCAGGGACACCCTCACTGGGTGCCCAGCTGGGGCTCGGGGTGTGGGGTGGGCAGAAGCTCAGCGTGGTCCTACAGCTCAGAAACCGAGGAACAGTCTGAGCCTCTGCATTTTACAACATTCAACTGGGAAACAGAGATGGGAATCTGTTGATTCTGCCACTGGGAAGCCACTGTGGCCTCACTCCACTTCCCTCTCCCCATCCTTAAAACAGTATAAAACTAAAACATTATATGAAAATATTGTGAAGTGTCTTCATATATCAAACAGGTGAAGTTTGTTTTGTTCTAGTATATATTTTAAACTCCTTCCCAACTTCTGAAATGG
The DNA here is from genome assembly GCF_001715985.3 of Manacus vitellinus. Taxonomy (NCBI): domain Eukaryota; kingdom Metazoa; phylum Chordata; class Aves; order Passeriformes; family Pipridae; genus Manacus; species Manacus vitellinus. The sequence goes on from NW_021940545.1 coordinate 1,121,125, forward strand.
TGTGTGTGTGTGTTAATCATGAGGACAAACAGCGTTTCCCTTTTAAACTAAGCTTGGTAATTGATTTAAAATAATAATGATAAAAAAACCTTGTAAAAGAGGAGGGATGGATGTTGAAATGAAATTAAAATTTTAATTCAGTTTAGAAATGACCCAAGAGTCTCGTAGCTTTGGCTGGTACTTGATCAACTCCCAAAATAAATGCTGTTTCTCCCACACGTGTTTTCACAATAAGACACAAATAATAAGGGCAAACAATAAGGCTGAAGTCAAGCTATTAAGTCATTAAGGATTTTACCAAATGGGTCTGATTCCTCTCTATTAATTACGAGCTCTCTGCAAGCTCTGGATCAGGATTATCTGGGGGTAAATCTGCAGTGATTTCCTCCATCTCAGCCAAGTTACCTGCCCTGATGGGCTCTGTCCTGAGCTCAGCTCGGCTCAGGGCCCTCATCAGAGCTGTCTGACAGCATCCAGGGGAGGGGAGGAACTATTTAGGCTCTTATTAGAGGAAGTCAAAGAGAAGCAAAATATCTCTCAAACATCAGGGAAACTTGCTGACAGTGAGAGACATATTGGGCTGTGAAGTAGTTTCCTCTGGGAAGTGGTGGAAGTTCTGTTAAAATTAGCCTGGACACAGCACAGCAGAGCTCCCTCCGGCCTCCTCTTCCATACCCGCTTTTCCAGAGCACAGTTATTCCGTGCACAGGATCCTTTTCTACCAGGGCTTGTCATTTAGTGGGTGGCATCTCTGCCCATGGAGGTGGGTTGTAAAGACATGATCTTTAAGACCCCTTCCAACCCAAACCATTCCATGATTCCAGGTCCTTTTCACAGACTAGAGCCTGTGTCTCTCTGTCCTTTGACCACTGTCATCCACAAAACCTGCATCAGGTTGGGGACTGACCTAACCTGCATTTAGGCTGGGCTTGTCTTCAACCCCCAGGGGTGGGAGTGCAAACAGTTGCTGAGGTTTGTGTCGTGTTTCTGCCCCCCACCAGTGATTTTTAACAGCACAGCTTGGAGGGGAAGGGAAACCAAAGAACAAACTGGCTGTGAATCTCTCAGAGCTGCTGCCTAGAGACGATAATTCGCCTTTCCCAAGCTCGGGAGGGGGTTACTGGTGCTCTGGTTAAATCTTATTGATATTCCTGAGTGCACAAAGCCTTGTCCTGGGTGTCAGGACGGGTTTGGTGCCTCTGCTGTCACTGCAGCACATGTGGCTTCGAGCAGCAGCGTGTGGCCCCTTGCTGGAAGGTTCAGCTGGCAAGAGCAGCCTGAGAGATGCAAACGACGCTCAGCGAGGCATGAAAGCAGCTCTCGAGAACCGTGGGACTCAGGTGTCTTCATCAAAGGCAAAAAAACCCCAGAGCAAACCCCAACTGCCTATTGCACAGGCTGCAGAGAGCAACAGAAGCTGCTCCCAGGAGCTGCTGCTGAACTGCTCTTTGAGGGCTGTAACTCCTCACTCTCCGACACGTGTGTGGCTCTGAAACAGGTGAACCAGCCCCAGGGTTTCTCTGCCTCCATTTCACAGTGTCTGTCGTGTTCTGTGCAGTTTGGCAGCACTAATCTTGGCTTTAGGGCAAGGTCAGTTCACGTTTACCTGAGATGGTTTATATGTGCTGAGGGTGAGGATCAGGGGACCCGAATGTGGGACTGAGAGCCTTGACCTTCCCTTAGGGGATGCCCTTCATTCCAGGGATACTTCATCCCTGGGAATGTCCAAGGCCAGGTTGGACGGGACTTGGAACAACCTGGTTAGTGAAAGGTGTCCCTGCCCATGGCAGGAGGTGAAACGAGGTGGTCTTCAAGGTCCTTTCCAACCCAAACCGTTCTGGGACTCTGTGATTACTCAGAAAGGGGCTCCAGCGCTGTCTGTGTCTCCCCAGCTGCAGCCTCAGCTGCAAAGAGACTGAAGCAAACGTGTTTTAACGCCTCGTTAGGGCTGGGAGGGCGTGCACAGATGCTGAGATTAGTTAAGGCTCCTCAGCCAGGGTAACTCACACTCGGTGTGGTTTTGGGTACAGCACAAAGAGAAATGGGCTCGTTGTTCTTCCACCACCTCGGTAGTTTTCAGTTTTGTGAATTAAAAAAAGAAAAGTTTTTCAAAAACAACCATGCCGGTGTGAGAACAAGAGTCAGTAATAACAGGCAGGAAATGATGATGATCATTTAATACCCTGCACACGCAGGTGTTCCGTGTTTGGCCATTACTCACCGAGCAGGGGGAAACAATGTCGGGGTCCCTGTTTGCTGAGGTGGTGAGTGAGGCACGGCCACAACAGCTCTGCCCTGCCCTGGGGGCTGGAGAACTGCTGGCCAGCCCTGGGAGCAGAGGGAAGGCTGGGAGCAGATCCCAGTCCTCCAGGAGCTGTTCAAGGGGCCGGGGTAGGGGTGGAGCTGAAGGTAACGTGGCTGTGCTGGTTCTGTGGAGAAGAACCAAGCACAAACCTTGTGAAGCACAAGTCTGATGAGAGGCTGAGGGAGCTGGGGGGGCTCAGCCTGGAGAAAAGGAGGCTCAGGGGGCACCTTCTGGCTCTGCAACGCCCTGCCAGGAGGGGGGAGCCGGGGGGGGGGTTGTCAGGCTCTGCTCCCAGGGAACAAGGGACAGGAGGAGAGGGAATGGCCTCAAGTTGCACCAGCGAGGTTTAGGTTGGATATTAGGGAAAATTTCTTCACCTAAAGGGTTATCCAGCACTGGCACAGCCTCCCCAAGACAGTGGTGGAGTCACCTTCCCTGGCATTCTTGAGAACTGTGTGTATGTGGTATGTGGGGATGTGGTGCAGGGGTGGACCTGGCAGTGCTGGGGAATGGTTGGATTGGTGATCCCAGAGGACTTTTCCAACCCTCATGACTCTGTGATTTTATTCTGAGACGACTCAGACACGTGTTTGCATCTGCAGTGGTTGCATTTGGCAGCTCAGGGCTCTGCAGGACCCCGGAGGGGTTTCAGAGGAGCTGCTCTGTCCCCTCTGGTTAAAGCAGCTCCTCATCCCTCAGGCTGTGCCTCTATCCCCAGATGGAAGCAGCCATTCCCTTGGCTCCCAGGCACATCCTGCCCAGCCTCCTCCCCCTCTGCTCCTTCCTCCAGCACCTTTGAGTCACATCCACCCAAACCAAGGGCCCTGGCCCTGCACTTTCCACTGGGCACTTAAAGGAGAGAGGGAGAAACATCCACAGCTCTGATATCAGAGGCACACTGCAGCTCCTTCACCTCAGTCACACAAATGGGCTCCTGGATGATTAAATATCCCATCTAAAGAGCAGCTCTGGTAGGACTTGCTCACGGGAGTAAATCCCATGTGAGGAATGCCAGGCAAGGCAGAGATTTAGCAAGGCAAACATAAGCTAACGTGGGAAAGCAGAGGATGTCTCCTGAAAACAGCAAAGTTCTTTGTGAAACAGGCTGGTTGTGACCAAGCTGTGACAGGAAAGGTGTTGAGCTCAACAAAGTGGCTTTTTTTTTCTTTTTTCTCTCTCAAAAGAAAAAAAATTGGCAACGATTTCCCACCGATTCTCCAGCAAAGGAAATATGATCTCATCTTCCCTCAGAGCAGCTCCATCAGCTTCCAGGTGATAATTCATTCACCATTGTCAGGCTCTCCCCAGTTTACACTAATGGATCTGTGTTTGCATTGTTGATACAACCCATCTAATCACAGTATCTCCTCTTAATACAGATATTTTTCCCCTTAACTTTCCCAGCTCACACTCATTAAGGTGATGGTGTGCTCTGAGAAAGCAGGGATTATGACTGTGAGAAAGCAGGGATTTAGCTGCTTCTCTCACTTTTTGTGGCCTGTCATCTAATCCATCTCCATTTCTGCAGGCACCTCCAAGATGATGAGTTACTACATGGACACGACCATCGGCAGTGCAGCCCCTTATCCTTTGGCTCGGCCTGGAGTGATGGTAAGGAACACCCAGGACAAGGGGGAAGAGCCTGAGGCTGGAGGAGGGTGGGTCTGGATTAAATATAAAGAAGAAATTCTTTACTACAAGGGTGGGAGGCCCTGGCACAGGTTGCCCAGAGAAGCTGTGGCTGCCCCATCCCTGGAAGTGTCCAAGGCCAGGTTGGAGCAACCTGGGCTGGTGGGATGTGTCCCTGCCCATGGAACTAAATGATCTTTAAGGTCCCTTCCAACCCAAACCAGTCTGGGATTCTCCGAAAGAAAGGAGTGGGGTTATTTTCCTACCCCAGCAGTGGGTTTTTCTCCAGCCCACTGACACGGTTTGGTGTCATCCACCGAGTACTCCAAGGTTTTAGGCCGCTCAGAGCAGCTCCTGAATTCCCAGTGTTTACCCAGAGCTTATCTGAACCTCTGGAGCCTGCAAACCTCCCCTGGAAATGGGATCCTGCCTCGGATTTCCTGCGCTTGTGTTGGGAGGAGGGTTCTTAGAGGGCCCATTGTCCCGGGGCCTGCTGACCTTCACCTGCAGGGACGGGCGTGGGGGGAGCAGCACAAAGCACAGCTTTGGCAAAGATTCCCTCACTTTTCTGGAGGTTTGGGACAATTTCGGTGCTCCCTCTGCCGAGCCAGCTCTGTTCTGTGTGGGCAGGTGATGGGTGGTTGTATGTAACACAGTCTGCAGTGTGATCCTGGGCATGGCCAGGCCAAGGACCCGCAGCTTGGGCCAGGCTTGGCAGTGCCTTGAGCCTTTTTAGAGAAATCAGACCCAGATTTAGAGAAATCATCTCCACATTTCAAGAAATCTGACCAATATTTGGAGAAATCACCCATATTTAGAGATATCAAGCCCATATTTAGAGAAATCAGACCCATAGAGAAATCACCTCTAAATTTAGAGAAATCACCTCCACATTTGGAGAAATCAGACCCATAGAGAAATCAGACCCATAGAGAAATCACCTCCAAATTTAGGGAAATCACCTCCATGTTTAGAGAAATCTCCTCTATATTTAGAGAAATCACCTCCACATTTAGAGAAATTTGACCAATATTTAGAAAAATCACCTTCATATTAGAGAAATCAGACCCATATTTAGAGATATCAGGCCCATATTTAGAGAAATCAAGCCCACATTTAGAGAAATCAGACCAATATTTAGAGAAATCAGACCCATATTATGAGAAATCAGACCCATATTTCGAGATATCAGGTCCATATTTAGAGAAATCCCCTCCATATTTAGAGAAATCCCCTCCGTATTTAGAGAAATCACCTCCAAATTTTGACAAATCACCTCCACACTTAGAGAAATCAGAGTAATATTTAGAGATATCATCTCCATATTTAGGGAAATCACAGAACAGTTGCTGAAAAGCACAATTTTCACCAAAATAAGAAGAAAAGGCCACTCTGAGCCATGAGATTTTTCTGAGGCAGCTCCATATCTTCCCTTTAAATGGTTCTGAGTGTGCATTTGGCTTTTAAATATTGATTGGAGATGAAGCAAAGCCATTTCCCTTGTGGGGAAATGGTAATAATAATAAAAAATTAAAACATCCTGCATTTATTTATAGGTATTTGTATGTTATTATCCTCTTACAAAGAGATAAACACTTAAATGCAACATATATATTATGTATATACATGTATATGGTAAATATATATATAAGGTATATACACACATATATATACTGCATATTTATGGTGTGTACATATATATACACACTATAGATACACGTATTTATAAATATATATGTATGAAACAAGTCTGTACAGAACAAAATGAAAATTATATCCCAGGATTGTTTCCGAATTGGTAATCTTAAAGGTTTTTCCCAACCCAAACAATTCTCTATATAATTTGTATATATAATTTGTATTTATATGTATAACAATTTGTATATATAGTACAGATATTTTCTTTATAGAGGCTGAATCTAACTTTATGTACAATAAAAATAAAAGTGTAATTCATATTGAGTTCTAACCTAGGATTACATATGTGTGGGTATGTAAATACTTATATCACACATATAATGTGCATATATACATATAATGTATTATATGTAAGTGATATAATATAATAATATGGTGTATTATATAATAATATAATAATGATGTGTATTATATATTTGGTACATATAGATAATATATATAGATGGTATATTATACATATGATAATGTGGTATATTATGTAATATACATGCAATAATACATAAGTTTATATAAATATACATGTACATATATGTAAATATATGGGTATCTATGTATATAAATACACATGTGCACATATGAGATTTATATCTCATACACACATGAATACCTTCATGTGTACACACAGGTATGCCTGTGGACACAGAAATAAAACCAACACAAATACAAATAACCCAAATATAAATACAAATAACCCAAATATAAATAACCCACATACAAATATAAATACAAGCGTAATGATCACAAATAATATCAGCATAAATAGGAACAGGAACAGACCCATGGCAGCTCACCCCACAGCATGGGGACCGTAATGCCTGGGCAGGGCTGTGGCTTCTGCACCCCCCCAGCACCCTCCTCATTTCTGGGGGCTTTTGGGGCTCCTGCTTGTGCTGCCAAAAAATCCCCGTTCCAGTCTGGGGGCTGGAACAAAGCCTTGCCATGAGGGGTGTCCTGCTGGAGCCCCTCCTGAGGGGCCTGCTGAGCAGGGCCTCGCTCTGCACCTTTGCTTTTCCTTCCCATCTGTTCAAAAAGGCCCCTTTTGCCTCCCCGTGTCACCCCTCAGTGACAGGTTTTGGGAGCACACCCTGTAGGAGCAGAGCTCGCTCTCTGTTTTGGGGGAAGCTTCGCTGCCACCTCTCCCTGGGTGGCTCCCTCGGGGTCCTGCCCCGCTGACACTTTCCCTCTCCCTCTCCCAGAAGGCGGGAGCCGCCGGTGCCTGCGAGGATCCCTGGGTGAGCTGTGGCTTCCAGGCCTCCTGCTGCCCCCCCCGGCCCTGCTGCCCGCTGTGGGACGAGCCCAGCACGCAGGAGGTGCCCACGGGGCTGGAGCACTACGGCACAGGTAGGACACTGGGGGGGCTGGGGGGGCTCGGGGGCATCTTTGGGTGAACAACCAAACCTAAAGTGGTGATTCTGCTGTTTCTCTGACATTTTGAAGTCCTGTGTGCACCCCCCTTGCATTTAGGGACAGCAGCCCTGGTTGCTGCTTGCTGGGGTCTTCTCAGCCATGGGGGTCTCTAGGAGGAGACCACAGGCAGGGTGGACCTGCCAACCTGCTGGTTGCATCTTCAGCATTTCTCATGGCATTTGCAGGACTGATGTCCTGGTGAGTGGCTTTGGAAAGGGCCGTTCATGGAAGGCTGCAAGGAAATGGGGACTCACAAGTTTTCATCCCACTGTGGTTGTAGTTTTGAGTCTCTTGTAGCTCCATGCCTTGCACTGGCACAGGTTGCCCAGAGAAGCTGTGGCTGCCCCATCCCTGGAAGTGTCCAAGCCAAGGTTGGATGGGGCTTGGAGCACCCTGGGCTAGTGGAAGGTGTCCCTGCCATGGCAGGGGATGGGACAAGATGGGCTTTAGGGTCCCTTCCAACCCAACCCCTTCTGGGATTCCCTGATTCCTTGGGAAGGTGATGTCACAGTCTCCAGGTCCCACAGCTGGCCAGGTGTGGCCACGCTGGGCCGGGCTGGCTGTGGTGTGTGCCCAGCTGAAGCCGTGCCCTGGTGGTGCTGCAGGATGGGCTCCTCTGACACATTCAGAGCCCGAAAGCCGTTACAAAGTCACCGCTGACTAATTCTTGCCCCACACGTTGTTCAGCACCTGAATCTTCAAGCTGAGCTTGCACTTTGGGCTGCTTTTGTGGAAGGGGTCCTTGCCCATGGCAGGGGGGTGGAATGAGATGGTTTTTAGAGTCCCATCCAACCCAAACCATTCTGGGATTCCAGAGCAGACCAACCTAAACCATTCCTGCATAACCAACTGGCAGCAGATGTGATCACACAGGCAGGTGGGACAGGGGGAACAGTTTTAAACTAAAAGGGGAGAGATTTAGATTAGATATTAGAAGGGAATTCTTTAGTCACAGGGTGGGGAGCCCCTGGCACAGGTTGCCCAGAGAAGCTGTGGCTGCCCCTGGATCCCTGGAAGTGTCCAAGGCCAGGTTGGAGCAATCTGGGCTAGTGGAAGGTATCCCTGCCCTTAGCAGGGGGTGGAACAAGATGGGATTTAGGTCTCTTCCAACCCAACCCATCCTAGGATTCTGTGTCAGGTGGGCAGTTGTTCCTCCTGCCCCTGGGATGGGTGATGGGACCCCAGCCCAGAGCCCTGTGGTGCTGTGGCAGAGCAGAGGGCTCAGGTACAGCCTGGCACGGGCACAGAACTGAGGGAAAGGGCTCAGGTTACACAAATGTGACCTTTGCAAAGGGCCAATATGAAGTTTATGTTTCACTTTAGTCCCACATAAGCCTGCCTTGAAGCACTTAAATCCCATGTAAGCCTTGGCATGGCATGTGCTGCTCTCCTGTGGCTTGTTCCCAGCTCATTAGTTCTTCACATTGGCCCCTTGGGGAGGCAGAACCCTGATGTTCAGAGACTTTTTGCAGCTAAAGAGTTCAGCAGAACCAGGGACTGTTGTCAAATGTACAGTCTGAAATCTCTCCTTGGCAAAGGTTCAGGCATTTGGGTTCTTTTTTACATTCTCCTTTGGTGAGCGCTTGTGTGTGAGCAGGAGGTGGACACAGAGAGCTGTGCCTGTGGCTGGAGCAAAGCTCCTCTGCCTATTCCCAGCCCTCCTTATTCCAGCTATTTGCTCAACTCCTGTGGGTGACCTCTCTCAGCATGATGTCAGCTCAGCTCTGATGAAATCTGCCCTGGCAGCATTTGGATTTGCTCAAACATTTTGCAAATCTGTGCCTGGAAAGTTTTCTTAGTGGTTTTTTTCCCCTCCCCTCTCCCCTTTTCTGTGGAAGTGCTCTCTCCAGGGACCAACATATCTGCAGCCCAGATCTTCATTACCCCACGCTGGCTCTGTGAAATGTCCTCTTCCAGGGGCTGGAGCCTCGTTCAAACCTCAGTGAGGCCAGGGAAAGAAACTCAAGTTGGCACTGTCTTCCACAGGCTTTGATCAAACTTTTGGCACTTTGGCACAGGTAGAACAGGCTTCTGGTTCTCTTGCAAGACCTGAGGGTCACTTTTCAGTTCTGCCCGTTGCAATGCAAGGTACTCTTTCTCTGATTTGTTTTTTAGTGCTGCTGTTTCTTCAGTCTAGAGCAGTTTCTAATTTTAAACAAGAGGAAACTCTCATTTGTATATAGGGCCAGGAACAGTTTTCATTTCTCCTTTGTGTCTCGGGTGCACATTAAAACCATTTGTCATCTATTCTTCTGGTGTACTAGAGGCTATTTTGGTTTTCATGGTCTCGATGTTGGTGAAAGAAACAAGTCAACAAGGAAAATGCAAGTGTGAATATATCCCCTTGCAATAGAAACCACACTATTTCTAAAAGTTTGAGAGCTGCCTTGTGTTTAGAGATGTTTTGCCTTTGAAGCTTGGCTGAGTTTATTTACACTGTGCTTGAAGCTGATAAGATTATTCAGTGATATGGAGAAAGGGAAGCCTGATGTGGATTTAGCTGTAGATGAAGACAAGAAGGGGTGGAGTTTTTTTTGTTTGAAAGGCCAAAATTTGGCAATGGACCAGAGGCGGTTTTATTTGTTAGTTTGCTGCCACAATCTGTGGGGCACGTGTTGGGAACATCACTGCCCTGAGAACCAACCAGGGGTCACAGCCAGAGAAAGGCACATCCCAGAGGTGACAGAATGAATCCAGCCAGAAGGGAACTGCTGCCTGTTTGTGGACAGGAGCTTTGCTCCTTGCACAGGTGGGATCAGGGCTGGAAAGGCCACTGCACCTCAGCTGATCCATCTGCCAGCCCAAAGAAATGCCACGGGCCTGCCCGAAGTGGCAGCACTGCTGAGAGGATGCTGAGAGTCACACTTATGTTTCATTCATAAGGAAACAGTATCCTAATATTACTCCCTGGCTGTGTTTTTTTGGATTATACAAGGTTAGCCATAAAGCTGGAGTGAAGAAAAAGATTTGATAATGGTATTATCAAATTATTATGGAGCTCTGAGCAACTTGATTTCGCGGCATCCTGCCCAGGGTGGGGGGTTTGAAGTGAGATGATCTTTAAGGTCTCTTCCAACCCAAACCACTCAGGGATTCTGTTCTTCCATGATAATTTCAGCATGGACACAGCCCTGGCTGTGCTGCCTTTCTGAGCCAAGGCCACTGTGACAATCCCTTCCCCCTGGCCGAGTTTGTTTTCCTCAGTGAGAGGGGAGCTAAAGCTGTTGTTGATGGCAGTGAGGATGGAAGGACCCTGGCTGAAGCTTCTACGACTGCTGTGCTGAGTTAGCACTCTTGGAATGAAGGTATTCCCAGCCTTTTGGATACTACTGGAGTATTTGGGGGAGTGATCTTACTTTCAGTGAGAAATGAATCCCAGAATGGGTTGGGTTGGAAAGGACCTTCAAGCCCATCTTGTTCCACCCTTGCCATGGGCAGGGACACCTTCCACTAGCCCAGGTTGCTCCAAGCCCCGTCCAACCTGGCCTGGGACACTTCCAGGGATCTTTTGTAGAGGAAAAGGCAGAGTTGGTGCCTCGTGGGCATCAAGTCCCTGCAGCCTGGGCTGGTTTGGGCAGGAAAGCAAAGCCCTTGTAGCTGGAGAACACATCCTGGGGTGCTCTGCCCCATCACAGCAGGGATGGATGTGCCCTCACCCTGCTGACCCCGTGAGCTCCCGCCCAGCCCAGCCCAGCCTGGAGCCAGCCAGGAGTCCCACAGGACCTCCTGCAGCCCCGGGGAGCTCTCCCTGCCTTTCCCCACGTGGCCCCCTCCTCCTGCACGAGCCCTGCTCTTTTCCCGCTGGAGAATCCCGGAGGAAAGTGCTTTCTGGGAGCGCTCTCTGGGCCGGCTTCCAGGCCCACGCTCGGGGGAAGGGGCTCGGGGAGGAGGAGGAGGGCGGGGGAAGGTGAAAGCTGACCGTGCTCAGCCCGATGGCTTCTCCAGCTGCAGCACATTTTCCGAACGAAGCTTTTTTTTCTTAAAAAAAAAAAAATCTGCATTTTTTTTTCCTTCATGTCCTTTTATCCTATTTTTAACTGTGGCCTCCTTCCTTTTCTCAGCCTCCTCCAACACTTCCCCCTCCCCTGCTGCTGCTGCCTCCCCCGCACGCTCTGCTCTCGCAGAGATGAATGGGAGTCTTTTCACAGGGCAGCACAGCTGCCTGTGGCTGCAGCCTGGCAGGACATCCCAGCCCTTCTCCTGGGCCGGCCAGGATCTCCTCTCCATCCTTACTAAACCAGGAGCAGGCAGGGGAGGACATGCAGGAAGGTGAAGGGAAGCAGAACAGTGGGAAAAGGATGAGCCACCGTGGGGAGGGATGAGCGAGAGGGTGATGGAGGTTAATTCATCTCACTGGATGTTAATTCATCTCACTGGATCTTAATTCATTTGGTGGCTCAACAAAAGCCCTGCACAAACTCCTGCCTCTGCCCCACCTGCTGCCCCCACCCCCTGACCCACAGCTCTGCCAGGGGATGGATGGGCCCTTTCTGCTGGGCTGGGGCACCTCTCTGGCTGGGCTGGCACAGCCTTTTGTGCTCTGCAGCTGTTTGTAGCCTGGTGGAAGGGGTTTTCCTTTCACTTTTCCTTGGTGGCATTTTTGGGTGTTTTGTTGGCTCCAGTTCAACCTTCTCTGCTGGGGCACTCTGGGCTTGGGGAAGGACACATGGAATTTTCTCTGTTAAGGGCACTTTCCAATCTGTTGGTGGAGGGAGAAGATCCCTCAATGCTTTAGGAATAAATTTGGTGGAGGGAAAAGATCCCTCAGTGCCTTGGGAATGAATTTGGTGGAGGGAAAAGATCCCTCAGTGCCTTGGGAATGAATTTGGTGGAGGGAAAAGATCCCTCAGTGCCTTGGGAATGAATTTGGTGGAGGGAAAAGATCCCTCAGTGCCTTGGGAATGAATTTGGTGGAGGGAAAAGATCCCTCAGTGCCTTGGGAATGAATTTGGTGGAGGGAAAAGATCCCTCAGTGCCTTGGGAATGAATTTGGTGGAGGGAAAAGATCCCTCAGTGCCTTGGGAATGAATTTGGTGGAGGGAAAAGATCCCTCAGTGCCTTGGGAATGAATTTGGTGGAGGGAAAAGATCCCTCAGTGCCTTGGGAATGAATTTGGTGGAGGGAAAAGATCCCTCAATGCCTTGGGAATGAATTTCAGAGCCCTGGGCTGCCTGTGGTGTCTTAGACTGTCCTGTGCAGGATGCTGAACAGTCCCTGGTTTGCTCTTCAGGTCAGTGGGAGCTGGGATATCTTCTTTGTGTGGGTCCTGGTTATTTTCCAGGTGAGGAACACACACCCAGGTGATGCTGTGACACTCAGTGCTGCTCTAACCTGCTGCAACTCAGCACTTGAAGGAGTTTATTTGCTCTGAAGCGACAGAATGACAAAAATCCAGGCTTTCACTTTTCCATTTGTTTCCTGCCTGACTCTGGAAAATTCCTGGTCAAAACCCAAGGGAGCTCCCTGGGTCATCACCAGAGAAGGAGCTCTGAGCTCTTTTCCTACTTGGCTGCAGCCTGGATCACCTGGGGAGCAGGGATCCTTCTCTGAGCAGGGGGTTGGTGCCCTGGATGGGGCTGGGTGAGAGCTGGAAGGTTCTTGCTTGATTTTTGGGAGAAACATGCAGATTTTTTGTGGTCCTCAAATATAACCAGGGGGGTGGGAGCTCAGCAAGAGGCAAAACTCAAGTTGTGGAGCTGCACCTCCCAAAACTGAGCAGCTCCAGTGTGCTGTGGGGGAGGGATAATGGGACGGAGAGTCGAGGGGGAAAGGGATAAGCAACAAACTATCCAGGGCTTCCCTGGTCCCTTGAGGATGGCTGCAGAAGATGTCTGGTTTTGGGATGCTCTTGGAGTAGGATTGATCCCTGTGTAGGGATAGAGTGAGCTGGATGTACCTGTTTCTTTTTCCAGAAGAGGAAACCATCCTGCACCACCACACACTTCCTTCAGACAGGCCACACAAAGCAGAACTGGGGGGGGATTTGAGCTTTCCCAAGAAAATTTCCCCAAAACCAAGACCTCTGGGGATCCAGGGCAGCAGAGCAGCCTCTCTGCAGGGTTTGTGGTGCCCGTGGGTGGGCTGTGCTGGGCTGGCAGGAGCAGAGGGAGCAGCATCAGGGAGAGCAGAAATATGGGAGAGGCTGCCCAGGGAATCATGGAATGATCATCCTTGGAAGCATTCAAAAACCATGTAGATGTGGCCCTTGAGGACGTGGTTTAGTGGCTGGTTAATGTTGGACTGGATGTTCTTAGAGGGCTTTTCCAACCCTGATGATTCCCTGGTTGGTTTTTCTCTCTGGATGGACAATGGGATGCAAGGAGAGTCTGGGGACAGGGGGGCTGGGACCCTGCAAGCAGCCTGTTCCTCTCAGCTCCTGGCAGCACGGAGCAGCTCTCCCCCTCCAGATGTTCTGTGTGTTTATAGCTGCTGAGCAAGGCACTGAACTCTCTCATTAATACTTTTCTCTCTCTCTCCCTCCCGTCGAAGCCAGAAGTCTCAGCTCGGAGCTGCAGCTGGAAGGAGCTGGGGTGAGGGGTGGGAGAGAGGAGGGAGGTGGATGCAAACCTCCCATCCCATTCAACTCCCCCTCTCCTGCTTCCCTCCCCCCGAATCCTCCCAAAATACACATACCCCAAAAAAAGAAAAACACTAGCAGATTTTTTATTTCAGAAAGTAAACACTTAGGCCATGGGGGTCTGGAGGTTATGGGAAAAGAGGAAACCATTGGGCTAATCAGGCCGGGACACACTTCCCCTGCTGAAATAAAGCAGAAATCCTTGCCTTGCAGGGCGCCGGCGCGTTAACCCTGGAGCTGCCAGGGAGGGGAGCTCTGGGGAGCTCTGGGAGCACGGCCCTGCCCACGCCTGCTCCCTCAATCCCTGGATTTTAGCCAGGGGAAGCGTGATGGGGAAGGGGAGCCAGCGCTCCGCAGCAACCCTTTGGCATTCCAGCCCTTTGAGAACGAGCTGTTGGGAATTTTTGAGTAGGAAATGAATTTTTTTGCTCTGGTTTATGAGCCATCCTATAGAATTTCAGTGCTGTTCTTGCCTGAGAACTCTGCCTGAGAGGAAATCTTGCTCTGCTTGAATCAGCGAGATCGGGGTAATTTCTGCAGAGCTTTTCAGAAAGCTCCTTTTTCCATCCTTTTTAGATTTGCATGAGGTGTATAAGTGATTAGATCATGGATTCTTTGGCTGCAAACCCTTCAGGGAGGAATCCTTCCTGCTCTCTTTTCCCCCTGTGTCTGTAGAGCACACGGCACGTGGGACCTGGCTGGGACATGGGACACCTTGGTGCTCCTGCAGGACAGGGAATGGCTGTAGTCCAGCTGGGAGTGAGCTGAGGGGCCCTTGGTACCAGTTTACAATCTCAATTTACCCTCTCTGAACCTGGCCTTGGACTTCCATCCCCAGGCCCATGGTGGGATTATCGGAGTGTCCCATGCAAGGCCAAGAGTTGGACTGGATGATCCTGATGGGTCCCTTCCAGCTCAGGAGATTCTATGATCCTGTGATTCCACAGCTCCTGTCACAGCCTGAGCTGTGCACCAGGAATGGATGTCACTCCCAGGTCTCACATCTTCTGGAACCACTGGAGCTCTGTGTGTTTTGGAAGGGCTGGATTCCAATCTCTAATAAATATCAGTGACTGCCCATTGCTGTGAGCTGGGTCTCTTTGACCACAGCCTGTCCCCGTGACTGCTCCCTGTCCATCCTGCCAGGCTTTCAGGGAAGCCTGGAGAGATTTTTCACCCAGCTCCTTGTTGCACCCAGGCTACCTTGGAACCCAAAGCCCACCCCAGTGTGATGGAATTCATGGCACAGCCCCCTGAGCTCCCCCAGCCTTCCCTCTGCTCCCACTGAGTGGGACCAGGCTGGAAGAAAAAGCCACATGGAACAATTTGTAACCAAGTGAAAGTGATCTTGCCTGGCACCAGGGAGCAGGTTTTCCCTCATCCCTTGGAGGGTGAGTGGTGAAAGGAGCCATCACCGGTTCCTTGAGCCATCAGCCCAACTCTTGCAACATTCCCAGCAGAGGCAAATCCCAGATAGGCTGTGATAGGGAGTGCAGACCTGGGTGTCCCACCCTCCTATCTCAAGAATGCATTTGAACAGGAGCTGTTTCTGCAGCCTCTGGAGGTCGAGGCTTCAGATGGAAATCAAGCTGGAGAGACAGTCCCGCAGGGCAAATTTCAGGACTTTTGGAGTTGGTGTTCAGCTCAGATAAGCCCTTGAGAGCTCAGATACTTTATCTGAACCTTATCTGAGCTATTTGCATCACTTCAGTCTGAGAAACTGCTGTCAGACATTTGGGGAGGGTTTGGTTGTATTGGGATGGTCTGTCTTTTCTCTGAATTGTTATTTCCAACACACAGACACCTCCAGGGGGGTTGGACTGTCCTGTGCCCCACACAGCTCCAGGAGCTGCTGTGCAGGCTGGAGAGAGAAAGAGCTGGAAGCAGAAATACCAGGTTTAGAGCCATGAAAGAGGAATGACAGCACTAGGATGAATATTCCTTGAAAGCCCTGGGAGGGATTACATCTCTCTGCTCTCTTTCTAAAACTGAATAGAAACAGCTCAAACTGCTGTTAGTTGTGGATGGAACAGCTCCTTTTCAGAGCAGACCCAGGTCTGACCTTTCCAAATGAGCTTTGTTAGACTGTTTTGTGCATGGGAAGTTTTTCACCTTCTCTGGAGCTCCTGGGGGGAAATATGGGATCTGTGCTCTCCCACTGCTCTCCCAGATCCCTCTTCATCCCTGCTTTGCAGCAATCAACTCCTAGAGTGGGAGGACCCTGCAGTGCCTGGGCTGGATAAAGCAACATCCTCCTCCCAGAGGGTGGGATGGGTTCATTCACCTGGGCTCTCAGCCCTGATGGCTCTTCCCCAGCATCCACAGTCACAGAACCATTGAATTCCAGGATGGTTTGGGTTGGAAGGGACCCCAAAACTCACTTTGTTCCTGTCATGGCCAGGACCACCTTCCACTAGCCCAGGTTGCTCCAAGCCCCATCCAACCTGCTCTTTTTAGGGAGGAAGGGTTCTCAGGGATAGAAACAGCAGACTTGGGAGACCTGGCTGACATCCTACAGCTGGGATCTGGGAGACCTTGGATACACGACTTAACAGACAGTCTTTAGGCATCTAAATCCCACTGCCTTCCATGGAGTGAGGTGCCTGAGCCCCTCCCAAGGCTCCTGTGAGCCCCTGCACAGCAGTTTCTCACATTGGAGATGCAGATGATTAATTCAGTGCACATTTTATTGCAATGCTTAATTCACCAAGGTCAGGAGAGTGGCTGGGAGTCCCTGGGGAGCTGTGCTGTGCTTGAGCCTGCTCAACCCCCCCCCCAGTCTGCAGCGACTCTTCCCTGCCCAGGGAAGCTGCTTCCAGCACGTGCTGGAGCTCACCCAGCCCAGGGATGGACCTTCCCGAGGGGTTTGGGATCAATAGGCCTGGACAGAGCTGCAGAGGGGTTTGGGATCAATAGGCCTGGACAGAGCTGCAGAGGGGTTCGGGATCAATAGGCCTGGCAGAGCTGAGGGGTTTGGGATCAATAGGCCTGGCAGAGCTGAGGGGTTTGGGATCAATAGGCCTGGCAGATCTGCAGAGTGTGCATTGTTGGCTGCTCCACAGCAGCTCAGAGGTGGTTCCTCCCCTGCAGCTGCAGGGAGGGACAGAGGGACAGGCAGGGCTGAGGGGCTGAGGAGCCCCTGCCTGTGTCAGGAGGAGGCTTTCCCTGTGCAAGAGCCACGGGAGACCTGCTTGCTGGCCTCCAAATGGCTTGAGTGAGGTGTGGGAAAAGCTTGGGATGGAGGGTGGAATTTGCATTGTTTTCAGCACGAGGCTTATGGAAGGAGATGCTCCAGCCTTTAGGATGAAACCTCTGATCCCCTCTTAGAGCCAGGGCTCCTCTTTTGGGGTCTTTCCTTCCCCTGGGATGCTGCAAAGGCAGGTTGGGATGGAAAACCAGGATCTCTGCAGCTCCCTGGCAGGAGGGTGGAGCCAGGGGGGAGTCGGGCTTTTCTCCCAAGTACAAGTGACAGGACAGGAGGAAACGGGTTCAAGTTGCACCAGGCAGGTTCAGATTGGACATTAGGGAAAATTTCTTCATGGAAAAGGTGGTCAGGCACCGGCAGTGGTGGAGTTCCCATTCCTGGAGGGATTTAAAAGCCATGTGGATGTGGCTCTTGGAGACATGGTTAGTGGTGGCCTTGGCAGTGCTGGGGGAATGGTTGGGCTCGATGATCTTGGAGGGCTTTTCCAGCCTTAATGATTCCACAATCTCTCCTTTAAATTCCTGAAGCCAAGGGGGAGCCTGCAGGAAAACAGGTTTGGCTTCACCCCACTCAGTGGGAACGTGCCTCTGATTTCAGCAAGGGGCAGTGGATGAATCCACAACCAAAAAGCAAAATAATCAAGTTCAGGACAGGACTTCCTTTCCTGGAAAGGGAAATGAGGCCGCTGACATGGCAGAGGCTGCGAGAGCAGGGACAGTAAAACAGCAAAACCACTTGGAGACATTTGTGCTTCCAGTAGCACAAATGGGATGGAGCAAAAGAAACTGCTCCACCAAAGGGCAGGTTGGATTTCTTGGGAGATCTGGCCCAAACTACTTCTCCTCAGCTCATCAGCAACTATTTCTCAGGAGTCAAAAATGCCTCTCTGCCCTGGTTTGTGTGATTCACTCGCCGCATCCGAAGTTCAAGCAGGGCCAGAGGGCACAGAGGGCACAGTTTTGGCCAGACTGATGTCAGCACTGAGGTGGAATAGGAAAAAAGGAGGCGATGCCCCAGGGGAGCCTGTTCATGGAAAAATCCTAATTTGGGCAGTTCCTGGCATCTCGCAGAAGAGTCTGAGCTTGGGAGGTTTCAACCCAGTTTTCCAGGCTCCAGAGCAGGACTAGTTATGGAAGGCAGTGATGGAAGCAGAGCTGGCATCTGTGTCCTGCCCTGCACCAGCTCTTGCCACGCTGCACCTCGGGGTTTTCCATCTCCTGGGGGACATCTCTGGAGGGGATCAAGGACACCAAGGGCCTCGTGTGTCTGACAGCTCTGGCTGTGCTTCTATCCAGGCAAACAGCTACTCCAGGGAAGCAGGAGCACTTCTTGCTTTCCAGTAATCAAGCTGACAGGATAACGAGGCAGCCCAGTAGCCTGCTCTGCCTTCCCCTCATGCCGAGTTCCAGGCTGGGTGTCAGCCCAGTCCCCGTATCTGCATGAAATATATCTTTTTTTTTTTTCTTTTCTGCTTGTTGCTGCCAAAAGTGACAGATTGTTCTGCGGAAATCATCAATATTTTGTGAAAACCAAACCCAAATATCCCCAGCCAAACCTCAGCGTTTTCTGGTGCTGGCTGTGCTGAGGCAGGAACAAACCTCCGTGGGAAATGCCACCAGGGGCAGAAAAGGGAGCCATGGGCTGGGCTGCTCTGCTCCTCCTGGCTCCCTGAGCCGGGTGTGTGTCCAAGGCACAGGGTGGTTGAACCCAAGAGCTAAATTTGGAGTGTTTATTTAGGGCAGATTGGTGTAAACAGACGGGCTCTGTTGACTTGCAGTTCATCCCACAGGGTCTGTGTGCAGAGCAAGCACCCGAATTCCCTCCAAGTTTCCAACAGGATGCTCCACCTGAGCTCCTCTCCAAGCTCTTTTTCTGACCTGAGCTCCACTCCAAGCTGGTTTTGGAGGTTTCCCCCACCTGCTCTTGCCCTGTTGGATGCTGCCCTGTCGTTCTCCCCTGTTGGTTGTCAGCCCACCTCTGTGTTCAGCGGAGCAGATACTCCTCTTCCATAACCCACATGGAAAACCTCAATATCCCTCCTCCCAAACCCCTCCCTGGAGGCCTCCCAGTGCTGCCCCCAGCAGCTCCAGTGGCTCAGGGTGCTGGTGGGAGGATTTCCCACTCCACCCCACCCTGGAAGGGAGCGGTTTTCTCGGGGCTCTCCCACGCCTGCCCCGTGCCCCCCCTGCTCCCTCCCCTCTGCTGCTGCTCCCTCACTTCATTAGCACCAGAGATGTTTATAAATGCAAGAGATAATATTTTGTGTTTCCAGTTTGGGTTTCCAGGGCAGCCACTTTCTGAAGCACTTAGGAAGTTTAGAGAAGACGGGGTTATATAAACGGTTTTTCCCCCCTGGGCTCTTATTAATCAAGTGGCTTGTGAAGCCATTCCCATAGTTTTGGGATCAAGGGCACTGCCTGGGTGAGGGGAGGCAGGCAGGGAACACAAGGCAGCTTTTTCTTGGCTCCTGCCCCTGTTTTGAGGAGTTTGGGATGAATGCAGCTCTCAGACCTGGCTGTGGGGTTGGAAAGCAGCTGCTCCTGGGTTATGTTTAAACTGGGTTTTGGGCTTGACTCTTGTATTAGGCCTTCATGTGAGTCATGTCACATCTTGCAATGCTGATTTCCCTGCTCCTGTTGATGTGGCCCTGTAAAATTGGGTTATTTGGTGTAAAACCTTTGCATTTGTTGAATGCAGGGTAAATATGATTTTGATAACAATGTGCAACAAGTTGATCCTTGTGCTTTTCCAATGAAACCCTATGGACACGTATATACACTAATCAATACATTCCCTGCTGCATTTCTAAAGCTTCCCAGCATTTTCCAACCCAGCTGGATGTGATTTCCCACCGTCACAGAATGGCTGTGAGCAGCACAGGTTTGGAAAACAGGAGCAAGCTTTGGTTCCCTTTAAAACAAACCCAAGCTCTGCCTCCTCCTCCGTGTCCTTCCCGCCCGTCTCCCCGCCAGGAGATGAGGAATGGGGTTTTTCTGTTTTCCTGGGATGGATGGAGCTCTGTCTGCAGCAGCAGGTCCAGCTGTTCCAAGCCTGGAGCTGAAGGTCCACAGGAAATCAGCTCATTAATCCGTTGACCCACCTTCCCAGTTTTCCAGCCTCACTCCCTCAGTGTGAAAATGATGATTTAAATAGCCAAGGGTGGAAAATAATGATTTAAAGGGGGGTAAAGGGAATATTTGCAAGTATTGCTGACTGGAGCCTTGCCAGAAGGAAACTGTATTTCTTCTGGGTCTTGGGAGTGTGTGAGAAAAGGTGCTGAACATCTGGAGAGGTTTTGCAGTTTGGTGAGGTTGTGATGTGGAACCAGAATGGGATGAAGGAGGGAAAATCCACTTGTGGCTTTTGGCTGGAGCTGGGGCAGGTTGGGTGTTCAGAAGAGGTTGTGGTGGCCTCCATCCACCCCAAAACACACCCCAGGGCATTGCAAACACCCCTGTGGTCTTTGATGAATCTGGATGAATTTTCCTGACTTGCCAGAACTCATTTTTAAATGGGAAGTAAGCTCCAAGCACCAGCGATTGTTTTAATTCATCTCACAAAACACAAATCAGGCTTCCCAGCTAAAAAGGCAGATTCCTTCCCGCTCATCCTCATCCCAGACTTCCCCTCCCACAGAAACTTCCTCGAAGAGGTGAATTAACTGGGTGAAAAGAGTTTGTTAACACATTACGTTTAATAGGCACTTTTTTTTTTTCCATTTTGCAATTCCTTCCCATATTAAAAGTGCAAAAATAGAAAGCTTTAGCTCTGGTTGAATGACACAACATTTTCCTTGTTTATTTTCTTTTCACTGTTTTAACCCAATGAAAAGTGTGGGAACTAAAAAAAAAACCCACCAACAAACTGGTTTGCATCGACCCGGAACATATTTAGAAAAAATATTTGCATCTGCTTTTCTCCTCCAACCACCAGCAAAGCATGAAAAATAGTCAATAAATCAGCTGTTTTCACAAGTTTTGCTGCAGGCAGTGGGAGAGCAGATAGGGAGGCAAAGCAGTTTGTGTGCTTGAACCCTCTTGGATCTCAGGATCTCCGTTAAACAGGAGACTGGACAAGGGGGAACGGCTTCGAATTGAAAGAGGGTGGGTTTAGGTGGGATATTGGGAAGGAATTCTTCCCTGGGAGGGTGGGGAGGCCCTGGCACAGGTTGCCCAGAGAAGCTGTGGCTGTTCCATCCCTGGGAGTGTCCAAGGCCAGGTTGGACAGGGCTTGGAGCAACCTGGGCTGGTGGGAGGTGTCCCTGCCCATGGCAGGAGGTGGATGAGCGTTGAGGTCCCTTCCAACCCAAACCCATCCCGGAATTCCCCACTAAAACCCCTGCAAGAAGCGGTGATGGTGCTCGTGGCTGCCCAGGGGAGCCCAAACACCCCCTGGGGCCGCCGTTCCCTGCAGACCAGCTGGCTCTGCCCCCTTCACACCAGCGAGGATTTAGGAGCAGGGCGAGCTAATCAGGAGACCCTCATGGGGAGAGAGGCGTGTTATTTAATTAGCTTTACAATGGACTGACTGGGAGGCACGTGGTGGCTCTAATGGAAGGAGATAGATGTCCTTTTAGCCGGGCTAATTGTTGGGAAATAGCGGGGGCTTTGTTCGGCCCCAGCATGTGGCCTGTGATCTCGCAGAGCCCAGGGGCTGCCCGCTTATAATTTTAGACAGATCTATTCAAGCCTGCTCTGCGGAGCGGGGCCGAACAAGACGGGCATTGTTGCAGAGCCAGGACCGGCGTCCAAGAAAACCACCCCGAAAAACCCAAACACGTGTAGGGAGGAATATTTCTCTGTCGTTTATTCACTATCATCCCGCCTTGCCAAGCGCAGACAATCGCAGGAGAGTTTTCCAGCGCCGGGAGAGGGTTTTTCCTCTCTGAGACACGTCCCCGGGCGGATCCTTCAGCCCAGGGGTGATGCTGGGGGGTGTCTCTGCTGAGGAGGGCGGCCCCGGGGTTTTCATTGCGGGGGGGTCTCACCCCGGGATTCCCATGTTTTGGGCATGGTGTACGTCGGATAATCGTGCCCGTCCCTGAATTATCCCCCCAGACTGGCTGTGTGCACCTGCCTCCTCACGGGCATGGACAGAGGTTGGGCACAGAGCGATCCTGGCTGTTGGACCAGAGTTTGTGCCTTTCAGGGACAAAAAGGGACAGAAATCCCTGGTCTCTTCCCCTCAAATCTCTTCCTGGAGAGACCCTGTCACAGTCCCCAGCCCCTGAGCTTTTCCTTTGGGACTGAACTCCCAGCTCCTTGTGAAGTGAGAGAGTGTCATTCTATTAAAAACAGGGATGAGGCACAAAGGTTTGTAAAGGGCTGTGTGGAAATATTGACCAGGAATTAAACTTCCATCACTCAAGTCCCTCTATCCTGGCCCAGAGTTAACCTGGGGGGGTCACTGCAGCCCTGTGTTTTATTTTCCTGTGCTGATCCCTTCCAACTGGCTGTGAGCAAGAGGGTTTTCCTGCTGGCTGCCACTTCTCAGGCTGTGGATTAGATACTTGAGATTGGAGCTGGACTGACCATCCTCGGGAGGGGCTTGTGTGGCTCATGGCACCTCTGTGGCAGTGAAGTGTGGCTGTCACTCGGTGTTTGGTGAAGCAGTGGGTCTTGGTTTTGTGGTGGTGGGGTTTTTGGAAGGTGGAAAGAGCAGATAAGTGTCGGTGATTACAGTCTTGCTGTCCAGGAGACCAGTTATTAGCAACGATCCTATTGCCTCTCCTTCCTAATCCCTCCCTGTGTCCCAGGGAAGGGGAACTCAGGCACCATCAGAAAAGGGCTCAGTAACTGGAGATAAGTGAATGCTGAGGGTGCAGTGGCCATCAAAGATGTGCTGCTTAGATCTGAGCTGGCTGCATTTGTTGGTGCTGAGGAGGAGCCTGAGAGAGAGATCTGAGCAAAGGTGAGAGGTCCTGCAGGCAAGGTTTGATGTGTATCACCTGCACAGGCTCAGAGTAATTGTGAATAGCAAGAGTTAAAGAGCAGAAATCCTCAGGTTTTATTTACCAGGAGCTCAGTGCTGTTACTTGAGGGGAGAGGGAAAATGTACAGAGAGTGCAGAACAGCTTACGAGGATTTTCCATCCAGCCACTTCTTCCAGCAGGGAAACGAGTGAGTGACAGCACCCCCAGCAAGGACATTCCAGGCACAATTACACTGCTGGAGCCCAGAGCAGCTAATCAGGTTATGGACCAGCATGGGAGCTCTGGGGAACCGACAGCAGGAGGCACCTGAGGGTGCTCAGGCAGCTCGTGAGGCTCAGTTGAGGTGCCCACGGCGTGGAAGAGGCCGTGGCTCCATGTGGGGATGTGTGTGCTAGTCCTGACCCCTGGCTGGCCACAAAGCTGCTTTTGTGAGCCATCTCTGCTGGGAAGTTAATGACAGAGGAGCCAGGCAGGCTCGGAGGCGGCTTCCTGGAGGGCAATCAGAGGAGGGTATTGTGGTGGTGTCTCAGGGCCCAGCCGGGGCCTGAAGCTGCATCTCCAGCGGGAACAGAAACGGGCTTTTCATGTGCCAGCCCCGAGGAGGGGCTTTCCGTGACTGCAGCCCTGGAGCCCGGAGCAGAGAGGGGACCCCAGGGCCACAGCCATGTGGGTCACGGAGGAGCCAAGGCTCTGGGGATGGTCAGCACAGCCCCTGGCTCTGGGAGCAGCCTGGCTCCCCCAGGGCACAGCGGGACCTGCTGAGGAACCAGCTCTCCTTCCATGCCCGTGTTTCCAGGCCGGAGTCACCGGGGACCAATCCAGCCTCCTTCTCCCAGCGTAAAACAAGTGACTCAAACACTTCCCAGCTTGAAAGGACTTCTCGTATCATTTTAAATTCCAGGAAAGGTAAATCCCTGGGGAATGGCTGTGGCAGCTGCTTGCTCTTTCCTCTCATTGCAGAGGGCCACCTCCACACCCAGGGCCACCTCCCTGCTCTTTCCTTTCTTGGAGTGGTGGCTGCTGCTCTTTCCAACAATGTCCCCCTTACGATAAATCCTTTCATGTCTCCGTTTCTCCCTGGAATTGCAGAGCACTTTTTTTTTCTTTTCCCCCCTTCCCCTTTGCTCCTGATTTTTGTCTCAAGCCCTCTGGATACTGTTTACTTGACAAAACATCAAAACGAATCCCTGGCCGCTCGAGGTCATTAAAAATCCCATGGCAGTTTTGGGGAAGGCTCCAATTTGGCTAATTACGTTCTGCCATAAATATCCCCCTGCAGTTTTAATTGGATATGGTGTTCTTCATTTCCTGGCCATTACAGCTGGGTGGATGCTCCGTTGTGTTTCACCCCAGAGGTGGCTGTGTTTTGGTAGCAGAGGAGCTTGGAAAAGCTTCTCCAGAGCAAGAGTTACACCTAATTCCTGCTGGAATGAGAGTGGGTAAATCCAAGGGAAAGGGGAAGCCGTCCCAGCTCCTTAACATTTTGAGGACAGCCAGCAGCTGCCCCGGGCTGGGACAGGGGGGAATTTGACCCTGGCAAAGGGAAAGAGCTCAGAGAGAGGTCGTGGAAGAGCAGCCCAGAAGTCCCGGGGAAGGCTGGGCTCTGTGACACCTTTCCTCAGTGCTAAAGGAATAATAATTATTATTCTTTTAACTCAAGGTTAGTCAGCGTCCCTGGGAACAATGTGGCATTACTGGCCATCCTTTCTTTGTTCCCAAAACTGCTGGAAAACAGCCGGGCTGCATTGTGGAGGGAGGGCAGATGGTTATCTCCCATCTTTTGGCCACGTTAATGGCAGGAGGGCTGTTCTCCTCAGCCCGGCATCCTCCCTCCACAGGAGAGAGCCTCAGGAGACACTAACGTTGTAACCAGAGTGGAAAAGGAGGGTGAGACTTGGACGTGGAAGAGGAAAGATTTTTCTAAAGCCTGTGAGCAGCAAATAGGAACCAGTTGCTGAGGCAAAGTCATGTTTGGCAGGTCTTGGGCTGCAAACGGTCACATCCCAGCTGAAGAAACTAATCAATGGATTCCTTCCATGCCTCGTGCGAACACTGAGCCATTGAGCGGCTCAGCTGGAGCTCCGAGCCAGGGCTTTCATGTCGCAGGCTCTGAAGTGAACACAAATTAAGGCGGCTGTTAGGACGGAGTCGGGTTCGAGGGAGAGATGCAGCTGCCCTGGGAGGAAACCTCTGCCCGCAGCCACTCCGTTCTTTTCCTCCACTTCGGGGGGTTTTCCCCCGGTGCTGCTTTGGAAGCGTTTCTGCTTTCCCTGCATGTAGGGGCTGTCATGAAAGGCACCAGCAAAATGAAATTTTTGGGGGGAGCACGAGGGGGGCTGAGGCAAAGCTCAAAGCTGCATCACAGCCCTGCTGCACCAACCTGTGGTTTGGTGTCACCGGCTTTGCTGGATCGGAGCTGAGCGGGGATGCCAAGAGCGTGTGGATCTTTCCTAATAAAAACCACACAAGCTGTGAGAAAGATCCTTATTGGAGCCTCTGTGCTGGTCCAGGAGAGAAGGAGCCCCAGTACAGGTGCACTGGAGTTCAGCCAGTCCCTGAGACTGGAACGTTTGCGGAGAGGCCGAGCCAAAAGCATCGACCCGGGGGAGCAGGGCTAAAGCAGTGATAGCACGGGGGGAGCAGGGCTAAAGCAGTGACAGCCCGGGGGGAGCAGGGCTAAAGCAGTGACAGCACCGACCCGGGGGAGCAGGGCTAAAGCAGTGACAGCACAGGGGAGCAGGGCTAAAGCAGTGACAGCCCGGGGGAGCTGGGCTAAAGCAGTGACAGCACAGGGGAGCAGGGCTAAAGCAGTGACAGCCCGGGGGAGCAGGGCTAAAGCAGTGACAGCCCGGGGGCAGCGCTGCCGCCTCTGCTGGTGCTCTGAATGCCTGGCCTGCCTCTGCTCAGCAGAGCTTCCTCTTGGGGCATCGGCAAATGTCCCCAGAAACGGGCGGGTCCCGGGGACCTCACCGAGCGCCGCCTCTCCGGTTTGGGCTGGGGGCGCTGGTCTGTGCTGCGGGAACTGCGCGGGCGCCGGGCAGGGAATTATCCACCGGGGGGGTGTGTGTGCGGGTGTGGGTGTGTCTGTGGGTGTGAGTGTGCTCCTGTGTGTGTGTGTGTGTGTGTGTGTGTGTGTGACACACACACACACTGACACGCACTGACACATACACTGACACAGTGACACACACAGTGACACGCACTGCCACACTGGCACACACACACTGACACACTGACATGCACTGACACATGCACTGACACATGCACACACACACTGACACACACACTGACGCTGATGCATACACTGACACACACGGTGACACACACAGACACACTGACACACTGACACACTGACACACACGGTGACACA
This sequence comes from Manacus vitellinus, assembly GCF_001715985.3. Classification (NCBI taxonomy): domain Eukaryota; kingdom Metazoa; phylum Chordata; class Aves; order Passeriformes; family Pipridae; genus Manacus; species Manacus vitellinus. The sequence goes on from NW_021940545.1 coordinate 1,147,248, forward strand.
CACACTGACACATGCACACACACACTGACACACACACACTGACACACACACACTGACACACACTGACACACACTGACACACACACACTGACACACACACACAGACACGCACAGACACACTGACATACACACAGACACACTGACACACACTGACAAACACTAACACACTAACACACACTCACACACACAGACACACACAGACACACTGACACACACTGACATTCACACACTCAGGCTGCTCTCACACACTCACACACACACTGACACACTGCCACACTCACACACACACTGCCACACTCTCACACACTCATTCACACACTCACACACACTGACACACTCACACACCACACACTCACACACACACACTCATTCACACACACACACACTCACACACACTCATTCACACACACACACACTGACACACTCACACACACACACTCATTCACACACACACACTCTCACACACACTCACTCCCCCTCTCCCACCGTGGGATCCCAGCCCAGCTGACGGTAGGAAGGGGAGATTGTCGGCCTGTGATAAGTGCATCAGGTTTCTTTTCCCCAGCCTGCCCTGAGAGGATCAGAGATCAGACAGAAAGGCAGCTGTTTCTCCTGAATCCCCTTTTGATTTTCAACTGGAAATGTTCTGCTAAATCTCCTCTCTATAGTTCCCCCCTTCAATCGTTGTCGTACAGGGAAGAGAGGAAAGAAACCCAAACCAAGGGCAGGTGCAAGCACATTATCCTGGATGGGAGAGGCAATTTTATCCCTACAGGGACCACATTTTATCCCTGCAGCCATTCTCTTTTCACTTCTGGATTTCCAGGTTCATTCCTGTGGTAGGTTTCAAACCACCAGCAGAGGTTTCAATCCCTGTGCCTGCCTGAGCACGGCTCAGGTTCCCCAAAGCCCAGGGGAACCAGCGGAGGGAGTTTATTTATTGGTCACACCATGAATTGCTGACCCACTGCTGCAGGAATAAGTTGCCCAGAACTGAGCTTGCAAGTAAATTGAAAATACGATTGCCTGTAAAATTGGAAATGTGAGAGGTAGTCAGTGGGTGAGGTGCCTGGGAGATGAACTTCGGGCTGGAGCTCAGTGCCTGCCTGGCTTTGCCAGCTCCAGCCTTGCTGCTGGCTGTGTCTTGAACTCTCTGCCTCGGTCTGGCACCATCGGTGCAGCCACCATGGGTCTCTCCAGGTCTGGCCCCGGCACCTCCTCGCAGCTTCTTTCAGTTACACAAACTTTCCTTCTATAAATACGCCCTGGGGTGGCTGAGCAGGGCTGAGCAGGGCAGGGCTGCAGGGGCTGCAGGCGCTGGGAGCTGCAGCCTTTGCATCTGCAGCTGATCCCTTAGGCCCTGGCAGGTTTCGAGGGTGTTTGCAAGCAGGACCTTGGTTCATCCCAAGGCTTGGCCAGTGACCTTGAACCCCACGTCTGGCTCCCGTGGGCCCGTTTCATTTGAGCCCAGCTCTGACGAGAGCAGTCCGGGCTCTGCCAGGAGGCTGTTACAGACTTTCGGAGTGAGAGAACCACAAGAGTTGGTTGCTAATGATTTTTTTTTCTCTGTACCGGTAAGCTGACATCTGTGAGTCATAATCTCCCTCCTGCTCTGCCGTTTGTGGTCTGAAGTTTGTGCTACCTAAATACAATAAAACATATTTCATGTGAAAAACGACATTCTTCTGTTAAGTCCGTGCCACACTGGCACGATACTCATCTTGCATCTCTGAGATGCTTTTTATCCAGTCAGTTCCCAAACCTCTTTGGCCTCCCACCTGTACAAAGCAGGCCTGGGAACCCATCACCACACGATGTGCGCACACAGTGCCCTGGCAGTGCCCCCACTCGTGGGTGGGAGAGGATCAGGCTACTCCAAGTGGGATGATGGAAACGTGAGGGGCTGATGCGACAATGCTGGGGTGATGTGAGCGGGGTGATGAGAGCAGGCTGATGGGAGCATGAATGGGTGAGCATGAGAGGCAGCGGTTCGTGTCGAGACAGGCAGGGTGAAGACAACTGGCCCGGTTTCAAGAACCATCGGTTTGGACAGGCTGCTGCGGCTCCAGCCCAGGGCTGCCTGCGGCCAGCGGCATTTCCCCGTCCTCGGGCTCTTTTCTCGTGCTCGGACTCTCTTTTCCCGCCGTATCCTGGGCACAGGGATGCGCGCAGAGGTCGCTGGATGCGCTGGACGCGCTGTGTCCCCCCGCATCCCCGGGACCCCCCGATGTCCCGCAGCAGCTCCGGCTCCGCTCCCCGCGGGGCGGGCGGGCCCGCCTCCGGGGCGGGAGCGGAGCGGACCGGGCCGCGTCCCTCCCGCCGCTGTCACCGTCGGGGCCGCCGCGCCCTCCGCTCCCCATCCTTCCCCTCCCCTCGGTGGCTCAGCCCGGCCGGGGCGGCGGCGCGGACCCCCGGAGCGGAGCGGGGAGAGCCGCGCCCGAGGCACGCGATGCGAGAGCGCGGAAGCGGTAAGGAAGGAGGAGGGAGGAGGAAGCAGCAGCGGCAGGGCAGCAGCAGGAGGACAGAGGAGGAGGAGGAGGGAGGCAAGCAGGCCAGGCCGCGCTGCCGGGCGCGTCCGCTCCGCGCTCTGGCGGGGCTCAGCCGCCGACCCCCCGCTCCCGGCGCGACGCCCCCCGACGCGCATGCCCCAGCCATGAAGGCGGCGGTGGATCTGACCATCATCAAGACGGAGAAGGTGGACATCGAGCTCTTCCCGTCCCCCGGTGAGCGCCCTGCCCGCCCTCCGAGCCCCGCGCCCGGGCAGCCCTGCGAGCCTGCCCGGCAGCCCTGTCCCCATGCCCGCCCCCTGTCCCCTGCCGCAGCCCTGTCCCCTTCTCCGCTCCGTGTCCCCGCCCTCAGCCTTCCTGTCCCCCTGCCCTCAGCGGCAGGCCGGTGCTGGAGTCGTGCCCGCCTTGGAGATGTTTGCCCCGCGGGGAGATGTTTGCCCCGTGGGGAGATGTTTGCCCCGTGGGTCGGGGTGGTGTTTTCTGGGGGAGTCTCTTCTGGAAGGGCACTCGGAGCGCACCCCCAGGTCGCTCCCGAGCGGCGCCGCCCGGGCTCTGCCGCGCAGCCCAAGGAGAATTTACTTTCCGAGCGCTTTTATGACTTTCCATCCCCCTTCCTTCTCCTAAAAACCATCCCGCCGCCCCTCCAGCCTCCTTTCCTCATGCTCCTGGCATGCTGGCCGGGATGTAGGCAAGCCCCTCCGGCTGCGAGGCAGGAGATACGCGCTCCCCGGGACATCCCCCCTTTTCCCGAGCGTATCCTCGGGATGTACGTTCCCCTCATCCCTCGCTGGAAATGTCTTGTGTGGTCCAAGCGCTCCTGGTATTGGGGAAACACAACTCCAGCGGTAACTCCTCTGGATTTAGCGCGTTTAAACCAGGAAAACCCTCTGCTTTGATTTCCGCCCCCCCTCTCTGGAGCTGGAGAAATGGGTGGAGGAAGGGGGCAGAAAGCAATATGTTACTGAAGCGAGGCGTGAAGGGGTTTTTTTGTGTTGTAGCGGTAAGTTCAGCTGCTGCGGACTGTGGTTTGTGCTCAGAGTCGAGCCTTTCCCATAGTAAGGGCTGCTGTTCACACACTGCTGTCTGACTCCTGCTGACCCCAGGCACTCAGCTGCTCCGTGTCTTGCCCAGGCGAGGTAGAGGATGGAGCTTGGAGGGACTAAAGGGTAAAAAACTTCTTTTTCTGTGTGAAACGGGTCCTGTTGCTTCATCTCTCCCTACCGGAGTTCACACTGCGCCAACTGGGACTTTGGTGGATTTTGTGCAGCGAAAAAATCAAATTAAAGTCTCTTTGCCGGGTAGGAAGTTTCTAGGAAACCCAGAAAGGAGGCACAGCTCCTGCCAGGCAATGAGATTTCAGGCTGCATGTGGAAATAAAATGACAGCTGAGTACTGGGGCACACAGATTAAATAGATGTTGGTGCATCAGCTTGGCTGATCAGCACTGAGCTCCGGAGCTGGGGATCTGCATCCGTGAGCTGCACAGTGTCTGGGGTGGGGAGAGAGTCTTCCTTGTGATCCATGTTCCCACTGCAGGGAGGACCCTGTTGCTGGCTGTGACTGTTTTGGTGCTCCCTGTCCCTGAGAGCAAAGCTGAGCTCTCAGGTGTGGGCTGGGAAGGACCAGGCTTCCAAATGCAATAGGGATGCCGAGGATGGTTTTCCAAAGCACCAACACAGCTTCAATGAGGGGCTCCAGTGAAGCTGAGGACCTGTTTGTGCCCATTTCCTAAAACTTTGGTTAAAACTCATTCCTGCACTTCAGATCTGTTTGCTTGGGAGGGAGGAAAGTGGGTTAGGAATAAACACCTGGAGCACTGGGGCAGGGCTGGGGAGGTGTGGGATTTGCTCTTCACTCCAGACTAGAGGATCTGTTTAAATTTGCATGTCTCCTGTCACGGAGGAGAGCGTTTCCAGAGGCTCTGTGTGGTTGGGGTGTCTGGGCACTGGAGCAGTGGAATTCCCTGGTGCCTGCAGGGAGGGCTCTGCTGGTTCACGATGCCTTAAATTCATTTTCTTCTGTCCACAAAAGCTCTTTTGCAGCTTGTGTCAGCAAACAGCTCTTAGAGCTGACCCACAGTTTAAACCTTGTCAGGAAGAGCTCTGAAAAACACAAACCCAAGAGGTAAAAAAGAGCTGAGTCCCCATTGCCTTGAGCTGCAGCCGCTCCTGTTCTGGTGGCTGCACTCGCTGCGAGCCAGAAAGGTCAGTGCTGTCAATTAGCTGGCTTAACCTCATTTCCCCTCCAACTTTTTAGAGAATGCTGAAGCTTTCTGGTTTGGTGGGATGGATGTTGAGGGAAGGAGTGTGGATGCTGCTGGCTTGTGCTCCAGCAGTGCCCTGTTTAGGGGACGTTACTTTTCTCTGCTCCTGGAGGACTTATCTGCTCCCTGGTGGTTTGTCCAGCCCCAAATCTGCCACCAAATCCTTCTAAATTCTAAAATGGGCTTTGGCCTCGCTGAGAAGGGGTCCAGCCCCCTTGTTCCTTCAAGCAAGACAGCTGTGCCTCACGGTACCCATAGGGTTAACCTTAGGTTAAGAGTCCTTGCAGCCACAGGTTTTCAATTGGGCAGGATGTTTAATGTGCCAGGTGCTTGATGCCCCATAAAACTGCATCTCTGCACAGTCCATCCCCCTCCCACCCCCCTGAAACCAACCCCTGCTCCAGCCCACACGTGCAGGCAGCCTCTGCCTGCAAAAGTTCCCTGGGATTTGTAGTGTGTCCAAAGGGTTTAAAAATAACCTGAAAGGGATGTGGAGCTGTACAAAGCTTCCAAATCCACCCCCACCCGCCCCTGCCGCTCTTACCAGCAAGAATTAGGGAGTGAGATGAGCAGGTCAGGAGCCAAAACCCCACGGTGTGGGCTTCTCTTTTAATATCAAATATTTTAATTGTATGTGTATGAATGTTTTTATAAGGATCTGATGGAGTGGCTGGAAGCATCACTATTGGTTGCAGATATATGGCTGATCCACCAGCAGGGTTTTTTTGAGGCAGTAAAAACCCAAACCGTGCAAAATTCAGCCCCAAGGGGAACTTCACCTCGGGGCTGGGGAACGCTGCCCTCCACAAATCACTTTGTTTCCTCCAGCCGTGCCCAGCTCTGTGTGCTGGCTGTGGTCGGAGTGGAGAACAGCTCCCCAGCCCTCCCTGGGAGCTGTGGGGAGTCACTGGGACTCTCAAACACTCATTTCTTGCTGAGGAAGCTGCTGAATTGCTGCCCCAGAGCGTCCCACGAGGTCCTGGAGAAGGGCTGTAACTCCAGGTTGTGGTGCTGGACATCCCAGGTGAGGCAGGAATGCTGAGCTCCCCATCCTGCATCCGCCCCCTCTCCCTTCCTTTCCCTGGAGGTGTGTTACGGGTGCAGTGGTGGATTTGTTCCTGCCTGGAATGAAGGAAGGATTTGCTCTGAGCACATGCAGTGTAGAAATCCCTTTTCAGCTCTTCCCATCCGTACCCCGAGGCCAGCTGGGACAGGGACACGTTGTTTCCATCAGCCCGTGCGTGGGTGGCATCCCAGGGGTGTATTTTTATCTGGCAAGAGCTTTTCCCTCTGTTTAGAGTTTGGGACAACGTCGATTAGGGCTGAAGCAAGATTTTCCCTTCCAACCCAAACCATTCCCTGATTCTCCTGCTGAGGTGGTGCAGGGCACAGGGAAGCTCCTGCACAGCTTCCATGCAGTGTATTCTTGGATGTAGGACCTGCATCCCCTTCCCACAGCCAGGTCGGGCTTTGCTCTCGTCCTTTGCTTTCACTTTCATTGCAGGCAAATGAGGGAGTTCGCGTTTAAAACCCGTCTGGCAAATGCAAACCCTCCTCCACTGCGGGGAGATGGCACAGTCTGAGTGTGTCTTTATGGTTTTAGGATGGGATCCTTCATCCTTCCCTCTGCCTTGTCTGGGGAGGACAAGTTTCCAGCCATTCCTGGCTTCCAGGTGTTTACAGATGTGCATGGAACAGGGTCCCAGCTGGATCAGCCCGGGGGGGCAGTTTGCTGTGCCGGTTGGGATGGAAGTGCCCAGGGACTTGGAATGTTCTTCTCACCCAAAAGGAAGGTTCGATCCTGAGTTATCCCGGCACAGCGCTCGTGTCTCAGTTTCCCTGCTGCTGTTAAGAGATGGCTCTGGCGTGGTCAGGTTTTCTTTCCATGTGGGATAAAACACAACGGGAGAGCACCAGCATCTCCCTCTGCTTTGGGATGTCCCCTGTTCCTCTCCTGGGAGAACCTTTACCTGCCCTCACCTGCTGCACACACAGAATTCCAGAGCCTGGGGAGGGGAAACAAGCACTGAGAGGTGGTCTCAGGAATGCAGGGAATTGCACCCGGGAATTGCTTTTACCAGCCGAGGTGAGAGCTGGGCTGGGTGGGATGCTCCGTGTGGGCTGCAATCATCAGACTCTAATAAACCGAGGGCTTTGGGCTCCTCAGGGCTGCTGTCGCAGGAGGTGATTGCCTGCGGAGGAGGTGAGAATTGGACTGGAGAGGAGCGATTACCTTTCTATGCGCTCACAAAATGCCCATTACTGTGGTATCCAGCCAGGATGGGGAATGAGGAGGGACTGTCTGCACCTGGCTGCCACCAGCTCCAGCTTTTTTGTACCAGCTTCATACCAAAAGTATGAAAAGAGGTGGAAAGGGGGCAATTCCATGGCCCTGTCCTTCGGGGATGCACCCACTGAAGGGCATCCCTGGATTTTAACCTGGGTCCAGGGAGTGAGGCTCCCGGGAAATGGGAGCAAAGCCCCATTCCATCCACTTTTCTGTCATAAACTCCCCAAAGCACGTCCCAAGTGTGTAATTACAGTGTTGTTACATGGAGTGGCCCCTAATTTGCCATGTAATTACAGCGTGCCAGGCTTTGATAGGCCTCGTGAAATGAAGGGATAACACACGCTGGAATGCTGCACTCCAGCTCTCCAGGGCGAGCTGAGGAGCATCATGTGCCATCCACTCTCCCAGATCCATAGGAAATTGCTGGCAGGGACTCCAGCAGGACTGTGATACACAGTTTTGTGGGGATTATCACACAATCCCACAAAGGTTTGGGTTGGAAGGAACATTAAAGCCCATCCAGTCCCACCCCCTGCCATGGGCAGGGACACCTTCCACTGTCCCAGGGTGCTCCAAGTGGCCGGGGACACTCCCAGGGCTGGGGCAGCCACAGCTTCTCTGGGATTCAGGTTTGGGGTATGGTGCTGTCAAAGAGCAGTGACTGCACCCTCTGGAATGGATCCTGCTGTGGGATGGGCTGGGGGGAGCTGGGTCGGGGTCAGGGTGCCATGGTTGGACCCCGGGTGTGGTGCTGGAGGTGAAATGAAGGTGGGTTGATGTTCTCCCGTTGCTGTTTCGGTGAGAGCAGGAACATCTCAGGCACTTGGGGGAGAGGTGGGTGTGAGACCAGACTTTGTCTGAACACACCTCAGGGGTGTGAACTTGCAGATCTGTCTCCCCAAATAGCTGCTGCCAGTTGTGGCACCGGGATCAGCTGGGATTTTGGGCAAGAAAGGCACTTTTCCTTTTTGCACTCTCAGCTGTTCCTTGCACGGGCACAAGGTGAGCAAATTCCATGATTTAGGAGAGCAAGTGTCATCACCCTGACCCAAGGGTGGAGCTTCTGGCATCCTCCAGGCTCCCACATGCTTGCTGTGCAGGGTAGGATGGTGCCAGGGCCCAGCTGGGTGAGGGAGGAGGGGCTGCTCTGCCCTATTGAGCCCCAAATGCCCCTGGAGCTGCTCATCCCACTGTGTGCTGGGGATCCCCTGGAAACTGGGACCTTCCTTGGGGGGGAGATTGGGTGTTCATAGGTCAAGCCCTGAGTCCTGAGGTTGCTTCTGAGTTATGGGCCAGTCTCCAGCTTGTCCAAATCCACGTCTCTGCCCTGATTCCAGGGCTCTGTGCCCTGATCCAGTGTGAAGCCTGAGCCCTGCAGAGGCCAGTGGGACAAATCCGTAGCTGCTAAAGCTGCACATCTATCTGGCAGCCAAAACTTGGGCTGCATCCCCTTTTTTTTTGAACCCAAGACATAGTTATCCATCTCAGCTCTTTTGTTCCTCTTCCGTGACTAAGCTGCTCGCTGCCTCTGTTTCTTCCCCCCCCCCCCCCCATTGTGTAGTTTATAATCTTCCAACTAGATACAGAAAAAAATTTGTTTGCAGTGCTGGCCAAGAAGGCTCTGGTTTCCCTGGCACGGGGCCATGCTTACATCTCCAGTCAAAATACTGCTGGTTAAACAATAAATATTTATTGATTCTTCTACGAGCTCCTACATTTTTCCCAGGTGCAGTGGAATTTGAGGGGGGAGCACTCGGGTCCTGCCCTTGGCAAAACTGGGAGATGGCTCCAGAGATAATGGCTTTCTGATGCAAAGGTGGCCCTTGGAAAGCTGGGATGGGTCCTGCACATCCAGCCTGGAGATGTGCCCGTTCTCCATCCCAGCTGTCCCAGGTTTGTGTCCCTGCAGGCTCAGGTGGTAATTATGGGAATGTGGAAATCTGCAGGTCGCTTTATGTGCCTGAACACCCCTGGAACAGGGGAGGGACACAGGCTGGGGTGGATGCAGAGTTTGATGCCAGGTCAGGAGAGATGGGAAAGAAATAATTAAATCACAGAATCCCAGAGTGGGTTGGGCTGGGAGGGACCTTAAAGCTCCTCTTGTTCCATGAGCAGGGACACCTTCCACCAGTCCAGGGTGCTCAGGGCCCCATCCAGCCTGGCCTGGAACGCTCCCAGGGTGGTTTCAGTTTTGCTTTGGTTGAAAGGCTCAGCCTGGGTTGCAAACACCCCCGGAGCTGAGCCTGTGCCAGTCACAGGCTGCAAATGTTGGCTTGCAGGGCCTGAGCTCCTGCAAGGCTGGGAGAGCTGAGGGAAGGCAGAGCCCTCGGTGTTCAGCCCTGCTCCAAGGAGTTTGTTCCTTCTCTGCTGTGCTGGGGGCACAGATGAACTCACTCAGCCCTGGATGGGGCAAACCCAGTGCTCTCTTTCTGAGCTGTGACATTAAACTGCACAGTTTTATGTTGTTTTGGTTTTTTTGTTTCCCACTCAACTGGCAAAACTTTGAGCCCTGGTTTGCTCTTCCATCCTGTGAACAGCCTCAAGTCATCAGGGCAGCATCAGGACCAGGCAGGTGATCCATTGTCTCCCGTCACCTCCCCTGTTTTTGCTGACCATGCACAATTTTTTGGCTGTCAGTGCCTGGCTCCCTCCATCCCACATCCAGCTCTGTGCACAGGGCAGGTGGAGCTGATGTTTGCAGGATGTTTGTGACGCTGGTGCAGCACAGCCCTTCAGTCCCACATCTGGTTCCTGTAGCCACACAGCCTGTGGATAAATATAACCTGCCAGAAAAGTATTACAAATGCACCAAGAAATAGCAGCTGGCTTTCCCAGAGAGGAAAATCCCCTCCTTTCTGTGGCTCCCTCTGGCTTGGGAATGACAATCGAAATCCCAGCCCCGGTTGTGGATTGGGATGTGCAAAGGCAAAGGGCTCTGTCTGGCCCTGAGCTGGCCGGGCTGTGGGGCTGCAGTTCCCATCCCCACCATCTCCCAGTTGGTGTTGGGCACAGCAGCAATCCCTGCTCCAGCAGTCCCCTGCTTTCCAGCTTTTTGCTCCTGTTTAAACCTTTCCTCCAAAGCCAGCAGAGGCAGAGACCTCCAGCTCAGGTGGCTGGTGCTGGTTGCTGAGGTTCTCCCGTGTGCTGGGGGGGTTGCAGGGGGCATTGCTCTGCTCTGGGACGTGGCTGTGGAGGATGATCCTCTGGGGAGGATGATTCCTGCTGGATCCCACATTTCTAGGGTGGCTGCAGAGCTGCCTCCTCAGCCCAGCTGAGCACTCTGAGCCCGTTAATGAACAAAATGCACTTTCTTACACGGAGGGGATTTTAAATTGGCTCCACATGGATCGTGTAGGTTGTGGCACTTCCCCGGAGGGTGATGGCAGGAGCAGGAATGTGGGGCTGATGAAAGAAGCCAGACACTGAGTCAAAAGCTGAGTGGCTCCCCCCTCAGTGCCCCCTCTCCCCCCATCCCATCCCAAATATTTGACGTGATTCCAAGGCATTCTTCAGATGGCTGGTGGGGAGCAGCCAGCCAGTGGGACTGGGCTTGGTTTTTTTGATACAGCTTTTTTTGAAAGCTGAAGGGCTTCTGACCCCAAAAGAGATTGAGGAAAGGCTTGATGAGACCTGGTTTTAGGGGAAACTGAGGCAGGGTGTTCCCGTTATGCTGGGAGCATCCCCAGTGTGCTCCAGGTCTCCCTCTACTTGCAGTATTTGGGTCTGTTTTCAGCTGTTCTGCCCTTCCCTGGCTCCTCCAGAGCACCAGGCAGGCCTGGACTCATCCAGCCCTTGGAATTCCCAGTCTGAGTAGTGGGTGACGGGTTTGGAGTGAGAGCTGGCCTGGGGGAGGTGAGTGGCTCAGCCTCACCTCCTCCAGCAGCCTTGTCTCCCAGAGCAGGGTGAGGGCGGTGTGTCCTCTCCGTGGCTGGGATTTCCACCGGAATGCTGCCTCTCCTGGGATGCCCTCTGGATAAAACTGCTGACTAAGGGAAAGCTGCCACTTGAGCTGGACACTGGGCAGTGCTTTGGGGGTTGTTTTCTGTTGTTTCCCCCCTTGTCAGCACCATTTCTGACACTAATCAAACTGTGGCTTTTTGACCCACATACAAGTTTTTTTTCCGAGGTGCCCGCATGTGTTTGTGCAAACCCACTGAATTCTGGGCAGTGCTCTGGAAGCAGCAAAGGGGATTTTTTTTTTTCCTCTTACCTTTTAGTTTGAGAAATTGTTTACCGAAACCTGAACCCTGTGAAGAAACAACTTGCAAAAGCTGAGGAGTCCTGGCTTTTTCCACTGGAAAATTAAAAAAAGATGGAGCGGAACACGTGAAATTTGGGTCTGGGTTTTTTTTTTCCCCCTTCTGTTTTTACACATTATTGTTAGAAGCGGTTTGAAAAACGCGATGCCAAGTGCTTTCTCTTTTCAAATGCTCGAGGCACAGTTACCCAACTGCTCCATGAGGTCAGTGAAGCCATTCCTCCTGCTTTGCAGCTGGAAGTGGGGAATGGCTGCGTTTCCTCGTCCCTGGCGTCAGTCCCGGGCAGGGTTGGAGCCCAGCAGGTTGGGGCAGCGTTGGTGCCCTGACCCCGTGGCATTGCCCAACCCCAGCCTTTTGAAGGCTTGCCAGGCACCCTGGGCTGGGTGTCCGAGGGCTGTCCCGGGTTCTGGGAATGCCGGAGCCGCCGTGCTGGGAATGTTTGTGTTTCCAGCTCCCCCAGCAGTGGGGGTTCGGAGCTGGCCCAGTAGCCGGGGCCCAGTTACGCACTGGGGCTGCTTTCCATCCCTTTAAGCAGCTCCAGATTGGAGTTTGGCTCCAAAGGCTGGAACATGAAAGGCCTGTTTGCCTCCGAGCTGGATGACTCTGCCTTCAAACAGCCCAGCCCGGAGCAGCCGGGGCCATATGGATCCTATAGAGTGACCTGGTGAGCAGGGGAGGGCAGGAGGGCTCTGGGACCCCCAGACTGGACCCTCTCACCCTCTGGCACCTTCCAGGGCTGCTCCTTCCTTGGCTTCCCGGCTGCCAGTCCTGGACACTCACTGAAAGCCAAAGTTAGGCTTAAAGAAATTTAAAAAGTAGAAGAGGAAGGAAGAAGTGGGATAAAAAGAAGGGATAAAAAGAAGGGATAAAAAGAAGGGAAGGGGAGGGGAGGGAGTGTGGTGTGCCTTTAACAGCGTGTGGACTGCTCTCACTAATCTGTGACTAAGCCCGTGCCCTGCCAAGCCGGGATCCAGCCCCAGCCGGGATCCAGCCCCAGCCCAAGGCTCCGGGAGTCATCGGGTCCCCTCCCTCCTCTCACCCCGCTCCCCGCCCGGGCGCCAGCTCCCCCCAGCCCCTCCTGCTCCCCATGGCAATTTATTTACTCATCGGGAGGGCACAGCCCCGGCGGTCTCTTGACTCAGCACTCCGGGGCCGATGGGAGCTGCGGGAGCAAATTCCAGGCAAGGAATATAATCTCATGACTTGTCTCGGAAAAGATTGCTCCGAGCAGAACAGATCTCCTGACAGCCCCGGGGTGCTCCGTGCCCGCCCGTCCTGCCCAGGCTCCCGATTTCCCAACCTCGGGGAGCCGCCGGGGCACTCAGCCTGGGATCCCACCCGACCCTGCTCCCTCGGAAAAACAGGGATGGACTGGGAGACAAGGGCTGGCAGAGTTGGTACCTGTTCCCTCTGGGGCACAGGGCACTGGGAGCTGGGTCTGGTTTGCCAGGGCAGGGAGCCCGGAGCTTGGGCTTGTGGTTTTTTTCCTCTGCTTTCCTGGGAGGGTTTAAACCCTTCCTTCACCCCCAGGTGATTTGGGTTCCCCCATCAGGGTTTTCTGCAGGCACTGGCATTGCCCCCAGCAGGGCTGGCACCCTGCATGGCTTTCGAAGATATTTATCTTTTTGTTTTTCCTGCCTGTTGGCTCTTTCTCATCCTTCATGTCTCTCATCCTGGTCTTTTTCCCCACCTCCTCCCCATGCAGAGTCACTGGAGTCCCATCCCCTTCTGAAGGCTCTTTGGGAGGTCTGGTCCCATGCCCAGGGCTTTCCCACGGGCACTGGGGATGGGGTGGGATTAGACCCAGTTGGCAACCAAGGATCTTTGGAAACCTGCATTTTTCTGAGAGGAAGGCAGGGCTGCTGAGCTGACAGCTCCTGTGCTTCCTTCTTCTCAGCTGGGCTCAAGGCTTGGGATCACACAGCTCCTGGGGCTCTGTGCTCATCCTGCCTCCCTGGGCCACTCCAGCAGCCAGGCTGCCTTTGGAATGGAGATTCCTGGGGAGAGGAACTCTGGCTCTCTGAGGGATTCACCCCCTGAGCAGCAGGAGCTCCCGAGGGCAACGGGACATCTCACACCCCCAAATCACACATCCAAGTCCCTGCTGAAGCTCCTCCAAGCTTGTTAGGGTTGCTGGAGGATTCCTGGAGTTCCTGGCAAGGGCTCCCAGCTCCCGAGTCACCAAATGACACCCCCACCACCCCCTCCCCCATTTCATCTCCTCCTAAACAGCCTCTTGGCCTGAGCAGCCGAATTCAATCAGCCCTTTCACCATCTGCTCCCAGGCACTTCTGCCGGGGAAGGCTCGGGGCCAGGGAGCCTGTAATTCCTTAATAGCTTCCGGATGCTGCCGGGGTGGATGTGAGGGCTGGGAGTGTCTCAGCCTCTCTCCCCCCAGCCCTCGCTGAGCTTTCCAAGATCAGGCTTCCCCTGGGCACATCCCAGCACCTCTGATTTATCCCTGCCTGCTCCTGGCTCCCCGGGCTGAGGCCAAGAGGTGACATAATCCCCATCCTGGACAGCCCTTGGATCTGGGATGGGGATCACTGAGGCTGAGGGGGCAGCCCAGCAGTCTTTGGCCACCTTCCCCAGCTCACTCCCACCTTCATCTTCCCAGGGCTTTGTCTGGCCCAGGCTCTGCGCTGGTCCCTTCCCTGGTGGGAAGTTTCCTAGAAGTAGGAGCTGGAAAAGAAGACCTTCCTGGGGTCAATTAGGCAAATGCTCTTGTGCAGGAGGATCCTGATAACCTGGCTGTGGTGTGGTGTAACATATCTGGGCAAAGCCAGGAGCTCTGTGAAAACCCTGGGATGGGGAGGCTTAATCTTGGGGCTCTCTTGGTGTTCCTGGGAAAATCCCCCTGTTCTTTGCCTTTGTTTCCTTGTCTGCTTAAAAATTAATCATACCAGGAGCATTTTTCCTGGGAACTTGTGGGATGAGGTTGGTTTGGCCCTGGTGTTCCTGAGAGACTCGCTGCCCTGGTTCCCAGGTTTCTTGCAGGCCCCTCTGGCTCCATCCCTGGGGATGCTGAGCAGCTGGGACAAGGGACAGGGAGATGAACTGGCAGGCAGCACCCAGGGGTGGCCTTGTCCCATCCCCTCCTGGTCCCAGATGTGAGGCTGACCCTGGTTCTCCCCTCTGCAGCGATCCCTGGGCTTGCACAGCTTCCAGCCCAGCCAGGAAAAGCCTCCTGTGTTGGAGGCTGTGCAGAGCCTGTCCCGGGGCTGGGGCTAGGAATGTGAGGGTGTGGGACATGGGTGGTGCCCATGGAGGTGGCATTTGGTGGCATCAGTGGAGCCCAGGACAGGGGGCTGGCTCGGGCAGCAAACAGCAGCAGTGGCTTCCTGGCTTTGAACATCTTCTCCCTCTCCTGTTCAGGTGGTTCTCCCTCCCTCCTGGGGGATGATGCTGTGCTGGGAGCAGCTTGTGCAGAGAAGGTGCTGGGAGTGTGCAGGGACTGTTGTGAGCACCATTGGGTTTGATTTTGGCTGCAGAGGGGCTGTGGGGTGATATTTGTGAGCCCTGGGGAGGGAGGAGGGAGACCCTCAGAGAGGGTCAAGGCACTTGTGAGTCTTCAGGGGAGTAAATCCAGTGATGCAAAGAATCAATCCACAGTGCAGGAGCATTGGAGGTGTGTGGATCATTACCTGCCATCTCTTGGCAGCTGCTGGCAGAGTTCACTATTTGCTCTAAACAGTTATAAATAATTTTGTTGATTAAAATGATTGATTATCCCTGGTCTAATATTATTTAGGCAGAGCAAACAGTGCTGAGATTTACCAGCTGCTCTCTGACCTCCCGACCCTGATCTGTTTGCAAAAGGCCTGTGCAATTATTTGTTTGATTTCAGAGCTAAATACCCTAAAATCTCCTCTCCCCCTTTGCAAACTGCAACGGGATGGTGGGGAGGGCGGACCTGGAGTCCCTGTGTGTGGTGGCAGGTCCTTGGGCAGGAAGGGGTGAGGGACATGGGGACCTGACAGTCACCAGGTGAGCACGGGGTGAAGCTCTTGGGCTCCTTCTCCTCCTCTGCACATACCCGTGGAGTGCTGCCAGTGTTTCCTGGGCAGAGCCAGAGCACTCCCAGATGGATGGAAAAACAAAGAGATGCTGTCAAAGGCTGATATCAGAGCAAGGGCTTTCTCTGGGCATGGCAGAAGTGATCCCTCTGCGATCCAGGGGCTGTAACACCATCTCTATGCAATCCAGAGGGTGTGACACTATCCCTCTGTGATCCCTCTGTGATCCAGAGGGGTGTGACATGATCCCTCTGTGATCCAGAGGGGTGTGACATGATCCCTCTCTGATCCAGGGAATTGTGAAATGATCTCTTTGTGATCCAGGGTGGTGTGACAAGATCCCTCTGTGATCCAGAGGGGTGTGACACAATCCCTCTGTGATCCCTCTGTGATCCCTCTGTGATCCAGGGGATTGTGAAACGATCCCTCTGTGATCCAGGGGGTGTGACACGATCCCTCTGTGATCCAGGGTGGTGTGACATGATCCCTCTGTGATCCAGGGTGGTGTGACAAGATCCCTCTGTGATCCAGGGGTGTGTGACACGATCCCTCTGTGATCCAGGGGGTGTGACATGATCCCTCTGTGATCCAGGGTGGTGTGACACAATCCCTCTGTGATCCAAGGGGATGTGACATGATCCCTCTGTGATCCAGGGGGTGTGACACGATCCCTCTGTGATCCAGGG
>NW_021940545.1:1163467-1168292 GCF_001715985.3 Manacus vitellinus
GATCCCTCTGTGATCCAGGGGTGTGTGACACGATCCCTCTGTGATCCAGGGGGTGTGACATGATCCCTCTGTGATCCAGGGGGTGTGACACGCTGCAGCTTGCCCCTCCCATTGAGCAATGCCGGGTTTGTTGTGGCTGTGCAATGTCTGGCTGGCACTGCCCTGGGGCGAAGGGGTGGCCGAGGAGGCTGTGGAGGTGGGGGTGGGTTGGGCAGGAATCTGCAGCTGCTCAGGGCTGTGGTGAGGTTTGCCTGGCGTGTTATGGGAGGTGACCCAGGACTGCCCAGCCTCCTTTCCTCATCCTCTGATCCTTCTGCATCACTGCTCCCTGCTCCCTGCATCATGGGTAGAAGTGCCAGGCTTGAGGAATCCCTTCCCCTCGTGACCAAAGGCACTCTGGGTGGATGGACACCAGCAGGTCCAGCCCTTCCAGCTGCAACATTCCTGGGGTGTGAATGGGAGAGCTGGGGAGGCAAGGGGAGTGAGTTTGATGTGGATGGAGATATTTCAAGGGTTGTTCATCTCAGCTCCAGGGCACCTCAGACTGTGTCCTGCCATGTGGGCCCCTCGTGTCTGCTGTGACGTGGCATTGACTCAGCCTGGGGACGAGGCTGAGGTCAGGACTCAGAGACATCAGTCTAGGCAGGAAAATCAAGGGAAGGTTGGGGAATTCCTTGGGACAGACGGATTGGAGGGGTTTGGCTGAGTATCTGCATGTCTAATCCCTTCCCAAGGCAAGGATAATTGAGAGGCTCCTTTTCAGGATCAGTGTGTTCCCAGCAGCAGGGACATCTACATCAGAAGTGTGTCATGTCATGGGGATGGGTACCACAATAATTGGGGCATGGAGCCACTTCCCATGGATCAGCAGGACTGTGGGATGAAACCACCCTGAGCTGGGAGGTCACATGTAGCAGCTCCCCAAATATGTGGGCTCAGCATGTTCCTCAGGTGTGTTTGAGCCCACTTGGAGGGCTTGGGATGTCTCTGTGGGGTGATGAAAGAGCTCAGCATGAGTGAAGGCTCCTTGGCCCTTCTCCCTGCTGCGAGGGGACAGCCCTGCCAAGAGATCTCAGCCTTCCCTTTCACACTTCCCATCCTGACAGCATCTTCCTGCACAATGTTCTGCCAATTATCCTCAACCCAGGCCTTGCAAAATCCCTGCTCTCCCTTGCTGGGAGACTGTTGGCAGCCCCAGCCTGGAGCAGCAGCTGGAGGTGTTGGAGCTGAACTCCCTTTGTGTCTGTCCCTGTCCCTGGATGATGAAGAGGGAGATTAAAATCTGGAGGAGAGAGTGAGGGTTTGTTTGGAGGAGAAATGCTCCATCTGAACTGCCTGGTGTGATTACAGTAGTTCCTTGGTAGCATCCCATGTGCTTCTGCAGCCCAGGAAAAACCTGTCTCAGGGTACTGGGATACATCCTTCTCTTTGGGTAAATCCTGCAGTCCCATCCCTCCTTCATCAAAGATGCCAGAAATGGCATCACCAGCCAAAGATTCAAGGTGACAAGAGCAGGATTCCTGCTTTTAACCTGGCATGAGAGAAATGGGAGCTCTTGCAGGTGGGTGGGGATGACCCAGCCCACTGTCTCCTCCCTGGAGTGCTGGTGCCCCACATGGCATTGCTCTGGGAGGGCTCAGGCCGTGCTCCTGTGGCCAAGGAAATACAGCCCAGCCTGGCATTGCTCTGGCATTGCTCTGGGAGGGCTCAGGCTGTTCTCCTGTGGCTGTGGAAGTGCAGCCCAGCCTGGCATTGCTCTGGCATTGCTCTGGGGTTGCTTTGGGGTTGCTCTGGGGTTGCTTTGGGGTTGCTCTGGAGGGCTCAAGCTGTGCTCCTGTGGCTGTGGAAGCCTCTCGGGTGGTGAAGCCTTGAGGGCTCCCAGCCCAGCCCCAGGAATTCCCAGAGGCTCCTGGTGGCCGTGTCCATCCCTCAGGCACCCTGGGAATGCCTCGGGCACCGTGCCAAGAGCCATGAACATCTGCTGGTGCGCTCGGAGGGGTTTTTGCCTGTTTTCTCCCGTTTCTGTGGAGCAGTTGGAGGCGTGTGGGGTGTGAGGAGCTGGGTGGGTCTCAGAGGAGCATCTCCCAGAGGTGGTGCAGCTGCCTGGGGCATGACCTGGGCTGGCTCTTTGCACTTGACCTCCTTTCGGGGGGCCGGGTGTCCATGACGGGCTCTGCTGAGCCCAGCCCGGCTGGTGAGTGCCGGTGCCCGGGATTAGAGCTCTTTAGCGGGTAGTTAGCGGGGATTAGGGCGCATTATCCCGGGGGAAGCCGTGGCTCACAGGTTTGCACCGCGCTGGGAGTGTCCTCCCGGCCCGGCTGAGGAATGAGCCGAGGCAAACGAGCCTGAGAGGGAGATGCTAATCCTGTCTCCAGAGGGGACTCGATGGTCCCTCGGGAAAGCAGGAGGGTGAAGGGCGTTAAGGCTGCTGAAAAGGCTTTGACTCCGGCTTTGGCTGCCGGGTAGGAGGGGTTTGGGCACGGGAGTTTGTTCCTGCTGGCTGCAGCCCCTGCTCCGGCTGTGTCCAACCTGCGGTTCACCCTCTGCAGGGGTTTAATTAAACTCTGGACTCTGCCATCAGGGTGCAGGGTTTGGGAAAGGCTTGTGGAAGATTTTAGTTGTGATGCTGTTAAATCTAAAGTGACTTTTAAAGAGAGGTTTGGAGCTGGTTCAAGAGTGTTCACCAGTGTGGGAGGGTCTGGAGCTGTGCTCACAGTGGTGCTGGGGCTAAACCACCCTGTAGCACCTCAGCTTAGAACCATGCAATCCCAGAATGGTTTGGGTTGGAAGGGACAGCAGAGCTCATCTCATTCCATGGGCAGGGACACCTTCCACTAGTGGCTGGTCCAGCCTGGCCTTGGACACTTCCAGGAACGAGGCAGCCACAGCTTCTCTGGGCAACAATGCTGAGATTTTCCTTGATGGAAGAGCTTTCTGCTCCATCCTCTGAGGAGAGCTGCCAGAGGGAAAGAGCTGGAAAATCAGGAAGAATGGAATCTCACAAAGGAGATATAGGGCAAAATGGTTTCATTGATGACTGTAATAGGTGAACCATTTCCACAGCCCCCTCTCCTCACTGGCCAGAGCCTGGAATTCTGATTCTCTGAATCATGGAATCACGGAATCATGGAATCCCAGACTGGTTTGGGTGGGAAGGGAAATTAAAGACCATTTTTTTTCACCCCCTGCCATGGGCAGGGACACCTTCCATGAGCCCAGGTTGCTCCAAACCCCGTCCAACCTGGCCTTGGACACTTCCAGGGATGGGGCAGCCACAGCTTCTCTGGACAATAATGCTGAAACTTTCCTTGATGAAAGATCTTCCTGCTGAAAGCTTCCTTCCTGCTGAAAGCTTCCGAGAGTCCTGATGAGCAGTTAGACCGTGGCCACATTCCCCAACCCCAGAGGTGGCCACATCTCCCTGGTGCTTGCTCTTATCCATCTGTGCTCCTTCCAGGGGCTGAAATGGGGAGGATGCAGCCAATTCCCAGGCAAGGGCAGCCCTGCCCTGAGCTGCTGCAGGGAGAGGAGCTGCAGGCCCTGTCCCTGTGCTGAGCTGGGCAGCTTTGCTGTAATTGCAGCCTTGACTCAAGTGCTGTGGTTTTGCTCTGGGCTTTCTCTAGCACTTCATTCCCTCCTCTCTCCCACAGAAGTGGGGAGGATGGAGCAAGGTGACCATCAGGCTGTTCCCTGTGACCTTCTGGGACTCTTAGGGATGCTGCTTTCCCAGGATTGCTGGCCAGCACCCACATTGTAAAGCTGGGAGAGAGGGAGAGGCAGGAGAAGGAGCCTGAATGACTTGGGGGTGGTGGCTGCAGCATCCTTCACCTGCTGAGGATACCCAGAGCCCAAACCAGCCCTCCCTCACCCTGGGGTTGCTCCATGTGCAGTTTTCCTCGTGGGCACATCTCCCTCAAGCGCCCACCTTGCACCCAAGAGAGGTGTTTCCATTCTGCTTTTGTGCCCAAAGCCTGGAGCCGAGTGGAGCATCCCAACACCTCTCCCTCTCCCTCGAGGTGCTGAGAGTCCAAACTTTGGGAAGAAATGCATTTAGAGATATGCACTTTTCAAGCCCTTTTCTTAGGGGAAGAGCTGGCCCCCATGACACACCACATCTCCATAAGAAAGCTGCTGAAGGCCGGAAAAAAGCTGGCTTTGTTGGGCTTTCTGCAGCTCTAAGCACTGTGGGCTTTCGGTTTCCTCTCTTGTTTTTTCTCTTGAAGCTCAGCTTTCATCTCAGAGTATTTATTTTTCGCTGCTTGAAGGAGAGAAAAAAAGGACTTATTTTTCTTTTCCTTTCTTTTTTTTTAAAAAGAAATATATTTATTTTAAATTAAAATAGCAAATGTCTGCGCCTTTTAAGCAGAGGGAAGCAGGGCCGGTCTCTGGCGAGTTGCTGCAGGAAGGGGAACCAAACCTCCCCTTCTGCTCCCATCCCATCTCCCTGTGCTCAGCCCTGCTCCCCATCTGTCCCCGCTTCCCAGATTTCCTTGTGGTCCCTTTTTTTCCCAGCTTTCCGTCCCACTTTCCCTTTCCCCCCGTTGCATTTCGCTGCCCTTTGGGTCCGAGGAGCCCTAATTGGAACAGGCCGGCTCCTCTCCTGCTTCCTGCGTGGGAGTGAGAGGCAGCGCTTGTGAAAACAGTTCAAAAGTGCACACAAATTTTTGCCTAATCCTGCCTAAATAACAGGGGGCTCAGCCGGGGTGATTTGCCCCTGCTCCAGGGCGGGGGCACCTGGGAAAGGCAGAGCTGCCCGAGGGGGCTGGAGGTGCCTGCTGGGGCTGGAAACCTGAGCTGGGGCCGGGGTGCCCCCACACTGCCCCCG
>NW_021940545.1:1168786-1170839 GCF_001715985.3 Manacus vitellinus
CAGGCTGGAGCTGGAGGGATCCTGGGCTCTGGTGCTCATGGGCTCACTGTGGGCTCGTGGGAAGAGGCAGGGACAGCAAACCCCTGTTGGTCCTTGCAGAGGCTCTGAGAAAGTCAGGGCTTGGAGGAACCATCCACTAGATTGGAGTCACCATCCACGAGGTTGGAGTAACCATTCAGGGGGCTGGGGGAAGGTCCCCTGCACATGGCAGGGAGGTTGGAACAAGATGATCTTTAAGGTCTCCTTCAACCCAAGCCATTCTATGATAATTTAGATAATTCTATGATAATTTTATGATTCTATGATAATTCAGGCTGCACATTAAAATCAGCCTAATGGATGGTTGCTGTGGGTCAGGCAGGTTAAATAAGTTCAAATAAAGTAGCAAGCAAACCATATTTGTGTATATTTAGAGAACTTGTCTCTCACTGACAATGCCATACAAAGCTTGAGTGCAACTGTAGCAGAAATTTAGAATTTATCCAAAAAGGTTTTTTGCAAGGAAATGTATTTCCTCTTAAGGAATGTATTTCTTTTCATTCTCTGTGTTAAAGAGGGCGTCCCCAGCTGGGGGACATCGGGTAATCCGTGTTTCAGCTTCCCCCATCCCTGACTCTGCCCTGGTTTGGATCCTCGGGATGGGGTGGAGGGGGCTCAGCATGGACAATGTCAGGCTTGGGGTGGGCTGGAGGTGGAGGGATCCAGGGGTTTGGTGCTCGTGGACTCACTGTGGGCTCGTGGGAAGAGGGGAAAGGAGCAAAGCCCTGTTTGCAGAGGCTCTGAGAAACTCCTCCTGCTCCACTGCGCTCATCCCATGGTGGAGGGATGTCCTGGATTGTGGGCAGCTCCAAATGGACTCAGGGAGGAGCTCAGCTGCCTCAGGGCTCAAGGCCTGAGGTGTTTTGAGGGAGGTGGGCACAAATTCAGAAAGCCCTTGGATGCACAGTCCCAAGGGATGATTTTTCATGACTCTCATCAAATGTTCTCATTTGAAACCAACCGTCTTCTCCCAAACTTAATCATGGAATCCCAGAAGGGTTTGGGTTGGAAGGGACCTTAAAGCTCATCCAGTCCCACCCCCTGCCCTGGTCAGGGACACCTTCCACTAGCCCAGGCTGCTCCAGCCTGGCCTTGGACACTTTCAGGGTTGGGGCAGCCACAGCTTCTCTGGGCAGCCTGTGCCAGGGCTTCACCATCCTCACAGGGAAGAATATCTTCCTAAAATCTCATCTAAATCTATCCTATTTCATTCCAAAGCCGTTTTCCCCCCTTGTCCCTGGACCTCTGTCAAGCCACCCTGCAATCCCCGTGTTCTCCTCATGCTCTGGGCCTGGGAGGAGGAGGAGGGGGACACTGGGCACGCTGGGTTCCTGACCTTGGTGTCCATCCCTCTGAGGTGGCTGCGGGGTCAGGTGGCTCCACTCTGACCCTCTGTACACCCATTTCCACACAGGACACCAGACAAGGACACACTGGGGCTGAGATGGAAAAAAAAAGTGAGTGGCCGAGGGGAGCTTTGAGGAGTCAGTGACCCCGAGTGGGAACTCGAATGACAGATGCCTTTGCTCCCATCCCTGTGCTCAGAGCATCTTCTTTATTTTCCATTTCTTGCCCTTGTGCAATCAGCTGCTCTGGCCTGCAGAGGAGGTTCTTGCGTTTTAAGGTCAAAATCCCTAAAGTTTGTAAATCCCAGGCCTTTAATAAGATCAGATGTGTGGAAATAGTTTATCCAAGTGGAGCCTGGTGAGAGCAGAGTGGGAATTTGGCTGGGGGATGAACTCGGTGATCTCGGCCTCTCTGCTGCGGGTTTTCTCAGGCTCCGTGTGCCACGTGGGGTTTGGGGGTTTGGGCAGGTCCCCCTCAGCAGAACCCATCTGGGGTACAGAGGGGATGTCAGAGTTGTCATTATCCTCTTGTCTGTCCAAAGTCCCATTCCCAGGGATATCAGGGAGCTGGAGGGTTCTGTGGTTTGGTGAAGCTTTGGAAAACTGTGGCCAGATGAGAAGTTGTCCCTCTCTGCCTCCCTTGTGTGAGGCAAATCACTTCTCTCTGC
>NW_021940545.1:1173819-1182029 GCF_001715985.3 Manacus vitellinus
GGGCTGGCTCTGTCCCTGGTGTGTGTGCTCTGTGGGCAGCAGGAGGGGCGCAAAGGGACGTGTTTGATTTGGGCAAGATTTGATCAAACTCTTGGAAACAGGTTTCAGATGGCAGGGAAAGCTGAAACCAGGCGTGCTAAGCCTGGCTTGTTGCTTTTGTTCCCGAAGCTGTGCTGGGCTCTGAGCTTTAGGAATCCCAAACTGGAGGTGAATGGCTGGAGGACATCACCAAGGCTGGATTCTCCTCCATGGGAAGGAACTCCCCATGCACCCAGCACCCAGCAAAGCCCATGGAATTATAATTGTTTGGAAGGGACCCACAGGGATCATCCAGTCCAGCTCCTGGCCCTGCACAGAACACCCCAAGTTACACCATGCAGAGCTGGGTGAAGCCCATCATGCTCCTCATACACTTCAGTATCTCCAAACCAGCAGAGACAGAATTTAGATTAAAAACTCTCCATCCCCCATGTGTTTCTCAGGTCACAAAGCCAAGCCTTGCCCACAAACACGTCTGCAGAGCTTTTCACCCACGTTTGGTTTTACCCATGTGAGTTTTACAGAGCTGTGGGACCCCGCTGACCAAACCAAGGCTTCAGGGAGCCTTTGCAGGCTCAGGGCTTTGGGGCTGCTCTGTCCTCTGCAGAAATGTGAACAAGCAGCTACGATTTAACAGGAAAAAATAGATGATGTTTCAACCCTAAATCTGCCGAGTACAACATGTCTTCAAGGAGAAGCCTTGAAATGCACATTTGGGCTGCTTTTGGTGTTTAAATAGAAACTCTCCTCTGGCATGGGGGTTTTTTTTTATTTGAAAACAGACTGTTTGCTTCTCCATGACCTCTCCCTGGGAATCACTTTTAAGTCTCCCCTGTTTTGACATGTTGTTTGTGCAGAGCTCAGCGTTCACCTTCCTAAACCGAAACCTTATCCCCCCGCTACTGAAAAATTGATTCTGGGTCTGAACAAACCCAACCCCACGGACCCTGCAGGAGAAAACAGGGAGGGATCAGGGAGAGATATTTGCTGTTGCAGAGATAAACCCACGTTTTTTCACCTCCCTCGCCCTGCTCGTGGTGTCTCGCCTAAGGAAGTCACCTCCACACAGGTTTTCACGAGTGATTCAGTGTAAAAATTGGGGTTAGAACTGTTTTCTCAGCCCGACTCTGACTCATCTTCCCATGGCAGGCGGGAGCAGGAGCTGCTGTTTAACCAGGCAAGGAGGGGAGGGATTCCTGGGTGGTCCCTGAAACCACAGAAAGCAAAGCATTAAAATGTAACATGAGGATGAAGGGAAAGGGGCACTGAACCACTTTCTCCCAGTGTTATCTGGAGGCAGCAGATGGGGAACAGAGATAACAAGGGTGGCTGCTCATTTTTCCGTGCCCTCTCCAGCCAAATCCAGTAAATAATGAAGTGTAATTTGCCAAATAGCCCTTGAATGTGGGATTTTCTTTCGAAGGTCCTGATGCTGCCACTGTGGCAGCAATCCTGGATTTATGTGGGGAGGAACTGGGTCCCCAGAGACTTGGGGTCAGGAATTTTACTGGTCCTGCCTGAGCAAAGAGTCTGCAAATCATTCCTTGAGTGCCTTGGTGACTGAGGTGGGAGGGGGTTAAAGAGAAGGGCTGATTTTAGCCTGGATTTTAGTGGGGGCTGAGAGGTGGAAGGGGCAGAAATGGAGGCAGAGGAGTTGCTCTGTTTGGCTTGGCAGTGGAACTGCATTCATTGCATCCAGAGGATGATTTGGGGCTGCTTTGGTCACGGTCACCCTCACCCTGTGCTACAGAGCTTATCCATGGAATCACAGAGTCTTTTGTGTTGGAAAAGCCCTCCCAGATCATCCAGTCCAACCATTCCCCCAGCACTGCCCTCCCACCACCCAACCACGTCCCCAAGTGCCACATCCACATGTCTTTTGAACAGTTCCAGGGATGGTGATTCCACCAGTGCCCAATAATCCTATTGGCCCAACCCTGAGATTCCCACTTGGAAAAAAACCCCCCACATTGTGTTGTTTGGCCTTGAAGTGATGCCCAGGAGTTTGGCTGTGGAGGATGTGGGTGGAGCAGGACCCCCAGACTGGGTCAGACTGGGAAGCAGCTCTGCTGCACTGGGGACTGCAGCACTGTGTCCAGCCTTGAATCCATATTTTGTCAGGGATTCACTCAACATTGTCTAAAACAAGCACTGACCAGCATTTTGCTCATTAAATCAGAGCTGAAACGAACTTAGAGCCATGGAAATCCATGGTGGCATTCCCACAAAACAGAGAATTCTTTGATTTTTCATGTCCATGTCCAGATGTTCATGAAAACACCCAAGAGTTTGCCCGTGTTGTCGTTTTTCCACTGAGTTTTCATGGAAAAACTTCCACTAGGCTACGGTGCTAAACCAAGCTCAGGGGGAAGATTTCCATATGAGGCCGGTAAAGTTCAGTTTTTGGGATGGTGGCTGTGGGAGGCTTTCCTTCTCCATCAAAGATGTTTTTCAGGAATACTTATAAAGTAGGAAAGAGAGCCAAACCTTTATTCTAATTTTTTTCTCAAACAGTTGCTTTTGTCTGTGAAACTCTTTGGCTACAAATATCCACCTCCTTCCAAACAAATCAGAAAAAGGCATTAAAAAAAAAAAAAGCAGAATGAGGTTTGCTTCTCCTCAGGGCTCACTGCAGGCCTGGCTTGGCCTGGCCCCTGTCTCCCATAGGGTGGCTGCACGTCCTTCCTGACTCCCCTGGGTCTGTCATTGGGTGCCACAGGCTAGGCATGATGTAGCTCTGGGTTAATGAGGGATTTTCCAGCTCTTTGTTTTCCCTTCCTCCTCAAATGAGTTTTCTGCTGGTTCCCCATCCTTTCTCAGCCCGCTGGCAGCTCCCTTTTTCATGGAGTCATGGAATCCTGGACTGGTTTGGGTTGGAAGGGACCTTAAAGCCCATCCAGTGCCTCCCCCTGCCATGGGCAGGGACACCTTCCACCAGCCCAGGTTGCTCCAACCTGGCCTTGGACACTTCTGGGGATGGAGCAGGCACAGCTTCTCTGGGCAACCTGTGCCAGGGCCTCACCACCCTCCCAGGGAAGAATTTTCTGGAATAAAGGATTTTCTAAGACTCTTTAATTTTCCCCTTGTTTGTCTCTGGACTGGGACAATGGAGCGGGAATTCAGGGATACTTTTTTCCCTCTTTTCTTGCTCACCCTGGTGTGGGATTCTTTGCCTTCCTTGGTGTCTGGAGCTGCTCAGCTTTGTCCCAGGCTCCAGACACTCCTGGGCTGATGAAGCCCAGCAGGTTGATGTCTGGAAAGGTCTTTGGTCTCACTGTCCAATTCCAGCAGCACATTCCATGTGCACCATGTCACCTGGCCAGCATGACTCCTGGCCCCTTTCCCACTCCTGTGTCCTCATGGCCATCTCTCTCCCCTGCTCTTTTGCAGACATGGAATGTGCCGATGTGCCTTTATTAACTCCCAGCAGCAAGGAAATGATGTCCCAGGCACTGAAAGCCACGTTCAGCGGCTTCGCCAAGGAGCAGCAGCGGCTGGGAATTCCCAAAGGTGAGACAGGCTCTTCCCAGTGAGCAGCCCTGGTATCCACAGGGATTGTGTCCTCCAGCCAGACTGCCTGGAATTCTCCATGAATTCTCCAAGTCTGCCATCCCTTTGTTGGTTCTCCTCAGGTGGGATTGCCTTGTTTCTCGGCAGCTTCAGCTGGAAAAATGTGGATAAGTCATCTCCACTATAGGGAGAAGCAGTAGGGAGTACAAGTCAAACTGGTGACAGGGAGAACCCAAAAAATCAGAGAAAAAGGGTGGGAGAAGGGAGTCAGAGAACTGATGGGATTATTGGAAGTCCCAAACAAATCCAAAGCTGATTGTCTGCAATATGTGTTCAATGGGGCTGAGCCAAACTGGGTGTGGTGTTCCCTCCCCACCCTGGTGCCAGTGGGCTGCCAGTCTCCATGGACTGAGGCTGTGCAGCTGGAGCACTGTCTGTGCCCTGTTTTCCTGGGAAAGCTGCTCGTGGTTGCTCACTCTTGGATCCCTCCTCAGATCCCCAGCAGTGGACGGAGACGCACGTGCGGGACTGGGTGATGTGGGCGGTCAACGAGTTCAGCCTCAAGGAGGTGGATTTCCAGAAGTTCTGCATGAATGGAGCTGCCCTCTGTGCCCTGGGCAAGGAGTGCTTCCTGGAGCTGGCGCCTGACTTTGTGGGAGACATCCTTTGGGAACATCTGGAGATCCTGCAGAAAGGTGAGGCCTGTGAGTCTCGGCAGGGAGTGATTCCCACTGTCCTGGCCAGCCTGGTTTTGGGGCTTTCCAAAGAGCACTGAGTGTTCACCTTGGCCTTTAATGCCAGGAAAAACATCCTACAAAGCCCAGCTTTCCAGTAGGATTCCAAATGGGCATCCCCACTGATAGTGGGCAAAGCAAATCCTGGCACTACTTGAAAGGGGCAGAGCGTTTGTGCCGGATGCTTGGCAGGAACCCACCGTGGGCAGGGACACTCTGCCTGCCTGGAATCCATGGTGGGATTTTCCAGAGCGTTTTTCCTCAGCTTGTTCAACTCCTGTTGTGAATTTTAGTGCTTCCTCCAGGAGAACTGGGCACAAAAGCACTGCCAAGATCCCACCCTCGTTTCCTAGCGGTGATTGGAAGCTGCTTTGCTTTCTTTTGTGTCCCAAAA
Organism: Manacus vitellinus; assembly: GCF_001715985.3. Classification (NCBI taxonomy): domain Eukaryota; kingdom Metazoa; phylum Chordata; class Aves; order Passeriformes; family Pipridae; genus Manacus; species Manacus vitellinus. The sequence goes on from NW_021940545.1 coordinate 1,178,497, forward strand.
AAGGTGTTTCATGTCCCAAAAAGGGTGTTTCACATCCCAAAAATGGCATTTTTGGGAGGAGAAGCCATCTCTGCCAGTCCCTGTGTGACAGCATCCAGTTGTCACTGGCTGGGGACACACAGGTTGATTTTGGCTGTTGATTTTCAGTGTCTGGATGCCCAGGAAATGCTGGGATTGTTTCCAAAGAGCAGGAGAAGAGCTGAACACCTTGGCCTGGGCCATGAGCAGGAGCAGCAGCCCCCGGGCTCCTTTTCCAGCTCCTTTTTGTGCAGAGCTCTTTGCTTTCCTGGAACATCCCCTGTGCTGTCCTACTGACCCTGGTGGCAGGAAGGGGAGGGGGAGCCCAGTTATTCCTTCTAGGAAACCATTGACAAATGGCTGCTAATTGCCAATTACTAATTTTACTGCTACCTGTGGTTTTCAGAAGGTAAACACAGGCTCTGGGGAGGACAGGCTGTTTTTCTGCTCTCTCACTCTTTATCTGGGCTGTTCTTCTTTGGCTTGTTTTTTGTTGAGTGCTTACATCAACAGCAGGTACTTTAACCAAACAGAGCAAAACCTTGTGGTCAGGCCCATTTCTCCTTGCTATGAGCCATTCCTTGTACCTTCCCACAACCTTCCTGGTGTCCCTGGAGGTGACAGAAGGGTGGAACAAGATGATCTTTAAGCTCATTTCAAGCCAAACCATTTGGTGGTTCTGTAATTCTGTGATTTTTGGGGCTATAACTCACTGGAGAGGGGTGGGATGTGCTGCAGGTACTGGCTGAGGCATCAGAGCTGGGTGTGCAGCTCCTTCCTGTAGATTCCCCACACGTGGAGATGAACTTGGAGCTGTAATTCCACAGGAAAGTGGGAATCATGTTTTCATATAGCACTGACAAACACCAGGGTGTTGAGACACTGCAGTCTTGAGGATACCAAAGGTCTGGGATAGCCAGGAGCTTTCACAAAGCAGCTGGAAACCTTTGCTCCTGTTGTAACTGTTCTTCCAAAAGGCAGGAAAAGGATAAAGCTGAATTTCTGAGTGTCTCCACACTTTTAGCGTAGCCCTGGGAACCAAGAAATCTCCTTTCTGTGTTTGGCTTTCCTGGGGACTTTGTCCCTCTTGCACAAGCTGAGCCCTCTCTCCTCTGGTGGGTTCTGAGCACGTTTCCCAGCAGGGCAATATCTGTGAAGTGTTTGGGGTGTAACCAAGGACTTCTAAGAAATAACTCTGAGGCTTGGTTTCTGTTCCCTGGGGGCCACAGGGCTCGTGTCAGTGGCAGCTCATCTCCAACCCCTGCCAAGGCCTGGGCTGTGCTGGTGCTGCACAAACAGAAGGTGCAAAGTTGTCCCTGACAGGTCTTTCCCCAGCCAGGAGGAGCTGGGGGGCTGCACTTTGCTCCTGGGGATGGGATGTGTGGAGAGATCAGGGTCAAACTTGTCTCTCCATCCTCCCCATCCACCCACCAGCATCCCTTGGGGGTGTTGGTGCTGGGGGTGGTGGTTAACCCCAAAATGTTTGGCTTTACCTGCCCCTGTCCCTGGGGTTGTGCTGGGACAGGCTGTGACCTCGCTGTCCCCTGGGCTGACCTCCCCTGGGAGCTCTGAGTGACTCACCTACCACAGACTGCTCAGGGTTATAAAAAGGTAGCAGATGGGCCACTTTTCCCTGCTTGGATTTGGGTATTTTCAGGCGTATTTTCCCAAATTTCTTCCTAAAATAACCCCCTCGGTTCCCAGCAGTGAGTGTGAGCACAGCCCAAGGTTGCTCTCCTGCTCTGTGGTCACCCACCCTGTGCCTTGGCAGCCACCACGGGGAGAGCAAAAGAGCTTTTCTCATTAGTTCTCTGTGTTTGCACAAACCCTCCTTTTGTTAGGGAATATTTTCCACCCTGCAATCCCCAGGAGAGGGGACCAAAATTAGGCTCCTCGCGAGCGAACGTGCGTTGTCTTCGCTCGGCTCCTCTTGAGCATCGGCAGAGACAAACCCAGCCCAGAGCTGCCCGGGGGGGGTTGTTTTGGTTGCCCTCTGCAAAGGAAAGAAAATCTCCCGTGCCAGGATCTGTGCCCACAATGCCATGTTGGAATGAGAAAGGTGTTCATGGAAAAACTGCTCGGGGGAGGAGCAGCTTTTGTGTGGGAAAGCAAATCCAGCGCCAAGCCCGGGAGCACCGAAGGGCTTGGAAAAAGCAACAGGGAGCAGGGAATCTGTGCTTTGATGTGCTCTGTGCTCTTTCCCAGTGAATTATGCCTATAGAGAGGCTAAAATTTGGCATCCTGCCCACACATACACAGTAGAGTCTGGGCCAGGAGTTGGGTCATGGACAGTGGGACAAAGCGTTTTTGGATGTGGAATGTTCTCCCTGCATCAGGTGCTGCATAGGCTGGGAATTAGCATTAATTAGGGCTTAGAGGAGCTGGGTTTGGTATGTGTTACCCACTCCCTTGCACACACCTACTGCTGGTCTAAAAATAGGGGGTTTCAGGGAAACAACTGCCCTTGTAAGGTGAGGTTTTTCAGGAGCTCACACATGGAAGCGTGATCAGCAACCCTCGGGAGGATGGAAGACAACAAAGACCAAGGCAAGCAAGGAAATGATGCAACTGGTGTTTCAGAACCACCTGGAGCCTCTGATTGAGAAAGTTGTTGCTCTTTGGGTCGGGTTGGTTTGCTTTAAATCTGGCCATACTTTCAGCAAGAATTCCCAAAGTGCATCAAGTTTCTGTGGGATTTCAGCTCTTAATTAATTTCTGTTCCTTTGAACGTCCCAGTTTAACCCAGAGAGGAGCATTTTAGGAAGTTCAGACCTCTCTGTGTTACAACAAGTCTTGCAAAGCACAAGTGTGTGACATTTCCTTCCTTTCCTCTTTGCAGAAGAGGTAAAACCATACCCAGCAAATGGAGCGAACACGACGTATCCCGAATCCCGCTACACCTCCGACTACTTCGTTAGTAAGTCTCAATTAGCAGTGTCATTCCAGTGCTTCCAGGCATGGAAGTGCCTCCTGGGAGAGATTTGTCTGCATCACATGAGGACTTGTGCAAAGTCGTGTTGAGCCGAGGGTTTATTTAGGAGTCATCTGTATTTTTGGGGTCTGGTTTTGCAAGTGATGTTTGTTTGAAGCTGTAGCTCAGCAGACCTTGAAAGAGACCTCATCACTCCTGAGTACTGGGAATTGTTAAAAACATATTTAAAAAGGAAGGGAATGGGGGAAGAAGGCTTGATTCTGGATTGCTAGGAAGGAGCCTGGCAAGGAAAGGGATGAGTCCTCAGTCTGCACTCCTGCCCTTCCCATTGCTGTTTGTTTGGAGATGTTCTGGAAGAAGATTGGAAATCTGGGAGGTATTTCATGAACCAGCTAAAAACCCCAGCTGACCTGGAGAGGGGAGATTTCGATGAGGTGTTAGGGAGACATCCTGCCCTGGGAGGGTGGGGAGGCCCTGGCACAGGGTGCCCAGAGAAGCTGTGGCTGCCCCATCCCTGGAAGTGTCCAAGGCCAGGTTGGACGGGGCTTGGAGCAACTTGGGCTAGTGGAAGGTGTCCCTGCCT
>NW_021940545.1:1182928-1186040 GCF_001715985.3 Manacus vitellinus
CTGTGGTTCCCAGCCCATGGCACTGATGCCACATCCAGTCTCACCTTAAACACCTCCAGGGATGGAGAATCCACCCTCTCCCTGGGCAGCCCATTCCCATGGCTGATCACTCTCTGTAAAAAATTTTTTCCTAATATCCAACCTAAACCTCCCCTGGCACAGCTTCAGACCATGCCCTTCTTCCTGTTCTCCCTGTAAGAACATCCGTGCTGCCTTCCCTCCCCTGGGAGATGTCCCCAGGGAGCCTTTTCCCAACACATGTGTCTTCTGGAGCTGGATCCCCTGGTGGCTTTGAGCCCTCCCTGCCTTTCTTCCCAGAGAAAACTTGAAGAAGGTCTTTCTTTTCTCTCCTCCAGGGAAAACATGAAAAAGGTCTTTCTTTTCTCTCCTCCACTGCCTGTTTTTACAACATCTGCAAAAATGTGCCATTTCTGGCGCTGGGCTTTGATGTCAAACTCGGGTGAAATTTTTAAGCTTTAAAGCTACTGGGGAGGACAAACTGCTGGTGGTTGTATAAATCCCATTTTTTTAGAAGATCAGGCAAACCCCCACAAATTCTTCACAAGTTCTCATCAGGAATTACTGTCAAGGGCTCTGAAGAGTTTTACACTCGATGATCCAAAGTCTTTGTCCATTATGTCCATGGATATTCTGCTGAATCCAAGCCCTGGGCTTTGTCAGGAGGTGCAGATGTCAGGGGCTGAGGCAGCAGCAGAGCTGAAAGACCCCCTGAATCCTCCTGCTACAGCCTGACCTCTCTCAAGAGTTAGAGGTACATGATTCCTGGTTGAGGTGATGCAATTTAAACACCTGAGCACTTTGGAGGATCTGAGCCCAAATACCTTTCCAGTTAATATTATTAAATTCAGAACACATGGGGCCCAGCTGCCCCAGTGCTTTGTAGCCACCTCACCTGGTGCAGGGTGAGGGGCAGGTGCTCCCAACCTCCATCAGAGCAAAAACTGAACCCACAGAGCTCAAAGTCACCAACAAAGGGGCTTCATTTTCTCCTGATTCCAGGTAGGGAACCTGAGGCACAGGGAAGGGATCTGACCTGCCACCACCCCCTGAATAGAATCCAGGTGTCCCCAAGCCTCAAATTCCTTGTGGGGATGTGTTGCTGGGAGCCAGGCTGGATGTGGAACATTTCAAACCCTTTCTCAGCTCTGGGAGCTGGGGAGGTGCTGCCTCCCCTTTGCAGCTCTGCTCTGCACATCCCAGCTCAGAGCAGCTCAGCTGCAGCTTCCCATTCTTCTTCCAGTCTGCCAGGGAAGTCATTATCTGTATTATTACCTCTCCTTCTGGCAGAGGCGACCTGGATGAGCCAGGAGGGCACAGGGTTATAATTTTGGGTGAACTCCTCTTTCTGTGGTTGTTTTTCTGCCTGAATTTCGTCAGTGCCTTTCCCTTTTCTCGACCTTTCCTCTGACACAGGTGATTTCATAATTCTCCTCGAAATGCAATGATCCAGGAAGGCTTTTGCAACTGTACCTTGGGCCTGTGCTCAGTGGCAAACCTAAAAATGGTTTCAGGGGAGGGAGGAAAGAGCCCTAAATGCTGTTGTTAGCAAAGACTTTGATAGAATGATTCCAACAGGCTGTGCTCACACTGACACACATTTCAGCCCTGGAAAGGGCCTTTGGTGGCAGAAATCCTCCCAGAAGGGTGGAAAGAAGCTTTAATATAAAGCAGAGCCCAGTTAATTTAGATTTATGTCTGTGTTTACCTTGCATTATCTTAGAAGTTGAGTCTCTCACAAAGTCAGGCCCTTGAGCATCACTCAGGGAGAGGGTTTGCCAGTCAATTGTCTTTTGTGGGGGCTTTAGGAGTGAATTCTGTGGTCCCATGGGAATTGTTTCACTCTGCCTTATCTCAGAGAGGGCTCCTGCCTAGAAAGTGGAGCTGTCAAACTCTTCTAAGCTTTTCCTGGGCTAGTGCAAGGCTTGGTTTTTTTCAGTTAGGCCAAATTGAGGTGAATTTGCAATGGATTGATACAAACCACATCCCTGTCAGGTTTTTAAGTCCTTTTCTAAGTGAGGTCGTGCTGCAGGACTGCTCAGGGAATTGGTTATGCCAATTAATGTGCACGCACTGCAGTGTTGTTCTCCTTTAGCAGGATTCAGGAAAGCATTGAAGTGAATCCTGTGGAATTCTCAAAAAAAATAAAAGGCATAAAAACAAAAGTGAGTTTGAAACATGGATATACCAATGGATCCAAACATCTGAGGATTCCAGGCCAGCAATCAGGGCAGAGCCTTCATTAGCTGAGTCTTTTCACAGCAAGTGCTCTTCAAACTACAACACAACAACTATTTGGGGAGTGTGCCAGCACCCTTCCACGTTCCCCTTCCCCTGGGATCCACTGTCCAGGCCCAGGCTGTGGGTAGCTCTGCCAATGGAAATTTCTCCAGGAGCTCTTGCACAATCCCAGCAGCTGTTTTTAGCTTGGTTTGGGAAATTAGTGAACTTGAATGATCCTGTTACGCTCGTAGTTTGTCAGGAAAGATGTTGAGCAATCAGCAGCGTAAGGGAGATCAGAGGAGCAGCCTCAGCTTGTTCTTTGGCTCCTTTTTTAGCTCTGTTTTAAGTACAGAGGGTGTATTGCTGTCTTCAGTGGGTGTAAATCAGCACTGCTGAGGATCTGGCCTCTCATGTTCTGGTTTTTACTAAAAATACCCCAGGGAGCAGCTTTGATACAATCCAGCTGTGCTCACCTTACCAGAACTGGGAAAAGAGCTGCTTGAGCTCTCAGCCCTTTGCTCTCCTCCTCCATCAAATCTGATGCTCCCTGGGGATTTGGGGGTGGAAGCTGCTTGTAACATATGGCAAGAAAGGGCTGCTGTGGAGTTCTGGAGGAAACATCAAAAGTAAAGGAGCTGGTGCAGTGCCCGTGGATGGGCCTGGGCAGTGTTTGTATGGGGCTGGCAGAGGGAACAGGGGATTTATTGGGGACCCCCATATCCTTCAGCAGGAAGAGAATCATAGAAATCATAAAGTAACAGAATGGTTTGGGTTGGAAGGGGCCTTAAAGCTCAGCCAGTCCCACCCCTGCCCATGGGCAGGGACACCTTCCACCAGCCCAGGTTACTCCAAGTTTCATCCAACCTGGCCT
>NW_021940545.1:1187484-1200001 GCF_001715985.3 Manacus vitellinus
CTGCAGCTCCTCTGAGGGTGGGCATCCCACAGCTCCTGCAGGACGTGGGACCTGGCTGAGGGAAGGCCTGCTGTTCCATTCCCACCTGGCTGGGGCTGGAAGGAGCTGGTGTCTGCTTGGATCCCTGGGAGCACGGGGTGGCAGAGAGCCCACATTCCCCCTCTGACACCGTGTTGGCCACTCCTGGTTCCCCCCTCAGGCAGGAGCAGCTGCATCCCCAGCACTGCTGGGTGGGATGGGAATGATCCTCTCCCCTTCTGGCACAGGGAATCCCTTGCTTTTGCTCCGTACCTTGGTGTGAGGCAGGGCTGGGATGGTGCCAAAGCAGTCCCAAACATTTTCCATTCTCATCTGGGAGAGATGAGGAGCTGATAGGCCATGGAAACTCCTGTGGTGTGACAGCCCTGCAGCAACCTGGCATCTCCACGGAGATGGGATGGGGCTTCCAGCTAAAACTGAGCTCATCCTTTCCATGGCTTTTCCCTGTGCTCCGAGTGGAACTCAGGGCAGCTCCTGCCAGCTCCCCTTGCTCTGCACACGCTGATCTCTCCTGCCCCAGCTGGGAGCAGCCGGTGGAAAGAGTTTGTGCAGATAAGGATCAGCAGGTTCAGAGCAGATCCTGAGGTGTGACTGTCCCTGAAATCTCCTCCCACGCTCGGCTCATCTTGGGGCTGATCTCGAGCTTTTTGTGAGGGTGGGGAGAGGGGTAGGAGGAAGGAGAGGTGGGGAGATAATTTTAGGAGTGCAGAAAAGGAAGTGGTTTGTTGCTATAGCTTTAGTTAGAAAGAGAGCTCAGCCCTGCCTGCTCAATGAGACCAAGTCTATACAAAATATATACAAAGTCTATACAAAATATGAGTGTGCTCCGCTGTTCCTGAAAGGATTTTGGCTCGGGGGGTGTGGTGGGAAGAGGTAGGAGGGACCATGCCCAGGTTCTTATCCTCTGCTGTGCCATGGAAATTGCTGTTCCTGAAAAAAGAGACCAGGGACCACGACTTGCAATTTTTATTCCCATTTTCTCCCAGCAATGCCTTTGGAAGTGCTTTGGGTATCCAGTGCCTGGGAAGGAGCACTGGATGAATTTTAACATCTGGGGAAACTGAGGCACAGAGGTGCTGGCAGAACTAGGAGCTCTTGTTTTCCAAGCTGGATGTTTCCCTCTACATTTGCTGTAGCTCATGGAAAAGAGTGGAAAAGAACCACCCCCGCAGAGAGGCAGGAGCTGAAGTCAGAGCTGGACCCTGTGCTTTTCCAAGGAATAGCAGCACCCCAAAGGCTGTCCTTGGCCTGGTGCCGCCAGGAAGGGGGGACTTGGGTTCCTGCAATGCCAGAGCACAATTCCAAACCCTCTGTGCAGTGTAACATTTTCCCTCACCTCATTTGAAAACCCCCTTTGAGCTGAGAAGAACATCCCTTGGCCCAGGCACTTCTGTGGGATCAATAAGTGGGAGGCCTGATTTTGTATTTATATTTGCACTGATTCACTTGAGAGACTTTAAATGTGGAGAGGAAAATCCAGGATCACTCAGAAATCCTTGGGCTGGGGCTCTGCTTGCTCTCTCCAAAGGCTGCTGAACAATATTCAGTCCTTGTACAACCACATCCCCTTTGCCATCGGGAATGGGCTCTGGGCAGGTGATCTCTGCAGGCAGGTGACTCCAGAGGTGTCCTCTGACCCTTTCCAAGCTCTCTGGCCCGTCAGCACCTTCAGCTTTCTGTGCCAAGGGTGGGTGCAGAGCAGAGCTGGGTAGCTGTGAGAGCAGCAAGAGCGAGTGAGGATGTGTTGTGTCACAAACTGGAGGAGAAGTGGGCACTCTCAAACTCTGTGCTGATGCATTTCTGCCAAAAAATGCCACTCAGGCTGCCCAGAACTGCTGGAGGCTGTCTTGGGCTGGCTAAGCAAGGAGTGGGGGACTCAGGCAGAGCTTTTGCTGCTTTCTTTGCTTTGCTCTGCACTCCTTTTACTTTACTGGGGGAGGAAGTGCTGTCTCGCAGCTCCAGCGGAGGAACTCGGTGTCTGGGCTCTGGCTGTGGCTCTGGGGAGGAGGTGGAGCCTCCAAACGAGCAGAGCAGGGGATTGACAGCCCAGGGCCCCCAAACAAGACCCTCATGTTCCATTTCCCCCTCAGTGGATTCCTTGAGCCCACACCCAGCACCCAAAGGCACCCTGTGGGGCTGGGCCATCACATCTCCAGGGCTTTCTGGGGGTTGAGAACTCAACAATATTTGTCAGGTTTTGTTGCCAGGGCCCTGTTTTCGTGGTGGTGGCCTAGGGAGGTGGCCCAGTGCCCTGTCACAGCACATCTCTGATGGTATCTGCCCCGGGAGGCGCAGCCTGGGCTGAGAAGGTGCATTTTGGCGGAAGCTCCGTCGGGGTTTGGTGTGTTCTTGGGGTTTGATGTGTTCCTGGGGTCTGATGTGTTCTTGGGGTTTGATGTGTTCTTCACCAGCTCCGAGAGCTTCTCAAAGCTGCCTTATCTGCCCCCACATCTTGACCTAGTTTGACAAGTTGCCATGGTTGCTCAGATAGAGGTTGATGCAATTTTCTTATCTTTCCTTTGAAGGAGAAATGTGATTGCTCTGGAGTTGGTGAAGTTCCGTTTCCATGGCTGCAGGGAGGGCCAGCCCTGGACACCTGGGTCTGGAGCCAAAGCTTGGCCAGCTTGAGTCTCACTCACAGGAGCAGCTGGAGCTGTGTCAGGGCAGGGTCAGGTTGAATCTCAGGCAAAGGTTCTTCCTCCAGAGGCTGGTTGGGCACTGCCCAGGCTCCCCAGGGCTGTGGGCACAGCCCCAAGGCTGCCAGAGCTCCAGGAGGGTTTGGACAATGCTCTGAGGGACAGGATGGGATTGTTGGGGTGTCTGCAGGGCCAGGAGTTGAACTTGGATGATCCTTGTGGGTGCCTCCTAGCTCAGGAGATTCTGTCGTTCTCCATCAAGGCAGATTTGGGGGGGTTGCCAGCAGACAGAGGGCACCTGGTACATTCAGGCAAGCCAGGGGTCAGGGGGTCTGTTGGCTGCTAAACCTCACCTTGGCTCAGCTGAGCTGAGCTCAGTCTAAGCTGCCTCGCTGAGCAGCAGAGCAGTGTTGGGGTGGGTGGGTGGTGTTGGGGTGGGTGGGTGCTGGTGCTCAGCTCATGCTGGGACATGGCAGAGACCCCTCTGTCCCTGAGCCCAGCTGGGCTAAGCCAGGCTCAGCTCTGGGGCTGTGCCATGGTTGGATCCTGCACTGTGCTGCTCCTGGTGACTCCCGTGGCCACCAGCAGCTGTGTGGGACCTGCTGCCACATGGACAAACCCAGCTGGTGTGTGTCAGGGTGAGCAGCCTGTGCCTGAGGCAGTGGGGTGGGACTGACCCCCTGGGCTCTGACCTTCCAGCCCTGCATTTGCTGCTGCTCTGCTGCCTCTCTCCTGCTGGCCCAGGGGAGGCTCAGCTTTGTGATGGCCACGGAGCTCTGAGCTGGTTTGGGTTCTGTGGAGCAGCTGTGTGGGTTGGAGCCGAGCTGTGGGGTTTGTTTGCTCTGTGTGTGCAGGACCCGAGCGCGGCCGGGGCTTTCCACAGCCCTCATGTCTGAGCTGCCACAGCCCCAGAGCTCAGCTGGGCTGAGCTGCTGCTGCACCTCACTGAGCAGGCTCTGCAGGGCCCCTCCCTCGAGTGCAGGGAGAAAGGCAGGAAAGAGGGATGGGAAAGGTGGAGTCAGCCAGACCTTGATCCCACATCTGTGAGGCTGAAGGTGGTGCTGGCCTTGCCTGGTGGGGAAGCTGCTGATGCCTTTAAAGCCACTCTCAGCACCAAAAGAGTTAATGCCCCTTGAGTGTGTCTGTCAGACTGTTATTATCCTGTTATCATCCTGCCCTTAGGAGGCAGTGGAGGGAGCAGCCCCTTCTGAGAGATGTTATCTCCCCTGAGCACCCAGAGGCTTCTCTCCACCAAACCTTCCTGCCCAGGCCAGATCCCAGCCTGGTCCTCGCCCTCAGCATTCACAGGGCCGTGTCCATGGGGCCCACATTTGCTGCCAAACCCCTGTGCCCGGAGTTGTGTGTGGTGCAAAGGCTCTGAGCAGCCTGTGTTTCTGGGTGATGTTATCAGTGACCCTGCAGTGAAAGCACAGCTGCTGTTTTGCAAGAAAGTCGAGTTGGTGCCAAAGAAAGCGGGTCTCTGTCAGGACACTTTGTGTGCTGCTTCCCCTCCCCTTGTTGCTGTGCTGCTGCTCTGAAGCTCCCACGAGCCAGTTCCCCCACGTGCTGTGGTGATCAGCATCCAGAATTCCATCAGCAGCCCCTCTCCCACCATGCCCCACTGATCCCTCTGTCCTTGGCATCCAGAGCCTGGGCAGCAGCATTCCTAGAAACATCAGCATCCTTCCTGCTCTGCCTGTGTAGGCACCTGCCCTTGGGGCAGGGGGATCTGGAGGTGCAGGAAGCCACCCCAGCAGCCAGAATCACAGAATCAATGAGGCTGGAAAAGACCTCTGAGATCATCAAGTCCAACCTGTGACCCAACACCACCTTACCCAGCCCATGGCACTGATGCCACATCCAGTGTCTTCTTAAACACCTCCAGGGATGGGGACTCCACCCCCTCCCTGGGCAGCCCATTCCAGTGTCTGATCACTCTCTCTATAAAGAACTTCTTACCAATATCCAACCTAAACCTCCCCTGGCACAGCTGAAGACCCAACCCTCTTGTCCTACTGCTGCTTCCTGGGAGCAAAGCCTGACCCCCACCTGGCTTCCCCTTCCTGTCAGGGAGCTGGAGAGAGTGAGAAGGTCTCCCCTGAGCCTCTTCTCCAGGCTGAATCCCCCCAGCTCCCTCAGCCTCTCCTCCCAGGCCCTGTGCTCCAGTCCCTTCCCCAGCACAGCAGCCCCTCTGACCCCGTGCAGAGCAGGGGGTGGTGTGACCTTGCTCCTCTGGGTCATCCCTGTGACCTCAGGGGTGACCAGCAGCAGCTCCTGCTGCTTTCTGCCTCTGGGGCCCTTCTCCCCTCCCCAGGGTGTGGAGCTTGAAGGTGGGACTGGTTCAGTGGCTGCTGCTCCACCTGCCAGACGTGCAAACAAAGCCGGCCCCACGCGCCGCTGCCCAAGCGTGGAGGGGCTGAACTCCCCCAAGCTGCTGCAGCCCTGGGCTGGGGGGGGACAGTGGCTCTGGCTCTGGCTCTGGTTGGGGTTGCCCAGCGGCTCAGGGCCTGCAGGGCCACCCTCAGGGGGGATGGGAAGCTCATGAAACCCCCTTGAGCTTTGCCAGATGCCTCTGGAGCTCAGAGGAAGGTTGGATGATGCTTTCAGGCACGTGGTGGGATTGTTGGGGTTGTCCTGTGTGGGGCCAGGAGTTGATCTCTTCTAACTTGGGAGGTTCTGTGACCAGTCCTCCCAACATCATCTTCCTCAGAGCAGAGGAGGTGCCTCAGGAAAGCAGCTCTTGCTCAGAGTTGCCCACCTGACTCTTGTCCTGACTATAATCACGGCCAAAAGCAAGTTGCTCCCCAAGGAAGGTGCTTTCTGGGTCCTTCCCTGCTTCTTTTTGCACCTGTTTTTTGGAGATGCCTCCACCTGAGCTCCACCACTGCCCTCCCAGCACTTCCCAGTGTGTGACTCCTGCCCCAGTCCTGGCAGGAGCTGCGGAGGAGGCGGCTGGGCCCGGTCTGACGAGTGATGGGGACCAGCTTTGCTGTGCCCCAACACTTTGGGGGAATTGGGGACCAGGGTGCCATGGAGGGGGGCTGGGGCAGGGTGAGTGAGGTGACACTCACGTGAGAGAGGTGAAGGCTGTTTTGGAGACGTTGCCACGAGCACTTGTTTTGTTGGGTTGGAACCACAAACCGCAGAGCCCCAGCAGAGGTGCAGCGCTGAGGGGGGGTTTCAGGTGGTTTTTTTTTCTCTTCTTTTCTTGTTTGAAAGAAGGAAAACAAAACAGAGGCCGTTGAGAGGGGTGGTGTGTGAAACTGTCTCAAGAGAGTGGGGATGACTTGTTTGGGGCTGTGCCCTCCCTGGTTTGGCACCATCCGCCCCAGCCGGGTGGTGCCACCAGCACCACACCAGTTTAATTTCCCAGTGCTTGGGAATGGGGTGGGGGAACCTCCAAACCTGAGCAAGGAATGGTGTGGCCCCACACCCTTAGGCCTGGGTGCCCTCAGGGGCTGGTGCTGCCGGAGCTCCGGCTGTTCCCGCTGGAGGAGCCGCCTGTGCTCCGGCTCCAGAGGAATATTTTCCCCCTGACGCCGGAGAATTCCTGTGGTGTGACACTCCCTGCTCAAGGACCCTGTTCAGTGCCACCAGGGCCAGACAGGGCCCCCATTGTGGCCCCTCTGGTGGGTGCTATTCTGAGCAGCCCCGGGGTGCTGGAGGTCACCCCCCACCCTCTGATCCCCCCTTGTCCTTTGTGCAGCAGGGGCTGCCCCCGTTCCCCAGCCAGGGCTGGGGTTGCTCTGGGAATCTCCTGGAAGTGCATGGGGCATAGAAGTTGCTTTGTGTCCCTCTACTCCATGCTTGGAGCTGCATCCAAACCCAGGCTGCAGGAACACCCCAGTGGGGGTGGTTTTGGAGATAACCAATGGGTCCTGGGGTGGGTTACACCCACTGAGCTGTGCCAGCCTGGAACAGTCTGTGTCTGCTTGTGGCATGGAGTGATCCCAACCAGGCATCCCAAGGGGGATTTCCAGCCCTGGATGGGGGTGAGAGGAAGGGGTGAAGCAGAAGGGATGGAAAATGGGCGCTGCTCCCAGCTCCTGGGGTGCACATAAAGCCTGGCAGCTTTGGAGATGTGACATCCAGGAGTGGCATTGCTGCACCAGCCAAGGGTTAGCTTGAAATCCTGTGGGAAAAGAGGAGATTTCCAAGGATCTCCCAGCTCCTTGCTAGTCTGCAGAGTAAGTGAAAGGAGCCCATTTCTGCAGATCTCCCTCCCAGCACTAACTGCAGCTGCACCAGATGGTGTCTGGACTTCCAGAACTCTTTCCCTGTTCCATTTACCTTCCTGCCCTCCTGGTTTTGGGCACACAGGCTCAGGCATGTGCCAGGGTTTGGCTCCTGCCACCCTGTGCCCGGCTGACATCTCAAGGTGCCCTGGCTGGCACATCTGCAGGGCCCCTCTGCCCTCCCCTGGGGCAAGGAGGGTGTGTGTTTACAGGAGCTGGGACATGCCTGGAGCCCTGCAGTAAACACATTCTTCACATAATTGCTTGTCCAACACAGAGGAATTTGGGGTTTTACGTGTCCCACAGGCAGCTCAGAATAGACCTTGGGAATCCCTGTTCCAAGGATGACACTGCTTCCTTTGGAAATCCCACAGTACCCAGCAGAGGGTGGCAGGAGCCCTGCTTTGCTTGCTGGAGAGAGGGCAAGAATTCCTGGGTTTCCCCCGGGGAAAGATCTCCCTGCCAGCTGGAAGCCAAGCAAGAACTGCACTGGCCACTTGGCTCGGGGGCAGTGCCACTGGAGCCTCCAAAGGCTCCTGCAGAGCCAGGATGGCCCAGGGGAGTTGTGGGGGCACTTCCTTACCCCAGAACCTGGTCTCTGGGGGATGGGCTTCCATCCAGCTTATTTTGGGGAGGGAATCAACAAAAAATCCTTGTCCTTTGGTTGGGCAGGAGAGAGACAGATCTGAGGGGATGGACCCGGTCTCGCTTCAGCCTTGACTCCTTGGGCACGTCTCTGTTACCCTGATTTGGGGCTTGGAGGCTCCCTGGCTCTGTGCAGGGAACTGATGTCAATTCATATGGGCCAAGACAAACCATCCCCTTGGGAATTCACCTGATGTTCCCCATGGAACACCTCAGGTGGCCAGAAAAACCTTTTTCCCCATGTTTTCGCTGGGTTTATTTCTCTGCTGTAAATAGGCCCGAGCTTTGAGATGTGGTGGCATTTCAGGCCAGGCTTTTGGCTCTTCCCTTTGGGATGAGAGGCAAAGGCATCATTTGAATTTCCTCCCTCATTTTGGCTGGGATAACCCAACTCCATCCCTACTGGAGTCACTGTCTTGGCCAGCTCCTGCCGGGAGCGACTGGCTGGAGCCTTTCCCGCCGAGTCTCTTCCCACTTCCAGGCAGAAATGACACTGGGAGCTCCCTGCTTTGTCCTGCCCGTGACTCTGATAACCCCCAGGGCTTGGCAGGGAACCCAGTGCCTCCAAAACCCAGGAGCAGTTCCCCAGGGATGACAGGAGGGAAGCAATGTGGGAAGGGCTGGATGGGACCCACGATTCCCCTGTCCTGGAGCCAGCTCCCTCATTTCCTCCTCCCAGCAGCTTGGCTGCTTTTGAGTCATTCCAAACTCTTCCCTCCTTGGGTTATCCCACAGCCACAGCTCTGACAGCTCCCATTGTCATTCCTGGAAACAGGCTGGGCTCCCTCCCTTTTTCTGAGCCCCTGGCTCGTTTATTCCCCGCTTGAAGCTTCTGCTCGTCGCTGTCAGCACTGGGTTCATCCCGGCCTAATCCAGCCTGTGCAACTCCTTCTGGGATAAATCATTTCATCCATCGTCTGGCTCTGTTATTGTTATTATTAGGGATATGTCCTAGACTGGGTTTCAAACCTGGCAGGATCTCTCCCAAAACACGTTGCCCAGGGCTAAGTGCAATATTTTGGGCGTGGCCGCGTTTGGAAGTTGCTCATCAAAGAGATTTTGGCTCCAGGGCTTCTCCTCTACCTTGGGTTGGGACACGAGCCCAAGGAGGAGATAAATGTTGTGAAACCTCTTCATGAATCCAACCAAGACCAGGCTGGGGAGCACTGGGGGGCTCTGGGACCCTGAGGCAAATTCTCTTGGCCAAAATTAGCAATCAGAGGAAAAATGGAAAACGTGATGTTATCAGGAGAGGGGGAATGTCCGTGGCATGAGATGCTGTCCATCATAATCCGGCTGGATTAGGGGAACCAGCAGCCACAGGGAGGTTTCCTATGATTTCCTAAGATTTGCCATGGGGAAGTCCACCCACAGGCCCAAGGAAGAGATAAGTATTGTGAAACCTTTCCCTGAATCCAGCCAAGACCAGGCTGGGGAGCACTGGAGGGCACTGGAGGGCACTGGGACCCCAAAGCAAATTCCTATTGGTCAAAATTAGCGATGATTTTGGAAACGTGGAGCCCACAGTGTTGTCAGGAGAGGTGGAATGTCCATGGCACGGGATGCTGTCCATCCCCTCCTGTCTCTCCAGCTGGATCAGGGGAAGCAGCAGCCCCGGGGAGGTTTCCCCTGGATTTGCTGAGCTCTGCCCTGGGGAGCTCCAGCAGGGCTGAGCTGGGGAGCTCTGTGTGTGCCGTCCCCCCTCGGAGCCGGCCTCGCCCATTCCTGCAGCAACACGCCCTGGGAAGAGGCCAAATAATTGTCATACCTGGGTCCCCCCTTATCTTGGGAAGGTCGGGAAGCAGGAGTGTGCTGGAGTTCACCTCATGGCCAGCAGCTCTTTGGCATGGAGAGCACTGGGTGCTCCTGTGCCAAGACAATGACTCCTCGCTCTTCCCCTGCCAGAAAAATAATCCTATTTATGTAACTCGAAGTGAAGCATTCCAGGGCATGAATATTCAGCTCTTCCTGCAAATAGGAAGCTCTGTTACCTGCAGGATTGAACTCCCCAGCTGTCAGCTCAGCCCACATCTTGCCCTGTGGCTGCTGATGCTGGTTTTGACAGCAGGAGGTTTTCTTTTCTTCCAGTGAACACCATTTGCATGGGATTTTTTCCCCCATCCGGGATAGAAGGAGCTGTGCTTTTCCTGGTATTAATGTCCCATTAAATGTCTCCTTTGTCTTTGTAGGCAGTGGACCCATCCAACTGTGGCAATTCCTGCTGGAACTGCTCACTGACAAGTCCTGTCAGTCCTTCATCAGCTGGACGGGCGATGGCTGGGAATTCAAACTCTCCGACCCAGACGAGGTAGAGTTCCCTGGAATGAAGTGCACAACCCAAATTCCTCAGAGATATTGGTGTGGATAACCCACTCCTCCTTTCTCTGGGGCTGGGATTTGTGCAGTCATGTTCTTCTGGCCTTGGGTATGTGGGGAAACCAACTGAAACCTGGTTAAAAATGGGGCAGCAGTGACACCTTGGGAGCAGTGATTTGTGCCCAGAGTTGGTGGGAAGGAGCTGAAACAGCACAGGGAGAGGAGCAGTGGCAAAGCTCTTCAGATAGGCCATGGACAGGTGAGAGGGGGGGACTGTCCACTGGTTTTGGGGAACACATGGGATATTTGTTGCCTTCCCTGGCTGAGGTTGGAGCCAGATGGAGGTTGGTCTCTTCTCCCAAGTACAAGAGACTGGACAAGAGGAAATGGCCTCAAGTTGCACCAGGGCAGGTTTAGGTTGGATATTGGGAAAATTTCTTCACATTTCTTCACAGAAAGGGTTGTCCAGCCCTGGCATGGCTGCCCAGGGCAGTGGTGGAGTCCCCATCCCTGGAGGGATTTAGAAGCCACGTGGATGTGGCACCTGGGACATGAGTTAGTTGTGGGATTGGCTGTGCTGGGAGAATGATTGGACTTGATCTTAGAGGGCTTTTCCAACTTAAATGATTCTGTGTATCCTCATGGAATCCCAGAATATGCTGAGTCAGGAGGGACCCACAAGGACCATCCAGTCCAACTCTCAGCCCTGCACAGGTCCAGCCCCAAGAGTCTGTGCCCCAGCCCCTGTGCCCCAAAGGATCATCCAAACCCTCCTGGAGCTCTGGCAGTGCCCAACCAGCCTCTGGGGGAAGAACCTTTTGCTGAGATCCAACCTGAGCCTGCCCTGACACAGCTCCAGCCATTCCCTGGGTGCTGTCCCTGGTCCCCCCAGAGCAGAGCTCAGTCCCTGCCCCTCCTCTGCCCCTGCCCAGGCAGTTGGAACTGCACTGAGGTCTCCCCTCAGTCTCCTCCTCTCCAGACTGAACCCTCTGCAGTGCCCTGGGTTGGTTGTTCCAAGCACTGATGCTCACGGCCCACCCGTGTCCATCTCAGCACCGACTTAAACGACGACACGGAAAATCCTCTCCCTCCCCTCGTACCCAGCTGAGAACTCCTCAACCGAGCCATGCTGACCTCTCCTCCCTTTCACCCCCTCTGCCAGGTGGCCAGGAGATGGGGCAAGAGGAAAAACAAGCCCAAGATGAACTACGAGAAGCTGAGCCGGGGGCTGCGTTACTACTACGACAAGAACATCATCCACAAGACGGCGGGGAAGCGCTACGTGTATCGCTTCGTGTGCGACCTGCAGAGCCTGCTGGGCTACACCCCCGAGGAGCTGCACGCCATGCTGGACGTCAAACCCGATGCTGACGAGTGAGGAGGACCCAGGGCCACCCCCTGTCCTCCCGGAGAGCCTTTGGGACTGTGTTGGTGCATTTTTTCCCCGCGTTTTTTGCCGTTCTTTTTGCCGTTCGTTACGTTGCGTTTTTTTCGGGAGCGACTCGGATTTGATGCTTTGAGGGGGTCGGGTGGAGGAAGAGGAAAACTTTTGGCCAAAGTTTGGGTCAGAGTTAGGATGGGCTTTGTGGTTGTTTCCTGCAAGCTCCAAGACAGGCTTTTTTTGGGGCGAAATTCTCTCCGTTCGTTGCGTTGTTTTTTTTTTTTCGAGAGCGACTCAGATTTGATGCTTTGAGGGTGTTGGGGGAGAGGGTGGAGGAAGAGCCAAATTTTGGCCAGTTTGGTTCAGAGAAGGATGGGCTTTATGGTTGTTTCCTGCAAGCTCCAAGACAGGCTTTTTTTGGGGCGAAATTCTCTCCGTTCGTTGCGTTGTTTTTTTTTTTCGAGAGCGACTCAGATTTGATGCTTTGAGGGTGTTGGGGGAGAGGGTGGAGGAAGAGCCAAATTTTGGCCAGTTTGGTTCAGAGAAGGATGGGCTTTATGGTTGTTTCCTGCAAGCTCCAAGACAGGCTGTTTTGGGGTGAAATTCTGAGTTTAAGAAAGCCAGAAAAATGTAGCTCATTTAAAAAAACCAACAACCCCCTCCCCACCCTTTGCTGTTTAGAAAAAATATGATGAAATGGATCCCTGTGGTTATTCACCCAAACTGACAGTTCAAGAAATGACAATATTCCCGAGGATTTCAGGATTTTCAAGTTTTTTTGGGGGGGTTGGGGAGGGGAAAAACCAACTGGGTGAATATTCCTGCTTCGGGGAGGGGCAATATAGGAAAAACACAAGAATTGTTGTTCTTGTTCCATCACTTTTCTGTCCATTGTCTTCTTTTCTACAAGAGACAGATTTTTTTTTTCCTAGGAGGGATCAAGACTCTTTTTTATTTTTTAATTTGTTAAAGTTTTATTTTACTAAATTTTGTGCCAGTATTTGGTTGTTTTTTATTTTATTTTTTTTAAATAGTCTTAAGCTCTAAGATGGTCTCAGTATTGCAATATTGTGTGTGTTTGTTTCTGTTATGCCAGCAGAGAATTTTATCACAGTGAGGAAAAGGAGAAAAAAAAAAAAAATTAGTTTATGTAGACCCCACTGGAGAATTGGAACGTTACAACTTGGATGTGAAGGAAAATTAACTCCAAACTGGCTCCTGGTGATGCTGGCTGGGTGTGCCACCCTCAGTTCCAGTTCCACACT
>NW_021940545.1:1200606-1203679 GCF_001715985.3 Manacus vitellinus
ACCTTTGCTGCAGCTGGTTTTTGTTTGGAGGGGTCAATCCTGCTGTGCCAAGCACTCCCTGGGATGCTCTGGGATGCCTTAGAGGATCAGTGAGTGTTCCCATATCCAGGTCCAACCTCAAAGCTGGATCCATGAGGATCTGACTGCCCACTGGAGTCTTCCCCCCCCCAGGCCTTTGCATTCCAAGCCAGTGTTACGTGTTTGAACCAAAAGTACCTTCTTTTCGTGTTGTTTGTCAGTCTGTGTGTTTTAGGGCATGGAGGTCATTCCAGGGGCACTGTGGGGCACCAGGGGGGTCAGAGGCTTTCCAGGGATGGGGGTGGGCAATGCCTGCCTGATCCCAAAGGATCAGCTTGGAAGGACAGGACACTGAGTGTAAAGAGCCAAAATATTCAGGCACTTCCCCCCTGAGCAGGGGCAGGGCTGGAGGAGGAGCCCAATCCCAGGGTGATGCTCAGAGGTCCTGGCCCCTCATCCATTTCCTCTGGAGCACCTTGGGATCCTAAAATTGGTCATTTTAGGGCAGGTCAGCCCCAAAATTTCTGCTGCTTGAAAAGAAAATGCTGGTGGAGGGGCAGGGAGTGGCCAAGAGGGAGCTCCAGCCCAGGGGGGTTTGCAAAGGGAGGTTGTTACACCGTTGGCTCGTGGCTGGGGGTTGTCCCCCTGAGCCCACGGGAGGAAAAGGTGGGATGGATGGAAAGGAGGGAAGAGGGGATGGCTGGAGGGTGAAGGGAACACGCCCCAAAGGAGGAAAGGGATGCTGCCCACTGGGAAGTTAAGCCCTGGCTCATCTCCTGGGCACACAGGGAGGGTGGGGAAAGCAGAGGAGAGGAAAATTGGGATGTCGTGGCTGAGTCCCCTCCATCAGTGAGGCACCAGGGCAGAGCTCCACTGTGTCCTCTGAGCAGCTGGAAAGGGAGTGCAGGGAGATGGGAGGGCACAGAGGGCACAGGGGAGCAGCTGGTACAGGGCATCCCAGCAGGACACTCCGTGTGGGTTGGATTTCCAGCAGTTGGAGGGGCTTGGGGGATGTTCAGGGTCCTGTCTTGCTGCAAAGTGCCCTGAGCTTCCCCAGCATGGGTCACTTAGAACCCCCTTACACCCACAGAAAGGTACCAGGCACTCCAGCTCCTGCCCTGGCACCGTGCCCTGTCCCAGGACATCCCTCCTGCTTTGCTGGGTTGCTCCACTGCAGCTGAAGTGCCTTTTCCAAGCAAAAAACTGGGATAAAATTTCCCTCCAGTAGAAGGAAGTGCAGGTTCAGGTACAACCCCATTGTCCTGCCAGGCTAAATCCCACTTCCACCCCTCCATGCTTATTATTCCAGGTTTCCAAGCTGTGTTCCCAGTGACTTTGGGGAGGTGGTTTAGAGGTTGGAAAGGGTGAGCCATGGGGAGCAGCTCTGGTTTTCGGAAGCAGCCCCTGGTTGGAGTTTCTCCATCGTTTCTCCAAACCATCCCATGCCAGGGCCATCAGGGCCATCATTTTCTCTTTTCTTTTCCTTTTCATTCCCACTCCAGGGACCATCCCCGAGATGTTTGCTGTTTATACACTGGAAATTTGCAGATTTGTCTTTGTTTCTTTTGATTTTGTTCCTTTTTCCTCCTCCTCCTGCCTTCCCTGCTGGCCTTTGGCGTGGGCTGTGCTGGACCAGCCTTGCTCAGCCCAGCCCCTCTGACCTCCTGGCCTTCAGCTCCATGGAAATTTGGGATCCCACCCGTGCTGGGATATCCAGAAGGCTGGATTGGAGGGGGAGGATGAGCTGGGACTCACCCCTGGGCTGGTTTCTCTGCGTGGGGGTGAACTCCACCCCCATGGCCGTTGGAAATCGGGTGGGTTTGCCTTGTTTTGGGATGTCTCAGGTGCTTTGGGGTTTTCTTGGGAATATTTTCTGTGTCCTGCTCATTTTCTACTCTTCTCCATGTGGTTGATGTCCCTTGGTCCCTCTGGCAGAGCCTGAGCCCTTCTTTACAAACAGCTCTCGGGGGCCTTAACGGTCGATATTTGGGACCAAAAAAGAGGGGGAAAAACCCCAATAATGATAAAAAACACAAGCACTTTTCTGCTGCCCATCTCTCTCCATCCCCATGTGTGGGACCACCATAATCCTTGGACATTCCTGTGTGTCCAAGTGTAAATCCATGTTATTCCCACACATCCTCATCCAGTCGTGACCGTTCAGGTGGAGAAAGAACCAAAAAAGAAAAGATAAAATGAGATTTGACCTCCTCACGTTTCCCAAACCAACCCCTCCTCCAAAAAAGGAGTCCCAGAAATCCCCAGGAAATCCAGGAATCGCCTCCATCTTCTGCTTCTTGCTTTTTTTGGAGGGGTTTTCTCCCAGGTTGTAGGACTTGATTGCTTATTCCATTGGAAAATTGGGATGCCTTGGCGTGCTCTGCTCTCTGGTAGGGTCTATATGATACCCCTGAGCTGTTGTCTACATTCCAAAGAGGTTTAAATAAATGATAAAATCTATGTATACATATATGTTATAATGGAATATCTCCAGGAATTAACTGCCTCAGTAAAAAAAAAAAAAAAAAAAAAGAAAAAAAAAAGGAAAAAAAAAGGAAAAAAAAGTCTTTTTTTTGGTTTTATTTTGTTTTTACGCATTTTTTTTAAGCTGATAAACAGAGAAGAAGAAGAAGAAGAAGAAAAAAAAGAGATTGTTATATTGTGCTGTTCGACTATTTTCCAACTTGTATTTTCATATAATTTATATTTTTTAAAAGTGGGGCGGGGAAAAAAAAAAAAAAGAAGTTTAAAAGTGAGATTTAACAAAAAAAAAAAAAAGAAAAAAAAGGAAAAAGCAGGTGCTTTTTAAAAAAAACCCCTGAGCTGAGGTAGCTTAGAGATGTAGCGACGTGTGTGTGTGTCTGTGTGGTGCGTTTTGGTCTGTTTTGGTCTTTTGTTTTTAAAGGATACAAAATTAAAAAGAAATCCCTCCTGCATTGAATTGTTGAGGAAGGGGGGATTGGTTCTGTTTGAATTGCTGATGCTGGCACATCATTTTGCTGGAGAGTTTTTTATATACTGTAGCCTTATTTCATATCGTATTTTAAACCATGTG
>NW_021940545.1:1205339-1207973 GCF_001715985.3 Manacus vitellinus
CAGTGTGTGCTCGTGGCCAGCAGTGTGTCCTCGTGGCAGCAGAAGATGCCGCCGGAATTCCCTTTTCCTCCTGGCCCCCACGGGCTGGGCTCCGTCAGCAGGACAAATCCACCTCTGGGCTCTTCAGTCACACCCCTGTGCCCCCGAACTTGGGAAAAGCCGTGTGTTTGTGGACATCCCGGAATGTCCTGGGATGGAGGGACCCAAAAGGACCATCCTGGCCCTGCCCAAGAGTTGGGCTGTTTTTTCCAGGGAGTTTTGTGCTGGCTCTGGGGTCTCCTCACCCTCCTCCATGCAGGAGGAGCTCTGGGTTGTGCCTGACTGGATGGGGGTTAATTGGAGCTCGTTTGGAGGTCTGGGAGTGCTGATTTCTGAGGATCTCGGAGAGGTTCAAGGTCCAGGAGCTGCCGCTGATCCAAAGGGCTGGAGAGTTTGTGTGATGGGGCATTCCCAGAGGACAACACCCCTGAGGATTGGGGGTTTGAATCAGCATGGGGTGGAGCAGACACAGCACCCAGGAATGTCACACTTGGATTTCTTGGACACCAAGAAGGTTGGATGAGTCACCAGGGTGATGAGGATGACACGGGTGAATCCAGGACAAGGAATATTTAAATCAACTCACTGGTGGTGACTCCACTTGTGGCCAGGCAGGAAGAGAGATGGCCCGAGACACCGAAGGATGAGGGTGGAGAACCAGGATGGTCCCTACAGAGCGGTCCTGGGGTGGCTGTGGGACACTCCTGTGTCCTGGAAGCTCAGCTAATCCCTGGATATGGGAGGCTGGGAGAGACCCCAAAGCTGGGAGAACCCTGGGACAGTGAGTGCCCCTCCTGGGACAAGGAGTGCCCACCCTGGGACAGGGAGTGCCCACCCTGGGACAACGAGTGCCCACCCTGGGACAATGAGTGCCCACCCTGGGACAGTGAGTGCCCACCCTGGGACAGTGAGTGCCCGTCCTGGGACAGTGAGTGCCCGTCCTGGGACAAGGAGTGCCCACCCTGGGACAGTGAGTGCCCGTCCTGGGACAGTGAGTGCCTGTCCTGCTCCATCCTCTTCTCCAGCTGGACACACCAAGCGCCCTCCAAACCCAAAGCAAACGCTCCCCCCGGTGCCCCTGCCCTGCCCTCACCTCCTTTTCCTGTGCCAAGCCCCTCTGTGCCACCACTGCAAAAAGATTTGGGATGGGCAAGTGGAATCTGGGGACGTACACGGAGTTTTTCCCGTGGGAAAACCATCCCAGCCCCAGCTCTGCCCCCCCAAAGCCGTCCCCGTGTCCTGCAAGCAATGAAAATAGAATTATATTGAAAAATGACAAGCTTCATCTTAAAAATAATAGTTAATCCCAAAGCCTGGGAATTTAGAATCAGAAAATAGGATTCCTCAGGTGGAAAAGGACCTCCAGGATCACTGTGTCCAACCTTTTTATAGAATCATGGAATAAATGAGCTCAGGGATGGAATTTAGCTGAGAGAAAGGGGTTTGCTGGAGGGATGAACTTCCCAGCAGGAAAACCCCGCCTGGGTGGGGAATCCAAGGATCCAGGGATGTAGGAATCCAGCAGTGCAGGGGAGCAGGAGGCAGCACATGCCCAGGGATCCCTCGGGATGGATGGAGGGGGTTTGCCAGGGAAAAGCAGTGGACACACCCTGAGCTGCTGCTCTGAGCAGAGAGCAGTGAGAAAAAGGGTCTTTTTGGGGTCACTGTTCTGAAATGAGAGATTTGAACTGGAGCTGGAGAGACTGAACCAGGAACTGGAATTACTGACCTGAGGGAAGGGCTCTGGAGAAACCCCTGAGACAGAGCCAGAGAGGGGGAAGGAGGTGGGGAAAGAGGGGAAAGGGGAATTGAGGGGAAGGCAGAGAGAGGATGGAGGGAGAGTTGGAATGGGAGGATGGAGGGAGCTTGAATCCTTCCCTGGGTGAGGTCTTCTGGATCATTACTGGCTGATCTTTAGGGTCCCTTCCAACCAAACCATTGTGGGATTCCATGTGGGATATGCACACCCTGCACACACCAATCCATCCCGGAATTCCACGTGGGATGTGCACACCTTTACAAACCAATTCATCCCGGGATTCCATATGGGATGAGCATCACCTGCATTTTGCATGATTTTGCATCCATCAAAAAAGGATGCTCCCCAAAATTCTGCATCCCTGGGGTAGGGATGCTCCCCAAAATTTTGCATCCATCAGAGGATATTCCCCAAAATTCTGCATCCCTGGGGCAAAAGATGCTCCTGAGGTGAGGATGGTCCCCAACATTCCACATCACTGGGGTAAGGATGATTCCCAAAGTGCTGCATCCTTGGGTGAGGATGATCTCCAAAATTCTGCATTCCCGAGCTGAGGATGCTCCCCAAGGTCCTTCACCTCTACAGTGGAGATTCTCCTCAAAATTCTGCATCCATCAAAGAAGGATGCTCCCTAAAATTCTGCATCCTTGGGGTGAGGATACTCCCCAAAATTCTGCATCCCTGGGGTAGGGATGCTCCCTGCATCCCCCTCCTGCCTCCAGCATCCCTTTGGGGAGGGCTCAGGACACTCCTGGCCTGGTCCTGCTGAGCTGAGCTCATTTGTTCCTTAAGCCAGTGCTGTCTTTCCATGGGATAAACCCAGGAGGTCTTTATTT
>NW_021940545.1:1208333-1209245 GCF_001715985.3 Manacus vitellinus
TGCAGACCACCAACGTGCCACCCCAGCCCACCAGCACTCCAACCCCAAATCCAAAGGATCCCAGGGAGCTGGGGGTGCACTGGGAGGGCCAGAGGGAAGAGCAAACCCTGGCCCAGGAAGGGGTTTCGTTTGGAGGGGACAATCATCCCCTCAGGGATTGAGTGCTGCAAGGAAAATTAAACAGAAAAATCCCTACATTGGGGTTTTAATTTGGGATTTTTCTGTTTTCCTCCCTCCCCATCGTGGTTGCTCCTGCAGAAATCCCAGTTCTGGCATCGCTGTCCTCGTTTGCCACTCAAGGGGGTGAACCCTTGGCTAAATGAGCCCAAGAAAGCAGGCAGAGGGATTTGGCAGCAGGAAAGGGCTCTGCTGCCAGTCTGAAGGGGCAGGAGGGGCTGGCAGGGATCCCATAGGGAAGGTTTGGGAGGCAGGATCCGGGACTTGTGGAGCTCTTCGGAAATTTGGCCTCTTTCCCCCTCTTTGCCTCAGTTTCCCCAAGTGCAAACCCATATTCCAAACCTTAAAAAGACCACACAAACACTGGGATCCTTGTCTGGGAGCGGGGTGGGATGGCTGCTCCTGCCAGCACCACCACCACTGGGTTCTTTCATGGAATCCTTTTTCCAATTCCTTGTATCCTCAGCCAGGATAAACCCAGACTGCAGGATAAACCCGAGCCCGCATTGCTGCAGCCTCTACCTCAAATATCTCCCAGGAAAGTGGGATGGGGGACACTGGGAGATGTTTGGGGTGTCCCTGTGACCCAAACCCTGGGGCTGGGATGCTCCACGTGGGGCTGGAGAGCTCAGGGTCCCGTGGGAATGCTCGGGGCATTCACTCCCCCTGAGCAGCCTCTGCAAGTGGTTCTGTTTTCCCAAATCCACCCAAAATGCTTTCCTGGGGAGATGAAGC
>NW_021940545.1:1209944-1222500 GCF_001715985.3 Manacus vitellinus
ACAGAGGGAAAGGGCTCAAATTCTGGGATTTTGGGTGACACAGTAATGAATTTATGCCCTCAAGTGTAAATCAAAAGCCTCCAGCCCTGTTTCCCAGTGGAATTTGGAAATCTCTGTCCCTCCTGACCTATTTAAAGGCAGTGCCAAATTCTTGGCTGGGATGTGCCAGAGGGTTCAGATCCCACAGTGTGCAGTGGGTTGTGGTTTCTCTGGGGTGGCAGCAGCTCCTGTGGGGAGTTCAGTCCCCCAGCACCTTCCCAAGCTCCCCTGGGCCATCCAGCACCTTTGGGTGCCCTTTCCAAGGGCAGAGATGAGCTGTAGGAGGTTCTGTTTGGTGCCAGGTTTTGGGAAGATCTGTCACAGAATCCCAGACTGGTTTGGGTAGGAAGGGACCTCAAAGCTCATCTCACTGCACCCCCTGCCATGGGGTGACGAGGTTGGACCATCTCAGCTGAGCTCAGGTGAGCACAGAGCTGCTGCTCCCGGGCTCAGGAGGGATGGGCAGGTGGGGATGGACACTTGGAGTGGCTGTTTGTGAATCCAGGACTGGCAGATTCTTAAAAATATCCCATAACCTTCACCAACACCATCATTGAACTCCCTCCTGCCCTTCCCACCAGGCTGGGGACAAAGGGCAGCAGGAGGTGACACAGTGTCCAACACCACAGGGTGTTCCAGGTGCCTTTGTGCTTCCTGTGTCACAGAACCATGGAATCATGGAATGGGTTGGGTTGGAAGGGACCCTAAAGCCCATCTCATTCCTGCCATGGACAGGGAAACCTTCCCCTATTCCAGGTTGCTCCAAGCCCTGTCCAACCTGGCCTTGGACACTTCCAGGTGTCCTCATTTTCAAAGTCCAAGCATAAAATAGGGATAACAACCAAAAAAGGGTGCCTGGTCTCATGGCATTGCCAATAGATGTGTGATTTGGGGATGAACAAGCAGGGAATGTGCACTGGGAGCAGCAGGAGCATCCCAGAGCTTTGACAGCTTTTGGGCTCCGACAGCACCAGCTGAAGTGGGGGAGCTGCAAACCTGGCTGCAGTTCAGGCCAGGGCAAGGAAAACCACTGGAATGAGGCTGTGGGAGCTCCATTTCTCTCCCTGTGTGCAGGAAAGGGTTTATCCCCCTCACAGGCTCCCTCCCTCCACGGGGAAGAGCAGTTTGGCAGTGGAGGAGTGAGAGATCCAGAGGCAAAAAGTGCTCAGTGAACAAACAGAAAGTGGAAGTGAGGAAGGTGTGTTCATTGAAGGCTTTGCTCAGGAATGCTGTGGGTTAAATGGAGCCTGAGGGGCTCTGGGTTTGCTCCTCATCCCCCAGATCTATTCTCCAGCTCAAAGGAATCATTCCTGCCTCGTTGCAGCTCCTTGCAGGGATCCCCTCTGGATGCCAAGGCAGAGGTGCTGACAACAAGCCCAGGATTTTCACAGGAGTTTTGGGAGAGTTTTTGCAACTCAATCTTATTTTGAGTTGGAAATGTTCCTTGGTGCCAAAGGCAAAGCCATCCTGGAGCCTCCAGCTCTGGGAACTGAGCATCAGGAGGACATGGAGTGAATCCAGGGGAGGCCATGGAGATGCTCCAAGGGCTGGAGCCCCTCTGGAGCCAGGCTGGGAGAGCTGGGGGGGTTCACCTGGGAGACCTGAGAGCCCCTTCCAGGGCCTAAAGGGGCTCCAGGAGAGCTGGAAAGGGACTGGGGACAAGGGATGGAGGGACAGGACAAGGGGGAATGGACTAAAGCTAAAGGAGGGCAGGGTTAGATGGGACATTGGGAAGAAACTCTTCCCAGGGAAGGTGGGGAGGCCCTGGCACAGGTTCCCCAGAGCAGCTGTGGCTGCCCCATCCCTAGAAGTGTTCAAGGCCAGGTTGGAGCAACCTGGGCTAGTGGGAGGTGTCCCTGCCCACAGCAGGGGGTGTAAAAATATGAACTTTAAAGTCTGTTCCAACTCAACCCACTCTGGGATTCCATGATCCCCCCTCACTCCAGCATTACCATGTTGCAGCAGCACCAAAATGAGATGGTTCATATTTTCCTTCCCAACCACCTCGTGCTGCACCAACCTGGTGCCCACCCCCAAAACCTCCCAACCTGAGCCCAAAATGGTCCTTGCAAGCAGACACAGAGGGAAAGGGCTGGAACTGCCTTTGCCCTGGTCATGGTGAGTCACCAACTGCTCACTCAGCCACCAGAAAGAGAAAAGGAACCAAACCAAAGCCAACCACTCAAGAAAAAGCCATTTGCAAGTGTTGTCAGGAAGAGCCACCACACACAAAATGCTGCTTTTCCAGAGGAGGATTCCTGCCTGGGGATCTGTGGCTCTGTGCAATCCTTCCCTGTTCGAACTGGCAATGAGGAATGTGCAATTCCTACAGGTGTGACACCCAGAACCAGAGCAAATCCAAGTCTGCAGTGTGGATTCGGGAATCTCAGCAGCTGGATCCTCCCTCCCTGAGCATCAAGGGAACAAAGCCCAGGGCAGAGGCTGCTTCCAGGAGCTGCACATTTCAGCTGAGCTGGTTTAATAAACAGTCTGGTTTGTGAGTCCAGCTTGTTTAACCACAGGAGCAAAGAGGAATCCGTGTGGGCCGGGCCCGGCTCAGGTTCTCACGGAGCTGCAGCCCCAGCAGGGCTGGGATGGCCCAGCACAGGGGGCTGGATCAGCTCAGGAAATGGGATAAAAGAAGGGTTGGAAGCACTCAGCCCCGAATCTTGCCTGGACCATGACCCAGATGAGGTGGCAGAGGCAAGTGTTGTCAGGAGGAGCCACCCCATGCACGCACAGCGCGCTGGAAAACACGATGTTTTCCAGAGGAGAATTCCTGACCATGGCCTGGGGGGCTGAGCAATCCTCCCCTGTTAAAATGAGCAATGAGGATGTGCAATTCCTGCAGAAATGATAAACAGGACACCAGCACAGAGCAGGTGGGTATCCCCCAGCCCTGGGCTGTGTGAGGACCCCCAGCCTTTCCTCCTCGTGGAGCACATCCCTCCCCTTTCCTCTTTTTTTCTCAGCCATTCCTTTTAAACCAGAGGGATCCTCATCTGGGGCTGCTGGAACTCCAGAAATAAACACAGAAGTTTCTGGTGGTGGATAAAAATCACTTGTGGTTTGTGAGTGACTTCTGTGCATTCAGCTTCCAGATGCTTCCAAGGGCTGGCTCTGCAGAGGGAGCTGTGACGTGGCCTGGGAAAAGCAGGGCTGGTTAAACCCAGATTTTAGGGAATGGTGGGAGGAGGAGGAGCTGGTGGAGCTTTGGAGAGGGGGGTTTCTCTCAGAAACATTCACCTGAACGCTGGTGCCTCCCCATGTGCTTTCCTTCCTGATGAAGGTGGCCTGCAAGGGTTGATTGGTTCAAAAAGCACCTAATTGAGGTAATTCACACCTAAAAGTCATTAGAAAAATGGGAGCTCAGACCTTGCTTCCCTGATTTCCTCCCAGAACACTGAGAGTCTTTGGAGGAACACTCAGACCCAGTTGCCTCTTTGCTCTCCTTGTCGTGCTCTGGTGACACTGAGAGCTCCAACCCCTGCCTGTCCAAGTTCCTGCTGGATAAACCTTCTCCATGGGCTTCCCCTCACCCCTCTGATGCCCCCAAAATCCCTGGCACAGCCCCTGGCTCCAGCCTGGAGCCCCAGCACAGGGATGGGATGGATGGTAAGAGCAAAGTCCTGGGGGGCTCCAGCCCTCCTGAGGAGTGCCCTGGTGTGCTGGGGATGAAATCCCAGCCTCCAGCACATGGGTTTGGGGATCATCCCCTTGGAAAACCAGCCAGTGAGGAGCCCAGCAGATCTCCCCTGGGAAAAGCAAAGTCTGCAGCAGAAAAGCTGGTGGGAAGTGAAGGAAAGTGCAGCCCAGGAACTCGGAGCTGGGAAGGTCTCAGCTGCCTAACCCAACCCAGATTCCTGCAGGAAACAACTCCAGGACACTTCCACCACAAACTGTGCCCTGCTGCTGCCTGGAGAGGTCCAGACACCGTCAGTCCAGGCTATTTTCTCCCCCTCTTCCTTTCCAAGCACTGTTCCAAGCCCACAGCCAGCTGGCTGCCCTGGGAAATGACCTTCCCACCCCTTTCCCTCTCCCCGAGAAGGACACGAGGGAAGCAGATGAGGGGTCTCTCCCAAATCAGTGGGAAGCACAGGGTGGGATTATTTGGGAATGTGGTTCCAAGGAGGCAACATTGGCTCTTCATCCCCATCACCAACTCTGGGATTGAGGTGGTTCCTCAGGCTCCACTCAGGAGAGCCTGGGGTGGGCCTGGGAAACTTGAAAGTTGGGATGGAGAAAACAATATCCCTCTGCTTTCCAGGAATGAAGATGAACAGAAGGGATTGTGACCTCAGGAGGGTTGGACGAGCCAAGACAACTCTCCTCTTCCAAGTAGGATTCTTGGAGATGTGGGACATGTCTACCCTGGATCTCAGGGCTCTGCCAGCTCCTTGGGCACTCCAACTGCCAAAGGAAAGAAAAGCCTGAAAAAATGATTCCTGGAAAAAACAATAATCCCTCAGGACAATTTTCTAGGTGAAGAAGGTGATTTCTGAGGAGCTGCCTTTAAGAGATGTCTGCTTTCCATAGAAATTCCAGGATTGACATTCCGAGAGGGGGGAAGGAACCAGCCCAGAAATCCTGTGTGGGAGTGAACAGGGCAGAGCTTGGCTTTTAGCTGCAAAATATCAATTTTCTGGGGGTGGAGAGGAATCAAATGGAATCAAAACGTGTTCTGACCAGCACTGCAAAGAATTCCAGCATCTTTTTCTCCCAAAGACTCCTGGTACTGGAGTCTGTAACCCAAGGAGGTTTAACAGCATGGCAGGAGGCTTTGGAGGATCTGAGAGGGATGGACCCACCCACCTGGTGGAGAGAGGTGACCCACCCAACCTGATGAGGTCTGGCTGGTCCAGGTGATGCCACTGATGTATCCCAAACACTTTGGTGGCCATCCAAGGCTTTGGAGCAGCCAAGAGGGATGGATCCATCTCCCTGGTGGAGAGGGGTGACTCAACCAACCTGCCGAGGTCTTGCTGATGCAGGTGATTCCACCAGTGTATCCCAAATCCTTTGGTGGCCATCCAAAGCTTTGGAGACATTCAAGAGGGATGAATCCATCTCCCTGGTGGAGAGGGGTGGCCCAACCAACCTGCTGAGCTCTTGCTGGTCCAGGCAACTCCATCAACACACTCTGAACAATTCATGCACTTCCATGGCCACCTTGTTTTCCTGGACTGGGAGAAATCCTATTTCCAGGAGCAATCCCATGGGCTTTCGGGGCATTTGGGGTTTTTCCCTGTGTGAGGGCAGCAGGAATTAACTGTCTGAGCATCTTCAGGCCCCTCACCAGCAGCTGCCTTGGCCCAAAGCCCAGGAAAGGATTTATAGGGACAAGAGCAAAGGATGAACTTCCCCTCTGTGTCCCTGGGAGCTGCAGCTACCTGGGACAGGAGACTTCAGCTTTTAATGTGCTGGGTTGGGAACATCTGCTGGAGAAGGAGTTTGGGGAAGAGGAGGAGCTTGGGAAGCCTGGGAATTTCCTCCTGGGGCTCATGAGTTAGTGAGGAGAACTTCAGGAACACAACCAGGCTGGCTGTGGTGGGGGCCTGCAGGTCCCTTTGGGTGAGGCTGAGGGAGGGTTTAGCTCTCCTAGGGGAGATATGGCTTGAATTTGTTTAATCCCAGCTTTCCTGATTGCTCCTGAAATCCCCTCATCATCAAGGATTTGAGACTAGCTCCGGTGTTTGCAGTTGGACCAAAGTAAAGGAAATAAAAATAAAAGGAATGAAGTAAAGTTGTATTTAGTGGTCCTTTGGCTCTGAAGGGATTGGAGTCAGCTGGCAATTGCTGGGGGTGAGGGAGATGCTGGGCCAGGAGGTGGATTTCTGGGTGTCCCCAGGGCTTTCTCAGCAGCCAGGGAAGGAGGAACACTTTGATCTGCTCTGCTTTGCCTTGGCCACTGTCAACCTTTCATCACCCCTCGCTCCCATTCCTGCCCAGAGAGGGTTTCCCAGAGAAGGACTTGGGAGCTGAGCACAGAGAAAAGCTCTGCAGAGAGCAGGGAGAGCAGGGGGACCCCTCAGCTGTGGGGTCTGGGGGTGCCCTGCCCTGCTGCCCCATCCCACCCTCCCGGGGAGCCGCTTCCAGGCCCAGCCCGGAGCGTGACCCCCAGCGAGGAATGAAGGGTTTTACCAGGGCTGGTACCAAAAATTCCCCAAGTCCCCGAGCAGAGTGTTATCCCTGGGAGTCTAAACATGTTCCCTGGCATCAATCACTGGTAATAGAAACCAGAGCTGGCTCCTGGCCCCGCTGAGTCAACGCAGCCCCCGACGCTGCGCTGGGAACGACGCACGGAGGCTGGGAATGGGCCAGCAAAGAAATTCCAGGCAGCACTTTGGGCTTTGGGCTTTTTTTTTTTGGTTTGGTTTGGTTTGGTTTGTTTGTTTTAAAGTGAAATTTCAAAATTGGAAAACCATAAAGGGAATAAAAATAGAAACAACAACCATAGAAGAAACCTGAGAGATCTGCTGGGCCCGACCCTCCCACCTCCTCCTGCCTCTTCCACCGCCCTTCTCCACCTCCCCACACAAAGTTCAGCTGGGAGGGGGGAGCAGGTGGGACCACAGGGCAGAGAAAAGGTTGGACAGGGCTTGGAGCAACCTGGGACAGTGGAAGGTGTCCCTGCCCATGGCAGGGGTGGAACTGGATGGGCTTTAAGGTCCCTTCCAACCCAAATAATCCTGGGATTCCATGTTCTGTGGAAAGCCTCCTGATCCAGCTGATGAGTGTTTCCATGGCACCCTGGAGCAAAGGGTGTGGGGTGACATCAGAGCCACACCATCCTACAAGCCCTCAGTGAGTCCCACTGTGATTTATGGTTGGACTCCTCGACCTGAGAGGTCTTTTCCAACCAAAATGATTCCCTGACTCTGTGATTTCAGGTGCTGCTCCTTGCCGTGAAAACAACTCCTCCCGATGCTTCACCAGGAGAAGCAGAGATGTCATCCAGGGCTCTAAATCCTTGCTCCCGACCCTTCTCCATCCCTGGGCATCTCCCATTTAGATCTTTCCCACTTCTCCAGCTGTTTTAGGCGGGATGAACTCAGGGAAAGGTCGCTGTGGGACTAATTCAGTCACGGGGACTGCAGGAGCACTTGGAAGAGATGGGATCTGAAACAGTTCATGAGCTTCCACTAAATGATCACCTCTCCCCACTATTTAGAAAGTGGTTGGTAGAGGCTCCTGATGGGGAGATAAATCTCTCCAGGACTTTATTGGATGGTTCCAAAAAGCAGAAGGATTGTCTTCAAATTATTTGGAGTCACTGGGATGTTTTGGAGCGTCAGGGTTTGACACCCACACGAGGGAAATTGCAATCGGGGGAAAAAAACCACCCCAGCCCCCCTAAATCCTCCCTCCCTGAAACTTTTTCCCACCAGAAGAAAACTTGGCTGTTTTGTAGAAACGTTTAATAATGTGCTGACAATCCCAGCCCCTACTGCAGCCTCAGGCTCATCCCTGGGGGCTCCTGAACTCCAAACATCTCCAAACCTCCCCTCGCTGGAGTTGTCAGTGTGGACTGGAGGCATTTTCCCTTTTTCTTTATATTCCTGTCGCTTTGACATCAAACCTGGGGGTGGCACGTGGAAATAACACTGTAAGCATTGTTTTCTTGGCCGAGTAGGAAGTTTTAGCATCTCCTTGAGATAATTGGGGAAAATGAGGCACACAGAGCCTGTATCCCAGGATAAAGGAAAGGTGGGATTGCCCCCTCCTTTTTACCTTCATCGTCACCCCCTCTCCCAAAAAAGTGATAAAAAGAGGCTGGAAATGGGCTGTTTGACCAAAACTTCTTTCTGAAAGCTCCACTTAAAGAACAATGAGGTGCTTCTGCCTTATCGTGGCATCTCGGAGCCTCCCGGGGCCGAGGTCATGTTTGTGTGTGATCCGAGAGAGGGGACGGGACAAACCCCGGCGGGTCCTGCCCACGCCCCCGCCTTGAAAGGGATACTCGCTCCCAGATGGAGCCAATTAGGGAGAGCCAGCAAGGAAAAATATTCCACAGGTGCTGCGGGACCTTTCTGGAAACTTCAGCCGCTGCTTTTCCCAACGCTTCAAATCCCACTCGGATTTACTGAGTTATGGCTCTTTTCCCACGGGAGGTTTGGGAAACACTTGGATGGGGTTGGGGGAGATTTTACCTCTTTTTCCTTCTTTTCTTTTTCTGCTTTTCCCAGTTTTATGCCCAAAATGTGGTTCTTTCTGATTCTCTGTCT
Organism: Manacus vitellinus; assembly: GCF_001715985.3. NCBI lineage: Eukaryota > Metazoa > Chordata > Aves > Passeriformes > Pipridae > Manacus > Manacus vitellinus. The sequence continues at coordinate 1,218,209 of NW_021940545.1, forward strand.
GATTCTTGATAGCTTGACACCCAAATGTGCAGCCAGGCACCAGAACCTTTGACTCACCACGTTCAGTTCTTGTCTCTGGCACCTCTCTCTCACCATGACTGGAATAAACCCCCTTTTTTTTGCCCTGGTTAGGCCACATGGATAAAACTTCCCAGGAAAGTACTGCAGGGAGGATCCTCACTTGGGATTTTAGGAGGGAGGGATTTTTTGACTCTGATTTATTTGTCCTTCAGCAGAGAGAAAGTGGTCTGGGCAGCATTCCTTTATTTGGGAAGTATCCCATATATCCAGGAGGAGTTGGGCAGTGGCTTTTATTTTGTCCAGGATTGCAGGGAAACACATGTGAAATTCCCTGTCTCACCCCCAGGATATGAAGGAGAAGTTAATATCCATCCCTGCTCTGTGCCTCAGTTTCCCCCTCCTTAAAACTGGTATAAAAATCACTTCCCTGTGGGTTTTTTGGGCAGAAGAGACTCCAGGCTCTGTGTTTTTGGTGCAGAAGACAGAGCTGAACAGCACCAGTGGAAAGGATGGAGGAATGAGGAAAAAAACCCCAAACAAACCAGGTGGCAGTGCTTTTTTTCTGCATTCTAGGTGCAGGACACAGAGCTGAACAGCACCAGTGCAAAGGATGGAAGAATGGGGGGCAGAATACCAATAAAACTGGGGAACAGGGGTTTCTTCTGTATTTTAGGTGCAGGACACAGAGCTGAACAGCACCAGTGGAGAGGATGGAAGAATGAGGGAGGGGGGAAACCCCAAAAAACTGGGAACATGTTTTTTTCCGTGCCATGCAAACAGCCCAGCACATTCCCAAGGGCCCCGTGCTTTGCAGGGATGGCAGGAGCTGCTTTCCCCCCTGCTGGTATTTTTAGCAGCTGCTGCCCCCAATCCCTCAGCCCCCAGTTCCCGTTGGGAAATTTGGGAACAATGGATCTTTCCCGGGGTCGTTTCCCGCGGGCAGGGCCCCCCCCTGGGCACGGCAACCCCGGAGCTTCTGTTCCACATCTGCTGCTGCTCCTGCCAGGGGTCACTGGCTGTGCCCAGCACGGCTCCCCTTTCACCCTGCCCGGCACAGGGAATGGCCAGGAGAGCTCTGGGAGGCTGGATGGGCTCCTCACCCCCCAGCAGGTCAGCCAGGGGGGTCACATTTGGTGGCCCTGCCCTTTGATCCACTGATCCCCAGGAAAGCAGCTTTTCCCATCACATAACTCAGTGATGGGACATTGCTGAACCTGATGTGGGAGCCTGTTCCTGCTTGGAATCCACCTTTGCTCCAGGAATTGGAGTCCAGCAGCCAAACTGATCCTGAGTTTAGAGATGCTGGGCTGCAGCAGGAGCTCAGCTCCTTAGGAGCCAGCAGGGAATCTCCATGAGCCTGCTGGGAACACTATGGATCCTTCCTGGATAAAAATACAGAAGATTTGGCTTCCTTTTAAAAATGATCAGCTCCCTGCCTCCCAATAAAATGGCTTTGGCAATGAAATGAGGGAATATGGTCCTCAAAGGGGCGTATCCATGGGGGTCACATTTGGTGGCCCTGCCCTTTGACCCACTGATCCCCAGGAAAGCAGCTTTTCCCATCACAGAACTCAGTGTTGGGATGTTACTGCTCCAGCACTGCTGAGCCTGTTCCTGCTTGGAATCCACCTTTCCTCCAGGAATTTGGAGTCCAGCAGCCAGACTGATCCTGAGCTGCAGCAGGAGCTCAACCCCTTATGAGCCAGCAGGGAATCTCCACTGCAGCTTCCACGAGCCTGTTGGGAACTCCGTGGATCCTTCCTGGGAAAAAAATGGAGGGTTTGGCTTCCTTTTAAAAATGATCAGCTCTCTGCTTCCCAATAAAATGGCTTTGGCAATGAGGTGAGGGAATATGGTCCTCAAAGTGGGGGGTGGAGGTTCAGCAGCAAAGTTCCTTGATTTTTTACATGAGATCACCCCAAAATGGCAGGAAAATTTCTTTTTATAGGTCAGGGTCTCACCTGGGAGAAACATCACCCTCATTTTACCTCCTGAATGTCTTTGGGATCACCAGGTCAGGATCATCAGGTCCCCAGGGCACCTCCAGGCTGGGGCAGGAGGTGGGATTTCCCATCCCTGGCAATTCGAGCACATGGTTCTCATTTTCCTCCTGACCCGCAGAGAAAAGGAAACCCAGAAGATTTATGGGCTCCCTTCTCCCCCCCCAGCTTTATAAATAGCATTTCTCAGGTGCTGGGCACATGGTGGCTTTGGGGGGGATCAAAAGCAACGTCCTCTCCCCTTTCAACCCCCCAAAATAAACCTCTTTTATTTCCGTATCATCATTGCACAGAAGTGGGTCAATGAGTGGCCTGTCCATAACTTTGGGGTTTTACCATTATTTTTCACTTAAAACAGTGATTTGTAATTTTTATCAAGCTGTTTTCCCAGTTGTTTCTTTTTTAACTGAAAATTTTTACTTCTGAAAGAAAAGTTGAATTTGAAAATTAAACTCCAGGAAAGGAAAGGAAACAGCTGACAAGGTGGCAGAGAGGGGAAAGGGGGTTTAAAAGAAGAGATAAATATAATTTTTTTGGTTTGTTTTCTCCTCTTTTGCCTGAATTTCTCTGTGTCCATAACAATGGCATCCAGCTTCCCCAGGAGGCTGGAAGGGCAACTCTTGGGTTTACTGAGGAGCTGTTGATCTGAATTATCAGGAGAGTTTTCCCTCTAATAACCCTCTAATAACCCTCAGGTGATTGATGCTGTAAGAGCCTCTAAAGGACCCTTTATAGAAAGAAAAGATCACCTTTAGAAAGAAAAGAACAACCTTAAAATGTGCAGAGCTCTGTTTTTAAGGCACCCTTTCAAATGGCTTTGGAACCCCCCCCACGTTTCACCCAGAATGTTCAGGGTCGAGCAGGTCAAACCCAGGGGAGATGAAGCCACCAACACCCCCCAGTTCCCCAAAACTGCAATCCCTGGGAAGCAAAAACTCCAAAAAACCCCTTTGGGAAAAGTCAGGGGCTGCCTCTGCGCAGAAAAAAGCTCAGTGATGCTTTCCCACCAACTTTTTCAATGCTTTTTAGGGAAAAGAGAGTTTTCCCCGAGGCTGGAGCTGCAGCAGTGATGGCACAGACACCCTGAGGATTTCCCTTTCCCTGCTCCCAGCAATTCCCACCCCATCCTGATCTCCCAGCGTTCAGAGGAGTCACAGACCCAGCTCGGGGCTGATCCTCACCCTTCCCTGCCCAGGGACACCTCAACCCCACCAGGACAAGGAACCCACCCCCAGGTACAACATTTTCCGTGGGAAAACACCTTCCAGAGGGGCTGATGGAAAACTGGGCCAGGAATAACCTTTGCAGACCCCTCTCAGGGCTGGGAAAGCAGCTGGTTGGGTTTTTTTCTCGGAGATGTCAGGCCCCAGAATCAAGAGATGAGAGAAGTTTTCCAGCACTGAATGATTCAAATCTCCTTCCACTCACAAAAGGGTTTGGTTTTGGTTTTTTTTTTGCAGATGTCTTTACTGATTCCAGTGTCGATTTGCAGAGGAGCTGTACATGGAGGATTAGGAGTAAACAGGGCTGCTCCACACACATTTGGAGCAGATTTCCAGGTGATAGAGCTCCACACACGTCAGCAGGAATGGACAAAATCCTGGATTCAGGCTGGAAAATTTTCGTCAATAGAATTGCAGAATGACCAGCTGCCGGTTTAAAGCTGTGCTTTTCAAGCAAAAGGAGGGAACAATGGCTTTTTACCTAATTAGTGTCTTTGAAGGATGGTTTTTGCTCCTGTTTTGCCTGAGCCCCGGGGGGTTGTGCCTCAGCCCTGGGTGCCATCCACACATGGGGTTGATTTTCACTGGCACGGGGCGTTTGGGGGCTCCCAGACAAAGGAATCCCAGACTTTCTGCTGAGTGTCTGGGAAAACAGGCTCTGTCCACCCTCCAGGAGCAGCACTTCCCACCCCTCTCAGAGTGACCTCCTGGCCAGCTGGATTTAGGGATTTGAGCCCACTCTGACCAAGCCCCTTGGCCTTTGCCTCTGCTGTTTGGGGCAGTGTTTTCTGGCTTTAGCTGAGACGTTTTCCAGACTGCCATTATCTCCCAGGGCTGGCCATTCCCACCGTTCTCTGACCAGATCTTCCCATTCCCACCCTTCCAGGTGCCCCATCCAGCCCTGTGTCCCTGTGCTGGAAGCAGGAGCTGAGCTCTGCTCCCGAACCCACCCCCATGGGGGGAGTGTCCATCAGCTGGAAGGCAGGAGGGCTCTGCAGAGGGACCTGGCCAGGCTGGATCCATGGGCTGATTCCAAGGGATGAGGTTC
>NW_021940545.1:1223656-1225781 GCF_001715985.3 Manacus vitellinus
CTTGGCTCTCTGGTTTGGGAGGGTCTGGTGGGAAAAGCGGGATCAGAGGCTGTTTTGTGGAGTGGGAGCATCCAGGAAAGCTGGGAGAGGAGAGGGAAAAGGCAGAACCCCCCCCCAAACAGGGGGAAACCAGAGGTGAAGAGAAAAGGGCAAAGAAAGATGGGGTGATGCAGGAGGAAGCACCAGCTCCTCCACAAAGGCAGCACTTTCCTGCCAACCTCTTGTTGGCAGCAAAAAAATCTGCAAAATAAATTGGTGTTTTCCTGTTTCTCTTCCAAAACCAACGTGTTTCCAGCTAAACCCAAAGTCCTTCCCCATGGTAAACGGGGCCATCTCTAGGATAATCCTTATTTCAGCTGAGCATCCTCTTCTTTTTTTAAGTCAGAAGTAATCTTGCAAAACGTGGTTCAGGTAAATGGGAAAAAAAGCCATGAAATGGAAAAAAACCCCAAACTACATGGAAAGGGTTGCATATTGTGCATAATTTCCAGTTTTTTATGCCTCCCAGGGTAGATTGTGGAGTCAGGGAGCTCCTGCCCGTTTCTACCCCCAGCTCTGAAGAACCCCAGTGAATAAACACTGATTTATCCTGGATTTTAGCCTGGGAATGGGGCTGGAGCAGCTCTGGCCCCTGCAAAGGTGAGCAAGGAAAACCTCAGCTCCTTCCTCTGCCACTCCCACGGCTGCAGTTGTCTCTGCACAAAGTCTGTGTGATCTATTAAACATCTCAAACCAGGATTTAATTTAGTTTTAATAAGACAGTTTGGGAGATGTTAATTAAATTGAGTGATTAAAACCACATGGGCTGGACTTGGCTAATACATTTCCTTTTTTATTAAGTCCATTTAAAAAAATAAGAGGAGATAGAAGGGGGGGGAAAAAAAGCCCTTTGGATGCAGCAACACATTCAAAAGCTTCTTTTTCCTTTGCTGAATTAAATGTGTCTCAAGTGTAATGAAGATGAATAAATACCAAAATAGAGATGAATAAATACCAAAATAGAGATGAATAAGTGCTAAAAAACCAGCCAGGTGAACCCGAATCTTCCCAGGCTCAGCAAAGCTTGGCTTAAGGATGAAGCTAAAATGGTGAAAGCCCTTAAACCAAAGTGCCCAACAGGTTTCTGCACCCTCAAACCCAGAAGTCCCTCAAATTTCTAACCCAGAATTCCCTCAAATTTCCGCCCCCACTTCTAGGTGTGTGGATTATGGCACATTATTTCCATCCCTTCATGCTCCAGCTGGGAAAACTGCAGGAATGCAACTTTTTATCATCCCCCCTAATCAGATTTTCCCTTCCTCTGGCAAAAACTGCTGCTGGGAATGTCTTTAGCTGCAGGAATTGTCAGGGTGATTGGGTTAAGCTGAAGAAAAACTCCCCAGTGCTTTGGAGATGACAAATATTTTATTAGCTGGAAGTGTAACTGGCTCTAATTAACTTAGCAGGCCTGCTTTAATAGATTTATAAGCTTTGGAGGATATAATGCACTGGTGAGACAATCCAAGCTGACCTGGGGAGGAAATTCATCCTGTGCTTCCCAAATTAACCTATTCTTTAGGCCTGGCCTAAGCACAGAGAGCTCCTGGTGCTGCACAGTGTGGGGAACCCACCAAGGTTTTATCCTTGGTTTATTCCTTCATTTCTCTGGAATTTCTCCTCTTCTTTGCTGTTATTTGGGATGGATCAGCACTGGCAGGTCACGTCTCTCACTTGCTGATCCCTCTTGGAAGATCCTGGTCCTCCTCTGGCCTTTTGTGCTCAGCCTGGGGGTGGGAAGGGATTAACACCACCAGGGAAGAATTTTAGGCAGCTGATTTTATTCCCCAGAGCTGGAAAACAACAGAAAACCCCAGCAAATAAACCAAGAGCCCCTTCTTTCCATGTTTCCATGTTCTTCTGGCCCCCACCAAGAGCCTCTCCGTGGGTTTCGAGCTGCTCCCAGTGAAGACACTGGCCCTGTTACTGTGGGGATCAAGTTCTAAAAAGCCAGAATTATATTAAAAAGAGTATTTGTTATGTGTATCTCTGGAGTTCACTGAGCCAGGGTGGAAACAATCCTGAATCCCAACTGACTCGGTGGGGAAGTGGAGGCAGGAATGGGACAAGGTCCCTGCAGGAACCTGGG
>NW_021940545.1:1229099-1230506 GCF_001715985.3 Manacus vitellinus
GCTTTGAGGTTCCTTCCAACCCAAACCATTCCAAGGTTCTGTGACTGTGGACTTCAGATCTAGGCAGGAACTATATTTTTCCTCCAAATGAGTCTCTCCAGAGAGCTCAACAGGACCAGGAGCACCAGGGACCTGAGTAGGGATTCATGTAGGAATATCCAAGGGGAGAATTAATGCAGGGGGAAAACATCCCATGCTGGTACCTCCCAGTTCTTTCAGAAGCATCCTGACTGCCAGCTGGAAGGAAGGTGGGTCTCCAGCTTCAAATCCATCAATTTTCCTGCTCATTTGAGGCAGGTCACCACCACAGTCCTTCTTTTTGTCCTGAACAAACACACCTTTCCCTACTGTAAACCCCCCCATCCCACCACTCCCAAGCTCTTTCACCAAAAAGCACCCGCAAGAAATCCCTTCCCTGCCTGCTGCTGGTTTGCAGGAGGAGTCTGGGGGGCTGGAGGTGATGCAGGATGGGATTTCTGCTGACAAAACTCACCTTGAAGTGCCTGCAGCAGCCCTGGCAGAGGAGGAAACAGTCCCAGCACTGAGCCCACGTTGGCACAGGACCTTCCTCCTGCCAGGACGTGGGTGGGATGCTCTGGCTCTGGTGCACCAGCTCCACCTCAGAGGTGGTGACATCCAGACATGGCCTTTCCATGGAAAACCCATATTTTGCTTTAGAATGAAAATAAAATTCAAAATGAAAACCCACATCTATTTTTTTTTAATATTTATTTTTCTTTTAAGTTCTATTCCTGCCAAACCAACACATCCAAAACCACACCAGGAGCTGCTTTGATCCCTTCCCTCCCAGACATCAGGGAAACCTGGCGAGTGCCCGCACAAACCTCCAGCTGGATTTCCATCTTATTGCCATCCTGAGCAAAGGAATTTCAGTTTTCTTGCAAATTAACACTGTTGTGATCCTACTGAGTCCTTAACTGGGGATTATTCCCATTTTCCATTCACCCCAAACCCCATAAATAACAATGACCTGACCAATGAGAGAGCACCATTTAATTTTGGTGTCAAACAAGAGCTGTATGAATTTTTTTTACTTTTTTTTTCCTATTTTTTGTGGGAAAAAATCAACATTTGCAGGCAGCTGCTCCCCCCAGATGTCCCAGTGCCAACCAGGGCGAGCAAACAGCCCAACCCCAAAAACCTTGGGCTGGGCTCCGGGGTAGGAAACATCTGGAATTCCATTTGCCTCGCCTGTCACAGCCAGATAAAGAATAATGTCCAGTGACAGCCGTGGGCTCTGCACATGGGACAGCCCAGCCAGGGCTCCAGGTGGGATTTCAGGGGCGATTCATGGCTTGGGACCAGGAAAAACCCACACAAATATTGGAGCTTCGTCAGCCAGGGCTATTGTTTGGCTGCACATCCAAGGGGGAAACGGCGGCTCCC
>NW_021940545.1:1230807-1231630 GCF_001715985.3 Manacus vitellinus
TGGTGGGAATGGGCACCTTTCTGCCCAACCTGCTGATCCCAGCCCGTTCAGAGCAAACCCAAGGGTTGCTTTTCCTCCTTTTTGCCATTTCCCCCTCTTTCTGGCACAAGAAAATGCCTTTTCCCTGTTCCCTGGTTGCCCCTCTGCCAGGACAGGATCACGGTGGTGGCTGAGGAACCTTCACCCTCACACACCTGCCCAAACAAACCCAACTGAAACAGCTCAGGCCACATTTTCTTCACACACCTTCTCTCATTAAACCTGGAGTTATTTTTTGTGAGCCTGAAACGAATCCCTGCAGCCCCAACCCCATCCTGTTGTGGCCCAGCTCTGTCACAGAGGTCATTGACAACTCCCACAGAGCAGCTCCACCCTTTGCCAGCACTGATTTACCTCCCCAACAACAAAAACTATCTGGGCAAAAGGTCTTTCTTGCTGGAATGAACTGTTTCACACACCATAGCAGCACAGAATGGAGTTTGGGTTTTTTTTTGCCCTTTCTTAGTGTAAAACACAAACAATGCTTGTCTGCATCAAGGCGTGGCCATGGCCCACTGGGCTACAACCAGGAGAGGAGAAAAAGTCCATTTGGGGCCCAAATCTGAGCCTGGATGTTGGTTTGGGGTTCCACACCATTTCAGGGAGGCAGAAGGACTTGAGGTAGCCCAGATCTTATTGCCTGGACAGTCTGAGGACAAACTCCTGAGGTTGGTGCCGTGCCTGACTCAATTCCGACAGTGATAGGATGTGGAGACAGAGCTGCAACGGGGAGCTCCATTCCCCAAAAACCCCCCAGATTCCAGCTCACACCGAGAAACCTGCA
>NW_021940545.1:1232163-1234753 GCF_001715985.3 Manacus vitellinus
GCCGTAAACAGGAAGGTGCGGAAGCAGGAGCGCGGCCCCGGCTCATCCCGGCGCGGGTGCCGCCGGCACACAATGCTCAGGAAAGGGGGATATAAATACCCAGGGTCAGGGCCGGGCTCCGGGGAACAATAGGGAGTGGGAGGATGGAAAGGGCCGGCGAGGACGAGCCGCTCGTGCCGCGGGGCCGAGGCCACCCCGGGTGGTGACACCGTGACACGGCTCCACCGCCGCGGTTTGGGGGTGCAGGAGGGCTCTGCAGGGGGTGTGGGGTGAGGGTGCTCCCCAAACCCCCAGGAAATCATGGAGTCATGGAATTGTGTAGGTTGGAAGGGCCCTTTAAAGGCTGGTGTCTCCGCAGGGTTGGGCAGCTCGGTGTGAGCTGGAATTGGGCGGTTTTGGTTTGGGAAGGGAAGTCCCCGTTGGCAGCTCTGGGGGTTCCAGTCCCCAAAAAGGGGTTCATGTCCATCCATGGGGGCTGGTTTGGTGTGGCAGGGGCCAAGGCACACAGTGCCAGGCTAGACAGGGGGAGTTAAGAGATTTAAGATCCCACCATGGTTTCACACTGAGCATCCCCTGGAGGGGAAGGGTCCCACCTCCTGCTCCACACCAAGGGCTTCACAGGACACCCCAAATTTATCCAGGATGCCCCATCCCTGGAAGTGCTCAAGGCCAGGTTGGACAGAGCTTGGAGCAACCTGGTCTGGTGGAAGGTGTCCCTGCCCATGGCAGGGGGTGGGATGGGATGAGCTTTAAGGTCCCTCCCAATCCAAACCATTCTGGGATTCCACAGGGCCTTACACTGATGCAACTCCACAGAGGTGTTTGGGACCTTCTCCTGAGTGGTGTGGAGAACTTCAGTTGCTTTTCCTGAGCTGGCTGGAGGCAGGCAGGATTCCCCACCCTGCTCCAGCATCCTGTGGGGTTATCTATGCCTGCTGCCACGGTTCCTGAGGACACAGGGGGTTGTGACGCTCCCCTGCTGCCCCATCCACCCCACAAAGCCACCTCTGCTCCGTGCTGAGCTAAAGACGTCAAGGGAAGTGAAAGCCACGGACAGATAAACTCTCTGCAGAGAGGGAGGTCAGTGAAAGCCTTGGGGCTGGGAGGGGGCAGGGCAGTGAAATCCTTGGACAGACAAACCCCCAAAGTGGGGGTGCAGGGGGGGAGGGCAGAGGCAGCGGCGGCTCCGGGTGCGGAGCGTCAGCACCTCGCTGGGTAACGGAGCCGGGTCAGGGCCAGTAAGAATTGCAGGAAACATCTTGGCAGCTCCTGAGAGCGTCGTGACAGCCCTGGAGGGGGGCCCAGCCCCTTCCTGCCCCCCAGCCACGGCGTGGGCCCGGCACGGGGATGCTCAGGAAGCTGCTCCGCCGGGAGCTGCTCCCGGACAGTGCCCCGGGGCTCGGATTTCTTCCTGCGCCTTGATTTTCCAGCCTGGCCCCTCGGAGAGGCACTGCATTGTCCCCTGGGATTTGTCCTCCTGCCTGAAAGGGCTTTGTGACCACTGGGGGTGGAGTGGCACAGAGATCTCCATGAATTTGGCACTGGAAATGCCCCAAATTTCGGTCAGTAACAGGGTGGGGTCGTTGCTCCGGTCTCTGGACTCACCTCCCCTCATCACCAACCCTATTAACGATCCCAAAGATTTCCCATCTCTAATGGTGTCCCTGAGGAGGTGTCTGTGCTCTTAATGCCTCTCCCCTGGAATGAGCTGAAGGCCAGGGATGATTCAGGAGAGCCAGAGGGTTCTGGAGGCAGAGATATCCATTAGGAATGCCAGCTGATGGCTGGGATAACATCTCCTGACATCCCTCCTCGGCAGCAAAACCTCCCCAGTCTGCCCCTGTGGGGTCCTCACCTCTCTGCTTTCTAAGCTGAAACCCAAATATCAAACAGAAGAATTCCAGAAAAAGCTGTTCCCTTTCTCACCTCACAGAGGAATGTGGAAAACCAGTTCAAAAATCCCAGGAGAAAGAATTATCCCTTTTCAACCCCAGCCAGAGGGGTCCCACAGCCTGCGGGCATTAACCGGGGCAGGAGGGGCCTTTTCCAGCTGAATTCCACCCTGGGGAAGGGGAATTCCATCCCTGGAAGTTGCATCGATCCAAACTAACCTTAGACAGGCACAAATAGACCCAAAATAGAGATTAAAAATACATATAAATATCTTGGCAGTTGCAAATAGGGTTTGCAGGAGACCTGGAGGAGTCCCTGGATAAAAATCCTTCCAAATAACTGCTCGGTTCTATCGTTATAATTACAGAAGAGAATTTAGAAGTGATAAAAATGTAATTTTTGGAAGGGACTGAGGGTTGCACGAGCAGCTCTGCCAATTTTGGAGGATAAGAGCATCAGGACAAGGGACCAGCAGCCCCTGAAACACTCCCTGGGCCCTCTAGTGGTGTTGGTGCTGAGGGGCAGCTCTGCTCCAAAAACAACCCCAAAAAACACGGCTGGAATATTTTGCCTAATATTTGGACCCAAGTCTATATCATCTACATAACATACATACAGAATATAATATATATTATATCATATATGAAGAAATGAATATGATATATAAAGACATGAATAAAATATAAAATTATATTAT
>NW_021940545.1:1235458-1258103 GCF_001715985.3 Manacus vitellinus
ATGTATATATAAAATCCATCTAACATACATATAACATATAAATAAATACGTATTAACAAAAAGAAATATAAATAACTCAATATAAATAAATATGACCCCAAATCCGTGTATAAATCAGGATGAGGGTTCTGGGGCAGGGTTTTCCCCTGATCTCCAGCTCTCCCTGGGGTGAGGGGGGGCCCTGCCCAGGCTGGGATTTTTGGATTCCATTCCACACGTCCCCAGGTGGAAATTCCCCCTCCCTGGGAGGCAGGAAAATGGATTAAAAAGGGGAAAAAACCTGAACAGAAAGGTCCTGACCCCAGCACTGAAGCAGGAACAGTATTTCGGGGGAGAAGATCCTTTTCTGAGGTGGGGAAGAGGAAATTTGGAGTCAGGGGATGGAATCTGAGGGGAAATGGGCCAAAAAACAGGACAACTTGGAGCTGTGGAGCTTCAGCAGCACGAGGAGGGGCCGTAATTACCAGGCTTGGCTAATTAACTCTTTCAATGGGAAAATGGGCAGAGAGGGGGTGAAGGAGAAATCCTGAGGCCCCAGGATGCTCCAGCCCTTCCCTGCTTGGAAAACAGGCTGAGGAAGGTGGAGGCTCTTTGCTTTTTTATTTTTATTTTGGTTGAACTGAGCCCAAACATCTCCTTCTGAGGCCTTTAAAATCCTTCCTCCTGGAGGGGAAGGTCTGCTCACAGTAAAAATCAATGTATCCATGGAAAATGCAAATTGTCACCGGGCTTGGATGGGGTTTTTCCAGTTTTCCCATGAAAACAAAGCCAGAAAGTACCAATATTTCTGCTCCAGAGGTTTATAAAGAAACCTCTGGTTTGGGAGGGAAAGTCAAGGGAGAGGAAGGGGAGAGTTTCCTTTCATCTGAAGTTGCTAGTGCTCCTGGGCATCCTCTAAATTTCTCTGCCAGAGACCAGCTAAGGATAAATATAAATCTTATTTATTGACCATATTCTTGATACTTTATTTATCCAATTTATTGAGATACTTGAACCAGCCAAGCAGCTTCTCTTCTTGATGAGCAAAACACAACTTTACGTGGGAAAGTCTCATTTGCCTCCAGAAAAGGGGGAACTGTCAAAACAGAGCAGGGCTTGATTTTGGAGATGAACTTGACCTTTTCAGCACAGTTTCCTCTCCTGAGTCACTGAGTCCAAATTTCCCTGGATACAGGACTGTTTTCTTACTGCTTTATTACCAGCCCCTGATTTGTTCCACCAAAAACACAGAAAGGAGCTCCAAAACCCTCCAAAGAAGGTGGAGGGTTGGAGCTGCCCAGTGTTTATCAAGTCATGGCCCCGTGTGGGGCCTCAATTTCTCTGTTTCTACAAACAGGGATTTTCTTCCAACCTCACAAAACACACCACGACTTTGTCACCTTCCTTTGAAGAAATGATGCAGTTCAAAGCTTTGATCTTCAAATAGGTTAAAACCCACCCAAATCTGGTTTATTGCAGCCTCTGGGCCAGGAGGTTTGGAGTTTTCACCTCCAACCTCAACCCCTTCCAGCAGATTTGCAGCAATCTGAGAGTTTTTTGGGGGAAGATCCCAGAATCCCGGAATCGTCAGGTGGGAAAAGACCTTTGAGATCGTTGAGTCCAAGCATTAGGAATCATCAAGAAGGAAAAGTAATCTGGAGGAAGGACTTGAAGCCCATAAAGCCGTTTTCTCCTCCAGCTTCATCATTCCCAGGGTTTCTGCACCATGGAACTCCTCAGGAGATGGATCAGGAGCACCAACCTTGGTTCTCCACTATATAATTCCTCAAGAGCTGGGGCAGGAACACCAGCCCAGGTTCTCCACCATCCAACTGCTCCAGAGCTGGATCAGGAGCACCAACCAGCCCAGGTTCTCCATCATCTGATCCCTCAGGAGCTGGAGCAGGAGCACCAATCCAGGTTTCTCTACCATGTCATTCCTTAAGAGCTAGAGCAGGAGCACCAGCCCAGGTTCTCCACCAAGCAATTCCTCAAAAGCTGGAGCATCAGCCCAGCTTCTCCACCAAATAATTCCTCAAAAACTGGAGCACCAGTCCAGCTTCTCCATCATCCAGCTGCTCAAGGCAGAGCAGGAGCACCAACCCAACCACCCCAGCCCTGACTCCCGTGGTTCTGACCCCTCCACAGGTTTATTTTGTTTTTTCTTCACAGGCTCCTCGGTTGCTACTCAACCCTTTACCTTCATCACCAGCAGCTCCTGGGCAAATCATCTGCAAAACAAAGCAAAACAAACCCCCCAAAATTAAAAAAAACCACCCCTGTGCCTTCAGAAAAGGAGCTGTGACCGACCTGAGCTGAGCTGGGGACTTCTCGTCACATCTCCCCAGCCCGATGTCACACGTGGCTCTGAGTCAGCCTTGTTTGCTCGGTGGTTTTGGGTGCCCATGGCAACCCTCGGGAGCTCAGCACGAGAGGACCCACAGAAATCTCTTTGCTGCATCTCCAGCATTGGTTTTCTGGATTTTTGCAAGGTTGAGGAGCTGTTCAGAGCCGCCGACGTGTCTCATTGCACGAGGAGCATCTCACCCCAAAGCTGCTCTGCGTCACTGCTGGGCCTCACCGACAGCCTGGCCCCATCTGATACCAAGTGTGGGCTCTTTGTTGGCTCCTGAATGTGCAGAAAAGCTTCAGTTTACGCTGGTAAAGTTTGGGTTTAACCAGATTTTGGCTGTTAAGTTTGCTCCCAAAACAGTCCCAGGTGCTTTTTCACCAACTTAAGCTGAGCAACTTCCCGCAGCTGAGTCCTTCCTTTTCTCTCTCTGTTTTTTAATATATATTTTCCTCTTTTTTCCTCTTTTTCTCTCTTTTTCTAAGGTTTTTATCACCCAACTCCCTGCCAGGTGGTTTCAGAGTGGCTGAGTCAGGCGTGGGAGGCCCATTTTCAGTCCGCGGGCACCAAACTGCTCTTTGGGTGGGGGGTTTTCAGAGGCACCACCCAAAGTCTCTTGGACCTGGGCAATGAACCATCACTTCCATCCCTGCAACCCTCCCAGGGTGGGATTTGTTCTGAGACCTGCGCCTGAGTGAGGGTCAAGCTCCTGAATTATCCAGAATCATGGAATTGTGGAGTCCCAGAATGGGTTGGGTTGGGAGGGATGTTCAAGATGTTTTAGTCCCACCCCCCTGCCATGGACAGGGACACCTTCCACTAGACCAGGTTGCTCCAAACCTGGCCTTGAACATGTCCAGGGATGGGCCATCCCCAGATTCCCTGGAAAACCTGCACCAAACCCTCACCACCCTCATCTCATGGAAACCTCAATATTGTCTTTCTAATATCTGTGTTTTATTGAGGGGTTTTATTTCTGTCCTCATGGTGGAGAATTCTCCTTTTCCCTTTATCCTTCCCCATTCTGCAAATATTTACCCAGGGTCATCATTCCAATGCGTGGAAGGGCAGAGGGTGCTGGAGAAAACTGTGGGAAAGGGACCTAGAAAGAGAAGAGCTGGAATTTTGCTGCTCTCTGGGGTGATTTTTGCTTCTCTGGCCTTTTCCCATCCTGCACAGCAAAATAAATCCACATATTAACAGGAAACATCCTTAATTAGGAAGAAATATCTTCAGCACCGTGGTCCAGGCAGGGGAAGATGGTGAGGAGTTTGCAGGTTACACCACTCCTGAGATTTGCACCTCATGGGATCGGATGAGATCTTCTCCTGTGGGAATAGTCCCATTAACCCTTTCCCTGCCCCTTCTCAGGATCCCTGGTTCCCACTGGGATGCTCCCAACCCCTTTTTTGCATCAGCAGATTCCAAAGAGATGTTGCAAAACCATCCTGGTGAGCAGCAGGACTGGGTCCAGAGCACCAGCCCTGAGTTTCCTTCCACATCTGAGCTTGTTTTAAGGAATTTTTGCCCCCCTGGAGTGTTCTCCATCCCTACAAACATTCACCAAGGGAATAATGCCCTGCAAAATGAACTTTGGCTGACAGTTGCCACCAGGCATCAGTGCTGGCCAAACACATGAGCTAATTATGGGGGAAACCCAACAATCCCTGCTCGTTGCTGTGTTTAAAAGCCTCATCTCTGGAAGGTGATTAATTATAGACAGAGCTGTGAGTGGTTGTAGCAGCACCAGCCCCCTCAGCCACTGCTGAGCTGCATTCCCAAGGGGATTCCCGTGTCCTGGCAGGATGGGGATGGATGAGGATCATCCCAGAGCCAGGACCTGCAGGAGCAGGTTGGGTAAATCCTTCCTGCCCCGCGGGGAGGCCCCGGGGGGGGTTGGGGGTCCTGTTTATTGGCAGGGTCCTGACCTTGCCCGTTTATGGCCCCCCTGGGATGTGTGCCTGGAAAGGGGATTTGTAATGTAACACCAACAATAACAGAGCCCAGACAGCCGTGGCAGGGCTGTGCTCCCACAGCTGCTCCCAGGATGGACACGTGGGCCGAGGGCTGCAGGAGCAGGAGATGCTCCACATGCAGCTCAGCACCAGAGGGGGGGGTTCTCCCTTGGTTTTAGCTCCTTTGTGGAGCTAAATCTCCAAAACCAGCTCATTTTGGAGCTTGATCTGCTCTTTTTGGTTTGATTTTAAAAGACTGGAAGCTCCTGGGCATGGGGAATGGGATTATGGTGCCATGGGAAGTGGCTGCTCCATGCAGAGCAGTGACACAAAACAGCTCTCCAGAGGCTTTGGCCTTGGCTTGGTGGGCAAGTTCAAGTGGGTTTTAATCTGGAAACGTGGTGCTCTTCCCTCCCTGCTGGCTGTAGGATGAAGGAGGGGAAAAATGAGAAGAAAGTATCAAATCCTGGGAATGCTATGGATGGAGAATCCAGCCCACTGCTGCCTTCACATCCATGTTCCAGCCCAGAGGACATGGGGAAGAAAAACCCCAGAGGAAGGAGAGGGATGGAAAGGGGCCTGGAGACACATTCCCATGCTGTGGTTCCAGCTCTGGTCAGGACTGCAGGCAAGTCCTGGGACATTCCACACTCCAGACAATGTTTTCTCACCTATTAGGGTGGAAACGTGGCCAAAGGGTTCTCAGTTCTCATCCAGCCCCCAGTTGTCCTGCAGATTTCCAGGGCAGCCAAACCCTTCCGTGCCTCAGTTTCCCCAGGAATGCCAGTGTGGATCCCCCCCTCCATCTCCATGGGCACCATGGCATCATTCCCTCATCTCCATCACTGCATGGGAGGTGCTGAACCATGGAAACTCCAAGATTTTGGCTTTGTTTCTGCACTTTTGGGCCCTTTTCCTCCTCTAGTTTCACACCAAAGCCGTTGCCTGTGCAGTGAATCCAAGTCATCCAACCTTCCCTTTTCCCTGCTCCACTCTGGAAAGGATCTCAAAGTTCCTGAGCTTCTTTCATACATCCTCTGGGAACGAGCAAGGATTTTTCAAGCCCCTGAGGTGCCCTGAGATCATGTTTTTGGGATGAAATCAGGTCCAGAAACCTCTCAATTAAAAAGAAAAACGTTGAGGTTCCTCTGCAGCAACGGGATTTGGGAATTGGAGCTTTTGGGAGAAATATGAAGAGTGGGAGACACAGGAGCAGCTCAGGTGACCTGGCAGGGATGGGAACATTCAGCAGAGTGACAGATATGGAGAAAATTCACTTGGCTTTTATAGTTTATTCAAACTTCCAGCTTTTGTTGGAATGAAGCCAGAGGAGTTTTGCTTTGATCTGGAAACGTTCCTCAAATCCTTCCAGTCCTTTCACATCCTAAATTTGCAGGGAGCTGGAATATCTGCACTGACATTCCCCCCATCCCAGCAGTGTTCCCAAGTGTTCCCATCCATGTTTTCTCCTGCAGGAGCCTCCAAGGGAATTGTTCTGAGCAATCTCAGTGTGGTGGAGCCACAGCCACGTTCCCAGCTCTTGGTCCAGCTGAAGTTACTCCAGAACATGCCGAGTTGGAACATCAGGATCATCCAGTCCAACCCTCAGCCCTGCACAGGCCCAGCCCCAAGAGTCACCCCCTGTGCCCCAGAGGAGCATCCAAACCCTCCTGGAGCTCTGGCAGCCTTGGGGCTGTGCCCACTGCCCTGGGGAGCCTGGGCAGTGCCCAACCAGCCTCTGGGGGAAGGATTTTTGGGTGACATGAGGCCTGAGGGCCGTGGTTGTCCTGCCAGAGCCTTCCCAGGGGTCCCTCTGGAGCTGCAGGGGGTCAGGTCTCTGCAGGGTCAGGAGTGGGGACAAGGTGGATCTGAAGAACTGACACTTAGTGATGGAACAAGGACCTGAGGGAAGGCAGGGGGTGGTTCCAGAGGAGATGGGGGGTTTTCATCCAGCAGGTCCCAGGTGAAATGGGATTGGGAAGGCAGCAGGAACTGCCAGCAGGACTGGGCAGCTGCTGGAGAGGATGGAGACTGAAAGGGAGGAATGAAGGAGGTGATATGGAATTAGAGAATCCCAGAATGGTTCAGGTTGGAAGAGACCTTAAAACTCATCCAGTCCCACCCCCTGCTGTCACAGCCCGGGGGAACAAAGGGTCTGACCAGAGAGTGAGGGTGGAACTGAGGGATCCTTTATCAACAGGGGGATCCTTTATCAACAGGGGGATCCTTTATTAACAGAGGGATCCTTTATCAACAGGGGATCCTTTAATAACAGGGGATCCTTTATTAACAGGGGAGCACAGACTTCACAGGGTTTGGAGGGAACTCTCTGGAAGAAGGGGTGGAACAGGGGAGGAGTTGCTAAACAGGGACAGAGAAGGAGAAAAGGGGAGGGTTTCAACTACAGCTGGGTGGAGACAACCATATACGGGGTGACCAAATAAGGGAATGGTGCCTGGCACCAACGGGAACCAGTCAGCAACAAGGGGACAAATAAGGAAGAGAGAACATGAGCAATTTTTACAAAATTGATGAAAAAGGTACATCAGAGGACAGGAAACACGTCTTCATACAACCCAAACTTCAGCCCCAAGTCCCCACAGCTTTGTGCTCGTTGGGAGGTAGAAAAGGTGGTTGTTTCTGGGGTTTCACAGTTTTCTTCCTTTGTTGCTTGTTCCAATTTCCACATGTTGGACTCCTCAGGTCTTTGGCTTCCCACCCCCTGCCATGGGCAGGGACAATTTCCACTATCCCAGGTCGCTCCAAGCCCCAGCCTTGGACACTTCCAGGGCTGGGGCAGCCACAGCTGCACAGGGTGGATTAGGACAAACCAATCTCTGCTCTCTGATTCCATGGCATTCCATCCCCCAGGGATGCTCAACACCCCGTGCCAGGGGGGATGTGGGTGCCCCCTCCATGTCCCAGGACACTCCCCTGGCACCATCTGGTGGCACTGGGGCCGAGCTGCCTCCTCTGCTTCGGGCTCGAGGTCAGCAGGTCCCTCCCTCCTCCTCCTCCTCCTCCTCCTCCTGCCTCCCTCCTTTGGGAAGCTCTGGGATGCTTTTTGGGATGCTGCAAGTGTGAAACCCAAACCCTGAAAGGTTCAGAGTCAGGGGGAAAAAGGAAGATATTTCCAGGGGACCCAAGTGGTTCCACTCCAATGCAGGAGGAATCTGGTGTGAAACTCTGATTTTTGGGAACCATCCCTTTTGTTCTTGCTCTCCCTCCACCAGCCCAGGAACAAATCCTGGCTGATTCCTGCACAAATAAAGTTCCCACTGGGATAACCACTTCAAAATGTGTAGGGATGGCTGAGTTTTCCCTGCACAGATCATCCCAGCCCTCACTCACTGATTTTAGGGGACCTTAAGCAGCAAAAAAAAAAAAAAAAAAAAAAAGCAGTTTCCACCATCCAGTGCTGAATTCTGTCCTTTCAGAGTTGCTTTCTAGTAAATTAAAATTGTTCAAAGAATTAAAATTATTACATATTTAGAATTATTGTTATTGTCGATTTATTGATTAATAATTAATAATTAAATTTATTAAATACTAATTAAATAATTAGAATTATTAAAATTATTTTATTGAATTAAAATACCTTCTTGTAAAGATCTATTCCTGATATCCAATGTTTTTCAAGGATGCTGATTCAGGAGCCACAGGGATCAGGCTCTCTTAGAAGAGTTCACATAAAATGATGATTTTTATATCTTTTTTAACGAAACCTTTCAAACCTTCCAGCAAAAAACACAGTTTTCCTGAAAAACACAGGACTGAAGGGATCCCTGGGAATTTTCTCTGCTCCCCTCAGGAAATTCCAGCTGAAGGAACATATTTCACTGAGGGCAGAAAAGCCAAACGGGAGAGGAGAAAAGTGCTTGAAAATGTTCATTTTTAGAACCCCCCCATGTCCTTATTTCTTATAATCCTGGGAAAGGACTTCCACTTATCCCTGGAAAGGCCTAGGGATGCATTTCTGTGGTCCTGACATCCTTCAAGAAGCACCCAAAATTCCCTGGTGGACACAGAGCTGGGTGGTGGGACTGTTGGAAGGGAAGGACTTGTTTTTTCAGGGAAAATGGGGTTTCTGTTGGATGTGAGGGAGAGCAGCTGTGGCTGGGCTGGGAGGGCAGGGAGGGGATTTCTCTGTGTCTGCAAAGCTTCAGGGGGAGCTGTGGGCAGGGATGGATTCGGCCCTGGGGGCTGGACTGGGGGGGATGGAGGGGGCTGGGAAAGCTGCAGGAGGGGTTTCAACCCAATCCTCGCACTCTGAGCAACCCAAATCTCCCTCCCTTTCCCCCCCAGCCAGGGAGCTGCAGGTAGGGAAGGTGGGTGAGAAAATCCTTCATTTTGATCCCAAAACAGGGCAAATTAGATCCCAAAACAGGGCAAAACAGATCCCAAAACAAGGTAAATCAGATCCCCAAACAGAGCAAATTAGATCCCAAAACAAGACAAATGAGATTCCAAAACAAGGTAAATCAGATCCCAAAACAAGGCAAATTGGATCCCAAAACAGGGCAAATTAGATCCTAAAACAAGGAAAATTAGATTCCAAAACAAGGCAAATTTTATCCCCAAACAAGGTAAATCAGATCCCAAAGCAAGGCAAATTTTATCCCAAAACAAGGCAAATTAGATCCTAAAAAAAAGCAAATTAGATCCCAAAACAGGGCAAATTATATCCCAAAACAAGAAAAATTATATCCCAAAACAGGGCAAATTAGGTCCCAAAACAGGGCAAATTAGGTCCCAAAACAGGGTAAATTAGATCCCAAAACAAGGCAAATTATATCCCCAAAAAAGGCAAATCAGATCCCACTTCCCAGCCCCTTCCCAGCCCTTCCTCCCAGACTATTGGAATGACTCAAGTGTGGCAGAACCCCCCCCAATCCCATCATTTCCTATCATTCCCAAATAAAAACCAAATGTTGGGCCCAGAGTTCAGCTCGGGGGAAAACCCACAAATCTTGGGCCGTCTGGGATCTTTGCTTTATCTCGGCCCTTAATCCCAGTTTTTGGGGCTCCCAGGCGGGGGCTCCAAGGAAAGATGAATGAGGTGAGTCAGGAGCTGGGCTCATTCCATGGGGTGATTCTTTTCCAAGGAAAGGCAGCAGGAGGATTTGGGAGTGCAGAGTCCCAGCAAAAAAGGGCTTTTTTTTTTTTTTTAACCCTCTTGGAAAAGTGACTTTTCCCTGGATTTTCAGGGCGTGTCAGATTTGTCCAGTCAGTGCCTTGTGCTGCCACCCCCAAAATAGCAGCTTTTCCCACAGATGTCCAGGAAATCTGGGATTTAGACAGAGATCCCCCAAAGTAATGTCCCATCCACCCTGTTTCCTCTGCTGTTTCTGGGATAAAAGGGGAAAAGAGGGAATTTTGCTGTGCTTTTGGAGGGCCTTTTTCTGGAGGACACAACCCTGCACGGAGATCCAGCATTCCTGACATCCCAAAATCCTTCCATTCCTGGAGATCCAGCATTCCTGACATCCCAAAATCCCCAAATCCTTCCCTTCGTGGAGATCCAGCATTCTTGGCATCCCAAAATCCTTCCATTCGCAGAGATCCAGCATTCCAAAATCCCCAAATCCTTTCATTCACAAACATCCAGCATTCCTGGCATCCCAAAATCCCTCCATTCCTGGAGATCCAGCATTCCTGGCATCCCAAAATCCCTCCATTCCTGGAGATCCAGCATTCCTGGGAAATGCAGCAACCCCCTCATTGGAGGAGGTTCTATCCCAATTTTATCCTAAATTTTATCCCACTCCAGAAGGATTTTCCTGTTATTTCGTAGCAAATCAGGGCTTTTTATCCCAAACAGAGCTGGAATTTTGTACCAAATCCTCTTTTCTCCTGGGGCTCTGTGGTGGGTCAGTGATGCACGTGCCCAAGCAGGATTTGTGCCCTTGGAATTCCTCAGGGACAATCCTGCATCATCCCTAAAGGATCAGTGTGTCCTGGCAGCCCTTCAGTGCCCAGCCTGGTGTGGAGCTGAGACCTGAGGAGCCACAAGCAGTTCCCAGCTCTTCCCAGAGAGCCCCTGGAAAGCTTTTCCAGGCTTGGCACAAGAGGGAGAGAGGAAGCCAAGAGCAGGCAAGGATTTGGGTTGGAGACCTGGTTTTATGCGGATAAGAAAAATAGAATATATTGCATTTCTGGGATGAGAAGCACAAAGTTTCAGCTCTTCTGTGAAGGGGGTTGAGCAGAGAAACAGATCCTGGAATTCGATATTCTTTTCCCACTTTTTTTTCATTGATGGATTGAGGTGGAATTCTGTGCCTTGGGGGATGAAATCCCTTCTCTGAGCAGCCCAGGGATCTGAGCCAACAGCCAGAGCTGCCCAAAGCTGTGCCAGGGCTGCTCTCCTTGATCCCCTTTGCCCCCATCCCATCGTGGATCCTCACATTCCAACACTGGTGCATCCCAAACCACCCTGATCCCGGGTCCCTGGAGCACTAAAAGCTGGAGAGAGCATAAAAGAGGCCTCTTTAAAGCACTCAAGATGTCCTCAAAGCGTGGCTGCAATGAGCTGTGAAATCCCAGCCCAGAGCCAGGGCTGGGGAAAAGAAGGGGGAAATCTCTTCCAGAGCTTCAGAGGGGCCAAAACTTGAATTTCACGGTAAGAAAAAAGATTCCACAGCAGGGGAACTCTTCCTGCCCCCCATCACAAATGGGATTAAGCCCCACAGGAAACTTCTAGGGGGGTTGGTTGCTAAAATTAGCCTGGAGAGAGGTTGGGAGGGGGGAGAAGAGGCGTCTGTGGGGCTGGAAGAGGCTGAGCTGATCCCAGGATTTGGTGAGGGTGGATCCAAGCAGGGCTTGAGCACTTGGGTTGGCAAATTTGGCTCTATTTGCCCCAGAATTCCAATGCCCACCACCTGCCTGTGATCCAGGGAGGAGAATGACTGTGGATAGTTAACCCTGCCTTGGGTTTCAAGCTGATGACACCGTGAGGATGGATTTAATTAAAGCTCGTTAGCAGCAACCTTGTCCTGCAAACGAGCCCAGTTACCCCCGTCATGGAGCTGGGTCCTTGAGGATGCTGCTCCTTCCAGAAGCCCCTCCTGGACTCCCATGGAAATCCTCCCCCTGCTCCTGTTCCCAGCTCGATGGGGAGTGGAAATCCCAAAAGGAGAGCTGGAAGTTCGGGGTGCTGCATGGATCTTGGAGCACTGGGAGCATCCAAAGGATAATCCTTTCCTGGGATCAGATCTCCTGGAGTTCTGTGCTCTGGGCACAGCAGGGATTTGAGCTCTACAGGCAATTTTGGGGGTGGAATGGCTGTTTGGGGTGAAAATATGAGCTTGTCTCCTGGCCAGAACCTTGGGAATCTCATCAGGGAATCTCAGCTCTGGGGGTGGGTGGGATCATCTCTGTGTAGAGTTTTCCTCTGGGATAGGGGGATGCTGGAAGGAACCTGCTCAGGGCAACGGGAAAACCCACCGGGCTGGACAAAAAGCCTCCCCCCACAGGGGAGCAGGTCCCGAGAGCATCCCAGCATCCCCCGTGCCAGGGTTTGGGAGCCTCCTCCCCATCCCCACCTGGGGCCAGAGCTTTGGGCAAGGAGCAAAAATCCCGAATGGTCCCTTTGCCTCCTCTCCAGCCCCTTTCCCTGCTCTCCAGCCCCCCAGAGCAGCTGCCTCCCATTCCCAGGAATGCTGACAAGGTGCAGGGCTGGAGGGAGGCTCCCTTGGCAGCGATCCCGACGGGAGGCAGAGCCAGCCCGGGGGGCTCGGGGGGGTTCTGGGCCCTTCCCAGCCCGGCTGTGCCCGGGGAGGGGCAGCGGCGATTCCCGGCTCTGTCCTGGCCTTGGGATGGGGATGGGACATCTCAGGGAGCTGCTCCAACCTCTGCAGTATCTCCAACCCCCCTCCCGCCCCCGCTGGGGTGTACTGGGAGCACTGGGAGGGGTCCTGTTGGTGGGGCTGACCTATGGGGGTGACTGGGAACGCTGGGATGGAGTGGGGCTGCCCCACGGGGGGGTTGGGAGCACTGGGAGAGGGGTGGATCATCTGTGGTGGGGGACTGGGAGGAAAAGGGTTGCCCACTGAGAGAACTGGGAACAGTGGGAATAAAGGGGGAGGATGACTTATGGGGGGAACTGGGAGCCCTGGAGAGGGCAGGGCTGCCCTTCTGGTGGAACTGGGAGTACTGGGAGGGACCTATAGGGGAGCACTGGGAGCGGGGAATGATCCATGAGGGGAACTGGGAGCACTGGGGGGACCTATAGGGGAGAACTGGGAGCAGGGGGATGAGTCATGAGGGGAACTGGGAGCACTGGGGGGACCTATAGGGGAGAACTGGGAGCATTGGGAGCAGGGGGATGACTTATGGAGGGGACTGGGAGCACTGGGAAGCACCAGGGATGCAGCAGGAGCTGCCCTGCTTTGGGCAGGGTGGCTTTTCCCACCAGGGTATCCATTCCTGCAGGAGGCCCAGCCCAGGTTTAGGGATTAAGCCTATTTATGAATTAAAGTGAATAAACAGATGCCTCATCTGCTGGGTGTCCACTGCTCCTCCTGCACAGCCCTGGCTGAGAGCAGCTCCAGCTCCTGAGGCACAACCAGCAGCCCCAGACAAATTAATAACCCACTCAGACACATCCAACATCCTTCTGCAGCTCCTGCCAGGCCTGGGGATGAGATTGGAGCTGCAGGGGCTGGAAAACGTGTGGGGGAGAAGGAATCACCGAGGGGCTGCGGCTCCAGAGGCAATTTGTCCTCCCCTCATTCCCAGCAGGCTGCAGGGATGTTCCCTTGGGATATGAGAGCTGGTGTGGGATGGCTCTGAGCTGGGTCAGGTTTGGGGATCTTCAGTCAGAGGAGCATCATTTGGAAAGGATCTGCAGCCTCTCTTTGTCTCCCTCTGTCCCCCTCCCTGAGCTTGTGACAGTTTGGTCTCCCTAGAAACTCCAGAGTTGGCCTCATTTGGTTTTTCTAAGCAGGGCTTATCCATTTCAATTGTCCTTCATTAGCCACTAATCACATAATTACCCTCCTCCAGCTCCAGCCCCGGCAGCTCCGACTGCTGCACATTCCTGTCTCCAGCCTGGGTGGTGGGGGATGCCATCCTTCTCCAGGGATCTTCCCACTCTGCCCACCCTGCTCCCTCTTCCAGCACCCCCCCAGCAGAGCTGCTGAGCCAGGAGCAGATTTTGGGGTGCAGAGGGGTTGCCAGGTGATGTCACAGAATCCCAGAATCCCAGAGTGCTTTGGGCTGGGAGGGACCTTAAAGCCCATCCAGTTCCTGCCATGGGCAGGGACACGTTCCAGCAGCCCAGGGTGCTCCAGCCTGGCCTTGGACACTTCCAGGGCTGGGGCAGGCACAGCTTTTCTGGCCCTGTGTGTCCTGTTCCCCCCCAGCCACCCAAACTCACCTCCATTCCAATCCCATTGGCATTTTGCCAATAAAACACAACTCCCTGTCCTGCTCAACATCATCCATTCCACCCTCCTGCCATATTCCAGGGCTGGGCAATACCTGCCTGTCTGCAAAAGGGAGCTCCAGGCTCATTTTTAACCAATTAGCCCAATTTTTCCTGGCAATCCTGCCTCAAATTGCAGGGATGCTTCTCTGGATCCCGCCTGGAATCAGGATACTCCAGAGCATCCTTCACCACCAGCACCAACTCATGACTCTTGCTGGACCCAAAACATCTTCTCCCACCTCTCACCCTTCGGAAAATCCCTTCCTGCAGCCCAGCAGTGAGAAAAATGAGGATTTGGGGGCCAATAGTCCCTTTGTGGCAGTTTTAAGGAAACCAGCAGTGGGAAGGATCCAGTCCAAGTGGGACACCTGAGCTGGGCCTTCCCCCTGAACCCTCTTTGTGGGGCTGCTGGGACCTGACCCCACTGGGGGTTTCACTGCAGGATTTGGGGAGTGCTGGGTTTAACTCTGGGGCCAGGGGTGGGTTTTACCCGAGGGGTTTGTTGTCAGCTGCTCAATAAACACCTAAACCTGCTAAAACAGGGGGAGGTTCTCCAGCTCGCCCACAGTGGGGGGAAAAGAGGAGTTTAAGTGTTTGGGGTCTTTCCAAGATGGAAAAAAAGCAATCCAAGGTAAATTTGTCCTCGGGAGGTGGTGGGTGAGACACTGTGCTGTCCTCCCTCTGGACCTGAATCCCTGTGCTGGTGGCTCAGGAGTTCCTTCAGGGATAAAACTGCTCCCAAACCTGGAAAACATCACTCTGGCTGGACCCAAGGTGGCTCTGAGGGGAGAAATGAGCTCCAGGAAGGAGCTTGTCCTGCTCTGGGTGCCGTTGGCAGCAGCACCAGTGATGCTCCAGAGCCAAAGTCAATATTGTACATCTGGGTTTTGACTTATTTTTTGCCAAGACACCACTTTTTCCCAAAGCAGGACCACTTCCCACTGCTCCCTAAACTCTCTGCAGCAGCATCATCTCAGCTGCATCCTCATGGATGTGCTGGCTGCTGAGCTTTCCTGGGTTTTTGGGGATGGAGGATGCCCAGGGGCCCGAGGACCACGTGAGAACAGGTCTGTTCACTCAGAGGTTTGACTCCAGTGGTGGTCCTGGGTTCGAGCAGCACTTCAGGATGAAAGGAGTGATGGAAGTGTCAAATATTATGCTAAATAGCTCCATTAAAACTCCTGGATGTTTTAGGAGCTCTGCCAGGCGAGAGCTGAACGGAGCCAAACTCTTGCAGAGTGTTTATTTTTTGAAGGCTTAAAGTCGTTTAAACAGAAAGGTCGGGGCAGATAACGGGGCTGGGACCACACGGCCACACTTCCCAGCCCTGCACTCAGGGAATGCTCCCCATGGAGCAGGGCACAGCTGGGACCCCCAGGAAGGACATGGAGGGGCTGGAGCAGGTCCAGAGAAGGGCAACGAGGCTGGGGAAGGGACTGGAGCACAAGTGCTGTGAGGAGAGGCTGAGGGAGCTGGGGGGGCTCAGCCTGGAGAAGAGGAGGCTCAGGGGAGACCTCCTCACTCTCTGCAACTCCCTGACAGGAGGGGGGAGCCGGGGGGGGTTGGTCTCTTTTCCCAGGCAACCATCAGCAAGACAAGAGGGCTGGGTCTGCAGCTGTGCCAGGGGAGGGTTAGGTTGGAGATCAGGAAGAATTTCTTTGCAGAGAGGGTGCTCAGCCCTTGGAATGGGCTGCCCAGGGAAGGGGTGGATTCTCCATCCCTGGAGGTTTTTAAGCAGAGACTGGATGTGGCATCAGTGCCATGGGCTGGGAACCACAGCGGGGTTGGATCAAGGGTTGGACTTGATGATCTGGGAGGTCCCTTCCAACCCAGCTGATTCTGGGATTCTATGAAGGGGAAAATGTGGGGTCACTCCAGGCCATCGCTGCGCTCACTCTGCCCTCCCTCTGCACCCAAATCCCTGTGCTGGTGCTCAGGAGCTCCTGCAGGGATAACTCTGCTCCCAAAGCCTGGAAGGCAGTGCTCTGCCTGGAGCCAAGGGGGCTCTGAAGGTGGGAATCAGCTCCAGGGAGGTGCTCCTGGGGCACAGAACCTGGGAGCTGCATTCCCGTGGCCCTGAGATGTTCCAGAGGGGTCCAGGAGCCCCCACCCTGCTCATGGGACTTTTGGCCACCTCAGACAAGGGCACTGGGGACAGGACAGGGGGGAGGGTTCAAGCTGAAAGAGAGCAGGTTAGATGGGATATTGGGAAGGAATTCCTGGCTGGGAGGGTGGGCAGGACCTGGCAGAGGGTGCCCAGAGAAGCTGTGGCTGCCCCATCCCTGGAAGTGTCCAAGACCAGGTTGGAGCACCCTGGGCTTGGGGAAGGTGTCCCTACCCATGGCACAGTGGGACTAAATAACCTTTAATGTCTCTCCCAACCCAACCCACTCCAGGATTCCCTGATCTCCTGGCACTGAGGAACAGGGCTGTGGCTCGGGGCACCACGAGGACGTGGCAGCAGCTGAGCTGGGCTGAGGTGGCCCTGGCACAGCTCCCTCCTGTCCTCTGCTGCTCCTCATGAGGCCACAAGAAACCTCTGACTGCACATCCCATCAGAGAGATCCAGGGGGAATGGGAAACGAGCCAGGGTAATCAAATTAGATGAAAGACAGGGAAAAAGGAGTCTGAAAATCCCATCTGGGCAGCAATTTCATTAGTGCTTTGCACTCCTGTGGAACGTTTTTTGGCAGGGAGTGCTGGAACATTCCTTCACCCAGGCAGTGCCACCACTCTGTGCAAGGCAAGGGGATGAAGGAGAACATCATTTCCACCAGCACAGCCCTGTTGGTTTGGGCTGTATGAGATAAAATCAAGACATATTTCTCATTGCAGTGTTCTCCCTTTGCTTAAATTCCAATAAATCTCCACTTTTCTTCCTTGTAGACCATGATTTTGGTCTCTCCCACCAGAGCCCTGGTCCTGCTTTTGCTCTTTGCTTGTTTTCAGCCTGATGAGGAATCAGATCTCTCCTCTCCCTGCTCTGGGTTCCAGAAATCCAACTGAAAGGAGCAGGACACATCTTCCTGTCTTGATCTCACATTTGGTTCATTCTTCCTGCCTTTCTCTGAGTTTCCTTGACAGAAGGAATGAATATTTCATGACATTCCTTCTGAGGTTGACTCCTGGCGAGTCACCACAAAAGCCTGGCCAGAACAGGGAGGATGACTGCAAAGGATTGGGGATGTATCCCATTAATCCCACAACTCTCAGACCACCCAACACCACGGCAAACAGATGATGCTCCACGGAGATTTTACCTTTCCCACTCTGCTTTGGGGTCCTGCTGCCCCACAGAGGCTCAGGGGGTGACAGTGAGCTTGGACAGATCTCCTGGAGGTTCCCCAAATTCCCAGGGTGTCCTTACCAGCCTCTGGAGGAGACATCTTAGCCAAGCAGCTGCTCTTTGGGCCTTTGGAGAGCTGGTGCTGTTCCTGCTGAGGAGCAGAGCAGAGCCAGGCCAGGAGGGGATGGTTTGAAGCCAGGCCAGGAGCTGCTGGTCCCATCTCCAAGCAAATGAAAGGCAAATGTCTTGGAATATCTGTGCCTGTGTGTAAAGCAGGTCATTTTCCCCATTCCTGTGTTGCAGGGAGTCAAATCCAGGTGAAGAGAGGAGGAGAGTTCTTTGGGATGGCTTCACTAATGCCCTGAGGTCAAGCTGTTAAATCCAGGGATCCAGAGCCTTTGGGATTGATGGGGCTTGGATTTCCTCCTGCTGCAGTCCCAGGCTCAGGTTCAACCCCCGGGCAGGGCAGGGGCAGAGGAGCCAACACCTCTCCAGGGTTCTGAGCTCAACCAGCTCCACAAACACGGCCCAGCAGCCAGGATTTCCCAAATCCCTGCCCACCTTCCAGCCCCCTCCAGAGCTCCCACACCTCCCCCTGCCCTGAGCCCAGCCCAGCCCACCCTCCAGCCCCCTGGAGCTGCCAAAGCTCCCTTCCCCTCTCCGTGCAAAGAGCAGGAAAGGCTTTGACTTGCAAACCTTGTTTGGGTTCCTCGCTGAGAACTGAGCCCTGGGAGCAGCTTCACGGGGGCTTCTCCACCACCTCCACCCCCTCCTCGGGCCCAGGAGGTGCCACCTGGCTTTGGGGACGCAGCAGAGACGTGTGGATTGCAGGATTCCATGGACACATCCACCTCAGTGACTTCCCATGACCTTCCCTCCAGACATCCCCACCCAACATCCCCATCCCGCGGCTCAAACACGGGATATTCTGCTGTTCAGGAGCAGAAACCCACACCCACCTTCAGGCCTGAGTGACCTGGAAGGGTTTTTTTGAAAACTTTTTACACTTTTAATTAAAAAAATACCCCAAACTTTGTCTCAAAGTGTTGGTTTTGCCACAACTGAAACCAGGAAAGGGCTTTCGAACGAGTTTCCTGTTGCAAAAAGAAAACAACCAAAAAAAAAAAAGCTCTTAGAATGGCCTGAAATTGTCAAAAACATCCTGTTTTGACATTCAAAGAAAATTTGTCTTTTGAGTGGTGGGGAGTTTGCTAAAAAATCACAATTTTTCGGGAAGGATGGGGATAATCCAAAGCACCCCCACACCAAAGCA
This sequence comes from Manacus vitellinus, assembly GCF_001715985.3. Taxonomy (NCBI): domain Eukaryota; kingdom Metazoa; phylum Chordata; class Aves; order Passeriformes; family Pipridae; genus Manacus; species Manacus vitellinus. The sequence goes on from NW_021940545.1 coordinate 1,253,729, forward strand.
GAGTTTGCTTCAAAAATCTGGCTGAGCCCAGCTCAGAATTTGGGGGGTTGGATTTAGGGGGGTTTGGATTTAGGGGGGTAGAGATGGAGCCTGCTCACTTTGGGAAGCAACCAGGTGTCTCAAAATATGGAAAAATATGGAAAAATATGAAAAAATATTCCATTTTTCTGGGTTTGGATTTTTTTTGGTTGGGTCACGTGCGTGGTTGCTGCTGCTGCTGCTGCTGCTGACCTGATGCTGCTTAGATCCAGGTTTATGGGGGAAAATCCAATAATAATAATAATAATAATAATAATAATAATAACAACAATATCTACTCCCTTCAGATCCTAATTAACAATGGGGACTTGCTTTATCCTTGGAATTCTGCTTTTCAATAGGAAAGAGCAGGTTTTAGGAGCTTGAAATGGGATCTGTGCTTTTAGTGCTGGAGTTGCTCGTCATCCAAAGCATCTCTGGGATGCTCCAGACCAAGATTTCCTTCAGATCAGGGTGAACCTGCCAAGCTTTTCCACCCACCTCAAATCTGGGTGTCCCAACTTCCATTCCAGAGCTGGAGATGTGATCCCAAGGGCTGGAGATGTGATCCCAAGGCTGCTGAGCCCGAGGTGTTTCCATCCATCCATCCTTCCCCAAAATTTGACCCCAAGCACAGCAGGCAGGAGCCAAAGGAAGTTCAGGGCAGGTCAGAGTGAAGGGATTTGGTGCCACGAGCCAAACTCGTTGATTTTCAGAAGTGGCAAATGGTGCTTTTGACTTTCAAGAGGAGGTTTTTTTTGGGTGAGGAGAAAACCCTCCTGTGCTGGATGGTTTGAAGTTTAAAATATCCCTGAAAATTAAAAAAAAAAAATAATCCTGCACCAAACATTCATTTGGGAAATGAGAAGGAGAGTGGAGTGTCTGGACTCTTTTTTTCTTGCCAGATTTGCTCAGAATTTGAAGTTCAATCCGAGCTGGTGAAAATCCCACCTGCCCCCTCAAAATCTGCCAGATTTTAGCAAATTTGAGCACAGCAAACCTTCAGAGGAGAGATCAAGATGGAGATTCAGTTAAGATGAGACGTTCAGCTGAAGTTTTAAATGCCTTTGTGGCACTTTGGGGGCAAAATGGGACACAAAGAGTTACTGGATTGAATGATTGATGAGCCCTGACACATTAAATTCATTAAGTACCAGTGGACAAAATGCAAATGGAGGAGCAGGGAGGGAGAGCCCAGCCCTAACCAGGTTTCAGCTGATGGATGTCTGAGCTCACAGGGGATGAAAGAGCAGAGCTATGGAAGGTGTCTGCAGCCACAGAGCAAAGTCTATTAAGGCTCCTTGTTCTGGAGAGGATTGAGAAAAAATGGATCAAATAAATGCTTTTGATTTCCTCCTGTGTCTTGGGCCCAGGCCAAGGGCTCAGATGGTTGTTCCTGAGGATTGCACTGGGCTGTGTGCAGGGAAACAGCTCCTGACACTGGAGCAATCCCTGGAGCTGCTCAAACCCAGCCCAGCTGGGGGATGTCACCCTGGCCTGAGCAAAACCTCCCTCCTGCTTGGGTGCAAGTGGGATTAGGCTGGGACTGATTAATATGAAGCAACAGCCTTAAAAACTGTGGGTTGGGGGCTGCACAAAGCCAAAAATCCTCTCTCTTGAAAGGTTGCTATGACTTGGAAGGGCTGAGCAAGGTGGGAGCTGGGCTGAGGTGACAGGAGGGGACCAGGAGGAGGCTGTGGAATGGCCCTGCAGGAAAAGGGCAAAGCTGCTGCTGGAAAATGGGCCAAAACAAGCTGGGGTTGGGGCCCCTGAGGATTTGAGCATCAGTAGCTGGGCCCTTCTGGGGTGCCAGCTCAATATTACATGATATTGCAGCAATATTGCTCCCCAAATCTCACCTTTCCTGTATTTTCAGCAGTATTGCTCCCCAAATCTCACCTTTCCTGTATTTTCAGCAGTATTGCTCCCCAAATCTCACCTCTCCCATGTCTTCAGCAATATTGGACCCCAAATCTCACCTCTCCCATGTCTTCAGCAATATTGGACCCCAAATCTCCCCTCTCTTATATTTTCAGCAATACTGCTCCCCAAATCTCACCTTTCCCATGTTCTCCTCTGTTCTTCCCTCTCATTCCTTCTCTTTTTCCCCCTCCTCTCAGGCCAAACCCTTTTGCCAACACGTTTCCTGCTCGTAAATGGGAGCAGAAAGGAGCTTTGGGGGAGAGGAGGGATGGGCTGGACATTTTTGGGGCTGTGCTAAAGGGTTCTGGCAGCTCTGGCAGGCTGAGGGGTTTGGGATGGGGGCTGTGGAATGGCCCAGCTGGGAGGAATCCGAGGCCAAACTCACCCACTCACATCCTTTTCCTGGGATGTGTTCCTGCACATATGCTCAGAGGACAGCAGGAACCTGTTCAGGAGATAACTCTGACACATCCCAACGTGTCCTCCACTGGCAGGATCCTTCTGCTGCTCCCTGAGCCCGGGCAGATGGACAAGCCCTGCCAGGAAAGGAGCAGGAAAAGTGTCTGAGCTGGGTTAACACCACTTGGAGTCCTGGAGTGACCTGAGGGCTCCCTGCAGCAGGTTGAAGTTCCAGCCTTCTTTGGGCTTGGAATGCCAGCCTTCTTCAGGCTTGGAATGCCAGCCTTCTTCAGGCTTGGAATGCCAGCCTTCTTCAGGCTTGGAATGCCAGCCCTCTTTGGGCTTGGGATGTCATCCCAGAGCTTTTGATTTCCTTGAGCCAATGCCAAGGGCTCAGATGGTTTTCCTGAGCATTCCAAGGGTTGTGAGCAGGCAAACAGCTCTTTCCACCAGAACAACCCCTGGAGCTGCTGGAATGCATCCCAACTGTGTTCCAGCCCTGAGGGCTGGATCCTGCCCTCTCCTGTGGCACTGGCAGGGTTGACACCCACATCCTTGAGGAAGGGACTTGTGCACAGAGGAGAGGCAGGAAGGGCTCCCAGCAAAGCCAGTTTGCAGGGGGGAAATGGTCCTTCCATGGGCTCAATCAATGAGATGAGGCTGAATAATAACCAGGATATTAATTATCTCAGGTCTGGATTAAAACCCCCTCACCATAAATGTTGTCCAAGCAGAGCAAGGAACAAACCAAATACCCCAAAAGCCTTTAACCCCCCCCCATTTCCTTGAGATCCTCAACCAAGATTGATAAATCCCAATTTCCAGCAGCATAGGGACCACCTGAGGACACGGGAACAGCCTGAAAATACCCAAACAAGAGCAGGGAGAGTATCAGGATATTTCTGGGAGCATCTGCTCCATGTACAAGGGATGGGAGGATCCCATGGGAGCACTGACATCTCAAATTGCTGGGCCAAAGAGCTGCCAGGGATATTTTCCCCCTTGTACATGGATATTTCCCCATGGATATTTTCCTCCTTGCACGTGGATATTTCCCCAGGGATATTTTCCTCCTTGCACATGGATATTTCACCCTGGATATTTCCTCCTTCCACATGGATATTTTTCCATGGATATTTTCCTCCCTGCACATGGATATTTTCCCAGGGATATTTTCCTCCTTGCACATGGATATTTCTCCATGGATATTTTCCTCCCTGCACACTGTTATTTTCCCAGGAATATTTTCCTCCTTGTCCACAAAGTCCTTCATGTTCACCTGTCACCGCTTGGTGACCTGGATGGTCTCTCGTGTCAGAGATTTTAGGAGTTTGGGAGCTTTGGGAGTGTTTGGTTCCAAGACAAAGCTTCCAGGAGACCCCAAACTTTATTTCCAGTGAAGCTGAGTGTCCACAGAGGCAGGAAAGATGCCAAGAATTCCTCAGCACGTGGATCCCCCAGGGTTCTTCAACCTGCTCCCAGCCCTGGGCAGCTGAGGTGGTGGCACCTGCCTTGGTCCTTTGAGGACTCTCCATGAGGAGTCACCCAGGGGGTCCTCAATGCAGGACGTGGGAATGGCTTGGAAGTGGCCCTTAGATGGAGGATGCAAGTTTTTGCTGCTGGATATTCCAGGTGGAGCTGGGAAACAAGGGCTTGGCAGGTGTTTTTATCACCTCAGCTCATCTCCAGACTGCTCAGAGGTCAGGGAGCTACAGAGGGACGTTCCAGGAACATCATTTGCTTCTCTCACTCTGCTCTTCTGGAGAAACATTCTCATTCCTCCACTTCCTTTCCCACCAGGGGATGGCCTGAAGTTGGCAGTGACCCCTCCTTGGAGGGCCAAGGTTCTTTTGAGCACATGCAGTAAAATAAATCCCTGAGGTGGTTGCATTGCAGCTCTTTGTCTCTCCCACCTCAGCACCAGGAGCCTGGAGCCCAAATCCCAAATCCCACGTCTGGGGGGTCTCACCCCCTTTGTGCCTCCAGGGGTTGGGATTTTGTGGCCTCTTTGCTACAGACCATTAGAGGCCACCCT
>NW_021940545.1:1260764-1288852 GCF_001715985.3 Manacus vitellinus
CCCAGCTCTCCCAGCCTGGCTCCAGAGCAGAGGGGCTCCGGCCCTGGAAGGGGCTCTCAGCTCTCCCTGGATCCTTCTCTCCTCCAGGTGACCCCCCCCAGCTCTCCCAGCCTGGCTCCAGAGCAGAGGGGCTCCTGTGTCAGGCAGATATCATCCTTTGCCTCTGTAAGGAAGATCTGGGAGGAGGAACTTCCAGGAGGAGCTAAAAGGGGCTGTGACACCAGTTAGGAGAGAGCTTCCTGCTCCTGGGGGGCTCTGCTCTGACCTGGGAGGGCTGAGGGGCAGAGCTGGGGGTGGCTGGGGTCACACAGGGCTGGGGCTGCTCTCTGACCCAGGGTGGTTCAGGAAGGGGCTGGAGGACCCTGCCCTGCATGAGGAGGGAGGCAGGGCCAGGACAGGCTGCTGAGCTCGGGAATGTTGTCTGCTCCACAGGAGAGGCTGGAGAAGGAGCTGTGGTGGGAGAACTCAACCTACCCTCCAGTTCTGGAATCAGCTGTTGCAGGTCCAGGGGATCTCCTGCAGTGGATTCCTGGCTTTAAGAATGTTGAAATCTCACCTCAAAGCAACTGCTGAGACCCTTCTCCCATTCCCAGCTTGCTGGTTCCCTCCTGTGTTGTTTTTAAAGCTCTTAGAAATCCCAGGGAAGTTGGAATTTCTGTGCTAGGGGCAGACTGGGGAAATGGTTCCAGGGTTGCTTAGGTGGTGTCCTTACCCCAGATGAGTAGGGACCACTCATGGAAGGCGGGCACAGGGAACAGGGGGAGAGCAGGTCTGATATTCCAGAGTCTCTGGAGCAGTTTTGGCCCGAGGTTGATGGGATCCTGCAGAAATCCCAAGGAAAGGAAGGCCCTGGGGCAGTGCCTGGGTTTCTGTTGCAGTTCCCTCCTCCAGAGCAGTCCCGAGGGTCAGAGAGCCTGAACTGCTCCTTTGCAGGCCCAGGCTCCCAAGTAACCTGAAAGCCAATGGGATTGGAGGGCAATGGTGCAAATACAGGATCAGACAATCATGGAATATCCGGAGTTGGGAGGGACCCACAGGGATCATCCAGTCCAACTCCTGGACACCCCAACAATCCCACCCTGTCCCTGAGCATTGTCCAAACCCTCCCTGAGCTCTGGCAGCCTTGGGGCTGTGCCCACTGCCCTGGGGAGCCTGGGCAGTGCCCAACCACCCCTGGGGGAAGAACCTTTCCCTGAGATCCAACCCTTCACTTCCCTGAACCTCTGAAGGACTTAATTGGCAAAGGGTTGCTCTTCTCTAAAGCTTTTGGAGGAAACCTCCCGTGGGATTTGGTTTTGTACTTGCAGGAGAATAAGTTCAGGGTGGAGAGCTCCCCAAGAGGCAGCAAAGCTCCTCCTGACCCAGGAGATTGCTGGTCATGCCCACACATGGAGCTGGGAGAATCCTGCTGCTCTTCCCAGCTCCCCTCCCTCCCACACCGTGTTCTCCAGCACAGAGCCCCAGTTTGTCTCTGGTGCAGCCCCTCACGAGCCTCCTGGTCTGGAGGGAGTTGTGTCACCCTGCAGGAACTGCTGGATGGTCTGTGCCACTCACAGTCAGCCTGGCACTGGCCCAGAGTCCCCCCTCCAGGGATCAAAGGCTCTCTGTCCTGCTGCCAGGCAGGAGGGCACCATGTCACCCCCCCCAGAGCAGGAGCCACGGGAAAGTGGAGTGTTTCCATGGTCCTCTAGGCTCAGCTGGAATCCAGTTCCTCCAAAGGCTTCCCATGGCCATCCATGGGCTCTCACTGTTGGAGAAGTGGCCAGGAACAGCCCCCCTGGTGCTGCCTGGGAGCACAAAGGGCACTGAGAGGGATGATCCCGGGCACCAGGGATGGAAAAGGGCTCCCAGGGTTTCCTGGTGTTTCTTGGAAGCACAGGGTCACTGAGAAGGGATGATCCCAAGAAGCAGGGGTGGAAAAAGGCTCCCAGGGTTTGCTGGTGCTGCTTGGGAGCACAAAGGGCACTGAGAGGGATGATCCCAAGAAGCAGGGGTGGAAAAGGGCTCCCAGGGTTTGCTGGTGCTGCTTGGGAGCACAAAGGGCACTGAGAAAGGATGATCCTGGGCACCAGGGAGGGAAAGGGCTCCCAGTGGAAGGTGTCCCTGCTCATGGCAAGGGAGGTGGGACCAGGAGAGCCTTAAGGTCCTTTCCAACCCAAACCATTCCAGGGTGATGATCTCCCACCTCCTGGCCCTGGGGAGCAGCAGCCTGAGGTTCATGTGGGGCATCGAGGAGCACTTTCCTCCAGCTCTGGGGACCTTCAGGTCTCCCTGTCTGAGATCCCCTTTCATCTGCTCCCCTCCCTGTCCTTCCCCCCCCCACACTTGTCACCACCTTCCCCCAGCTCTGGTCACATCTGCTCTGCCCATGGCCTCGGGAATCCGAGGGGAGGGAGAGCTCCTTGGGAGAAGTGTCACAGCTCTCCTGCCTTAAAACAATAACTCTGCAAACATCTGAACCAGACATAACTCTCCTTTTCAGAGCCCTATCTGAGCAGCCCCCAAATGCTTGGCTCGGGCTTCAAAGTTGGTGTTTAGCTATAAATAAATAGGGGAAAAAAAAAAAGAAAAGAAAGGAGAGAAATTAGCCAAAAAAACTTCTCCAAGCAGGAGTTTAACCAATGCCAGATAACGGGGCAATATGGATTTTTATTTTTATCCACATGGGTCCATGTGCTCTTTATCTCCCACTGTAATTTACCCTTATAAATTAGGCTCATGATATTAAAATAACATTACAGCCTTTACCTACCACAGTGAGTTTCATCAAGGGCTTTGAGATCCTCAGATGAAAGGGACAACGACCTTGACCTATTGCTGACAGTTCAATGCATGCCAGGGGTTTGCTGAGTAGGGAGAATGTGTTTAAAGATGAGCCTTAATTGGTCCTTAATTGGCAAATTTGTCTTTAATTGGCAGATTTGTACCCATTAAGCTGATTCTGGGTAAGGAGAGTCTGCAGTTCCTGCTAAAGCCCATCCTGAAGCCAAGTTTATCCTTCCAGGAAAACTCTATGGTCTCTTTTCCTCCCCCAGGTGTGGCACCTGATGTGCCTGGAACCTTCTTCCCACCCCAAGGGCTCCCAGGGGTCGGACAAACCTTCCTCCCCCTTGCCTTGTGTCACCTCTTCTCCTGGATCACTCCAGGGTGCCCAGCCAGGGTCCCAAATCACTGCAGTGGGATGGAAACACTCATCTCCAGTACCCACCATCCCTAAAGGATCATCCAAACATCCCAGGCACGTCCCCAGGGATGGGACAAGAGGCCCCTCCTGGGTATTCCTGCAGGAGCTGCAGGGCTTTTAGGAGGAATCCTTGGAGTTGGGACATGGCACAGGGAAGCTGCTGGGCCAGGAGAGGGCACAAGGGTTACAAATCCAACCCCCAGAGCTCCAAATGGCCATGGATCCTGACTCTGCCCCTGGAATTTCCCTCCCTGTGGCTTTGGGGGAGTTGGGGCTGTGTGTCCTTCATATTCAAGGGGTGTCTTGGCTCATTATCTGCTTCTCTGGCTGTCACACCAGCAGCTTTTGGGTTTCCTGCTCCACACAGGAGCTGAATGTGCTGCTGCTTTCCCCAAGCCTGAATTCCCTCCAGCTTTACCATTCCTCAAGATCTGGGAAGCAAAGGAGTTCTTGTTCCTGATTATTTGCAGCACAGCCATGTTAATTCAGAATTTTGCCTTTCTGATGTCCCTGTCCAAGGTGCACCTCTGACACTTGAATTCTACCCATCAGCAGTGAGAATTCAGACAGATATAAAATGGCTTTATCACTGATGGATTTACTCGACCCCATTGATTGATCCTGGTACTTGACCCTATTGATTACGACAGAGGAGCTGCACCTTTTCCTAAAAATCCCAAGAAATACTCCCACCTTCTCTCTGTGTATTCCATGACATCTACAACCCAAGGAGACCCCACGCTTCACCCTTTCCATCTGGAAAGAGCTGGAAATTGCTGCACGGTTCCATGTGAGCTCTTGTTTCCAGCTCAGCTCTGATCTCTTCCCAGCCTGTGGAAACCCTGAGGATTTTAACCCTCTCCAGATGCCCAAACTCATCCACCACTTTCTCCCAAGTTGGCTCCTGAGGAAAGATTAAGTAGTTCCTGACTGTAATTAATATCCCAACCATGAGGATGTGAGGGACCTTCTCTAGAAGATGAGCTCCCTGCAAACCTGCCCTGCCTAAAATAGGTGCCCTTCTTACCTTCCTTCCTCCTATTCCCCAAACTTCAGATCATTTTGGTGCCAGAAGAGCTGGGTGGGGACTCTGTGGTGTGACACTCAAAGCAGCATCAGAAGGTGCTCGAAAGGAGCATCAGACAGTGGGGATTTCCCGTGACTCATTTCTGGGCTCAGAAACACTCGGAGATGTTGAGGAAAAGGGAGCCCGGGGCTGGTTTTTACCTGCAGCCACCTGCTTAGCAGAAAGCTTTTACCTGCTTAGCAGAAAGCCTTGCAGCCAGGGTACTCTTGGGGTTTTTCTCTGAAATAAAAAATGGGCTTTTGTCGAGTGGCTGTGAAAGCCCCGGGAGTGGTGCAACAGCCCTGGCCTGAAGGGAGTCCTGATGTCACAGCTCTGCCCCTCCTAAACCTCTGCATCCTGCAGCAGCCCAGAGAGACACAAAAACTGGGTCAAAAATGGCAAAGAAAGAGTCTGCAGTGCCTGCTCGGCACAGCCAGCGCTGTTCACCTTCCCTTAACCCCCCCGTGTCCTGTTCAGCGCAGGACTCGTGTTTTCTTTACTAGAAAAATTCAGTTCTCCCCATTAATTCAATTAGAGCTGCCTTTGACCGTGGCCTCCAGCCCTGGCAGACGGGGCCCCAAGCAGCGTGTCCTCCCAGCCCAGCAGCTCCCCTGCCCCCCGGGGCTGGGCAGGACAGACAGACACCAGTGCCTGAGAACCCTCCCCCAGCCCGAGCGCTCCGAGATAAGAGATAAAACCGCGGCTGTCTCGTTAGTGCCGGCTTAGCTCTGCTCCTGAGCCCGGCTCTGTGCACGGCGGGGTCCCAGCGCCACCTCTTGGTGCACGGCGTGGTGGCCGGGCTCGTCCCAGAGCCACGGGCACCTCCATCCCAGAGCCTTGGGCACCTCCATCCCAGAGCCATGGGCACCTCCATCCCAGAGCCTTGGGCACCTCCATCCCACTGTCATGGGCATCTCCATCCCACTGCCATGGGCACCTCCATCCCAGAGCCTTGGGCACCTCCATCCCACTGCCATGGGCATCTCCATCCCACTGCCATGGGCACCTCCATCCCTGCCTTGGGCACCTCCATCCCACTCATGGGCACCTCCATCACTGCCTTGGGCACCTCCATCCCACTGCCATGGGCACCTCCATCCCAGAGCCGTGGGCACCTCCATCCCACTGCCATGGGCACCTCCATCACTGCCTTGGGCACCTCCATCCCACTGTCATGGGCACCTCCATCACTGCCTTGGGCACCTCCATCCCACTGCCATGGGCACCTCCATCCCAGAGCCGTGGGCACCTCCATCCCACAGCCATGGGCACCTCCATCACTGCCTTGGGCACCTCCATCCCACTGTCATGGGCACCTCCATCACTGCCTTGGGCACCTCCATCCCACTGCCATGGGCACCTCCATCCCAGAGCCGTGGGCACCTCCATCCCTCTGCCATGGGCACCTCCATCACTGCCTTGGGCACCTCCATCCCACTGTCATGGGCACCTCCATCACTGCCTTGGGCACCTCCATCCCACTGCCATGGGCACCTCCATCCCAGAGCCGTGGGCACCTCCATCCCTCTGCCATGGGCACCTCCATCACTGCCTTGGGCACCTCCATCCCACTGTCATGGGCACCTCCATCACTGCCTTGGGCACCTCCATCCCACTGTCATGGGCACCTCCATCCCAGAGCCATGAGCACCTCCATCCCACAGCCGTGGGCATCTCCATCCCACTGTCATTGGCATCTCCATCCCACTGTCATGGGCACCTCCATCCCACAGCTATGGGCACCTCCATCCCAGACCCATGGGCACCTCCATCCCACTGTTATGGGCATCTCCATCAGTGCCGTGGGCACCTCCATCCCTCCAACATGGGATCCCAACACCACCACTATGGGCATCCCAATTGTACTACCTTGGGCACCTTCATCCCACCTCCAGGAGCATCCCAATCCCACTGCCATGGGCTTCTTCATCCCACTGCTGTGGGCATCCTAATACCACCACCCTGGGCATCCCAATTACATGACCATGGGTAACTCCATCCTACTACCCTGGGCATCCCAAATCCACCACCATGGGCATTTCCATCCCTCTGCCATGGGCATCTTCATCCCACCTTCTTGGGCACCTCCATCTGACCTCCAGGAGCATCCCAGTCTAACCCAGTATGGGCATCTCTATCCTTCTGCCATGGGCATCCCAATCCCACCACCATGGGCATCCCAATCCCACCACCACGGACAATCCCACTGCCATGAACATCCCACCACCACCACCTGGATCCTTCCCACCTCCCCGCTCCAAGTGGTTTCCAGGGTTCAGGCTCCGGTTGGGATAACGTTCCTGAGCCTGCAGAGCATTCCAGGAGGACCTTGGCAGCTCCTTGAGCTCCTCAGGGGAGCAGCCACACACATTGTTATGGGAGAGCAGCTCCTGCCTCTCCTGTCCTGCCCCTCTCCAAACCTGCTCCCAGTTTACTGTCATCCATCAGCACCTTCCAGACTCCTTTGGAATCCTTGCCCACCTTCTCCCAGTCCTCAGCAGCTGCTGTGGGAATTGGCATGTCAGGGGCAAAGGGAATTTTTGCTCTGTCTCGATTCCACAACACAATAATAAGTTATTTCCAAGCATATCAGTTCTCCTTGTCACCCCAACCCACCACCACGTGGAGATTTGGGCAGAAAAATGAACATTTATCTGCTTTGTCTTGTTTCTTTGAAGGAAAATATCCCATGGAAACTGAGGCCAGGCTGCCATAGGAAACCAGGAAGGGCCTGGCACAGCCAGGCACTGCCTGGCATCGCTGGGATATGGGCAGAGGTCTTTTCCTGGAAAAAGTGATGAAAATCCCTCAAAAGACCCCCAAGTTTGATCTCTTCTGCCATCTGATCCATGAGCTTGTGCAGGTTCTCCTCCCCACCGTGGTGATGTTCCCCCTGGCTGCTCTGTGGACTCCCTATGGATTCCTGACCCAATGTTTGTAGGGTATTTTCCTTCAAAGACACAAGAAAAACCACCCCCAGTTCTTCTGAAAAGGGATCATCCCATCCCTGGGTGCTGCCAAGGAAGGGCACAGCTGGTTGTGAAGAAAGAGAGGGTTTCTCCTTCATTCTTCCTTGTTATTTTGGGCAAATTTTATTTATTTGGTGGTTTTCTCAAGACCCCAGGTGGGGGATGAGTCACTGGAAGAAGTGATGCCGAAGGAGATGCAGCATCCTTCACTTCTCAAACATCTGGGACCATCCCAATTCTCCTTTCTTTCCCAATGTCTTTATGGAGTCAAGAGCCTTCCTCTCCCAGAGGTGGGTTTATCCCATTCCAGCAGAACTGGAGGTGTTGGCAGGTCCTGGAAGATGCACAAGGAGGGGAAGAAGTAATTCAGCCACCTCGTGGTCCTTCAGCTTCTCAGAGCTGCACCCAAATGAACTTCCAACCATTAATTTGTGGGGATCTCACAGGGCACGTGGAAGGTCATGACCCCATCAGCCTGTGCACAACTTCAGCTGCTCCATGTCCTGGTTATAAAAGTCCTGAGTCTCTCAAAAATGGGACTGTGATGAGTCAATTCCCCAAAATACCTGCTGAGTTGGGGTTTGGAGGAGTTGGTGTTTAGTCTTTTGGGCTGGGAAATGAGGCATAAAACTCAGTTCTGTGTGTGCACACCATGAATTCTATATATATATATATGTTTGTGTGTGTTTGGCTGGATGGCTGGGCCCAGAGAGGGGGAGGAAACGGAGCTGCATCCAGCTGGGATCCCAGTGGTGTCCCCAGGGATCAGTGCTGGGCCCAGTCCTGTTCAGGTCCAGGGAAGAGCAAGGAGGCTGGGGAAGGGACTGGAGCACAAGTGGTGTGAGGAGAGGCTGAGGGAGCTGGGGGGGCTCAGCCTGGAGAAGAGGAGGCTCAGGGGAGACCTCCTGACTCTGCAACTCCCTGACAGGAGGGGGGAGCCAGGGGGGGGTCGGGCTCTGCTCCCAGGAACCAGCAGCAGGACAAGAGGGTTCAGTCTTCAGCTGTGCCAGGGGAGGTTTAGGTTGGACATCAGGAAGAATTTCTTTGCAGAGAGAGTGCTCAGCCCTTGGAATGGGCTGCCCAGGGAAGGGGTGGATTCTCCATCCCCTGGAGGTGTTTAAGGACAGACTGGATGTGGCATCAGTGCCATGGGCTGGGAACCACGGCGGGGTTGGATCAAGGGTTGGACTGGATGATCTCGGAGATCTGTTCCAATCCAGTTGATTCCCTGATTCTCTGGTTCCATGGTTCTCTGATTGTATGTATGTATATATATCTCACATCTCTGTGTGTAATTCCTGTTTTCTGGGCTTGGAGCTGCACCTGAAGAGAGGTGCTACGTCTCACCACCCTCCAAAATAGATCATCCCTTTGCACCCCCGAGGATGAGGAGGAGAAGGAGCTGGATGCAGGAGCCATCTGGATGTAGGAGCCATCTGGATGTAGGAGCCATCTGGCTGCAGCCTGGGATGGTGCAGCAAGGACAGATCCAAGTGAACTTGGAGATCAAAGCTGACTCCTGAGATCCTAAATGGGTCCAGTGGAGCTGGAAATCCACCTGTGCAGGGAAATTCCTGCCTGAGCAGCCCCACAGAGCCCCTGAGCATCCCTCATTCCCTGTCCTCGTGCTCTCCAGGTGCCTCATGGAATTCAAAGGGAGGTTATGGCTTTACATGATCATTAATGCCTTTAGTTTAACACACATCTGACCTCCAGATAGGAATCAGCATGATCTGTAATACAAAGAATTACAGTTCTCCTGGGATCTTAGCTCTTTTTTTAAAAAAAAAAAAAAAAAAACCAAAACCAAAATCCTTGCCAAGATGACTCTGGCAGGGACTGAACTCCTGTGCAAAACACATGTTTGGTGCAAAGTATTTTTGGCAGCTCAGGGTGCATTTGAAAGCTCATGTGCTCCTTCAGCCTTTCCTCTTGGAAAGGGGAACAGGTCCAAGGCTGAGCACTTGAGCAGCTGCCTTCAGGAATTCCAGCAGGGAATGGATTTGACAGGGCAAATCCATCTGGGTTGAAGAACAGAGAGAACCTGCAGACAGGAATGAAGGGAAAAGGGCTTGGAAGGGTGACCTGGGCTTGGAGAAAGTAACACCTGAGGCCGGTGCTGAGATGCTGCAGAGCTGAACCAGCCCTCAGGAGACCTTAAACGGGAAGACCAGGAGATGATAAACAAGCTGCAGAAAGCTGGGAAGAAGAGGGAGCATCCCACAGGGAATAAAACACAGGTTGAAAGCAAAAAGGGTTCATTTCAGGATGTTCCTAAAGCAATCTGGCGTATTTTGCATTCCCAGACCTGCAGGATTTGGCAGGACAGGACTGGATAATACCACAGGGTTTGACAGCTTTGGATTGTCTTGTCCAGGAGCTCAAGGCTTGAGCCCAGGAACTGTCTCTGGCTGAGATATGGGGGCTCTGATCCTTGTGATCTCAGTTGGGCAGCACTGGGAAAATCCTCTGGAATACAGAGGACAGAGCAAAAAAAATCTAATTAATTGTAAGAGAAATGACTGAGCTGCCTGGAACCAGTTACAAAGTCAACACCTTCTCCCAAACTGCTACTTCAGGCTCCTTTTAATTTGTGGTGGCCCAGCTCAAGGCTTTTGTGTTTTCCCAGTCACAAAGTGTAGGGATGGGATCAGGCTCAAAAAGGGAGGGAAAGAGATTGTGGAAGGAAGGAAAGCTCTGGAAGGGAGGAGGAGCTGCAGGAACTGGACTCAGCCCTGCCCTGGAGGAACCAGCCCCTTCTTGGCTTGGTTTGGATTGAGTGCAAGGGCATTCCAGGGAATATTTGGATCCCTAATTTGGAGTGATGGTGTGAAAGGAAGGGCAGGCACGATGAAAATGGATCAGAGGAAAATTCAGTCACTAACAGGGCTGTTCCCAGCACACATTTTAAGCTATTCCTGTTCCCAGCACACACTTCAAGCTATTCCTGTTCCCAACACACACTTCAAGCTATTCCTGTTCCTCCTGGGGCTGGAGTGAAGCCAGGAGAACTCCCTGGGATGTGCTGGGCAGGGAGCAGACGGTCCCAGTGCACCCTGTGCACTCTCAGTGCTGAAGCCACTGGGCTGATCTCATTCCCAGGTCATTTTTCCCTGTGGATTCAGTTCCAGCTCTAGTCCTCTCGTCCCTCCAGCAAGCATGGACAGGACAAAATTTAACTTCCTATAAAAAATCAGGGCTCAAGGGTGGAAAGCCCAAGCTTGGGACAACTCATCAGCCACAAGCTGGGATGCTTTGCTGGGTGCTGGGGGATCCATGAAGGACTAAATCCTGGAGAATCACTGCTCCTAAACCCATCCTTTGGGATCCATGCAGGAATAAATCCCAGAGAACCACTGCTCCTAAACCCATCCTTTCTTTGCTGGCTGCTCATCCCAACCTCTGACCTCAGAGCACAACTAATCCTGCAGGATTAGTTGAGTGGAATAAGCTTTGGCATCTGAAGTGCTTTTTCCCCTCTTGGCTTCTCCTTTGGGCTCAGCAAGAACAGGGTCAGCTCAGTCTTGGAGCAGAGGGATGAAGACAAGCTTTGCTTTAAAGCCCAGAATTATATCATGGGCGGCCAGAGGTCACATCCTGCTGTCTCCTGGAAGACAAATCCAGCCCTCTGTGCTTCCCTGGATCCGTATAAACCTGGCTCACCCCACTCCCTGCAGCAGCAAGTCTGCACAGCTCAACATCTTGGATGAGTTAGGAGCTTTCAGCTGAGCTCCAGCTCATATTTCATCTCCTTCCCCCCAGCCAGCAGATCCCAGTTTGTCACATTTGCTGGAGGCTGAGCACAGACAGGTTTTATCCATCAGCTCAGCTCTGCTCCCCAGCCAGCACCTGCAGAACATTCCAGCTCCACATGGGAGCACCGTGGCTCCACTGGGGGTGACAATCCCTCCCTGCCTCGGGTGTTCAGCCTGCAATTCCAGGCTGGAAAACTGCCTGGAGATCACCACGTCACAAGGGAGACTCCCAGGATCTCCTGGCTCAGGTGGGGGAAAAGGGCTTGAGGAGATTACCCAGCCCAGAGCCCTGAGAGCTGAGGCACTCGGGGTTGGTTTAGCCTGGTAGGATCCAGAAGAAAGCAGAGTCCTGCTTTATCCCATGGGAATGGCAGAGTCCTGCTTTATCCCATGGGAATGGCAGGGCACAGTTTTTCCATGGGCTCATCCAGGGAATCTGCAAGGGCTTGGGAGCAGGCAGCCCCTATATTATCTTTATTTTCAGCAGTAGTTGATTTTGGAACAGCAGTTCAAAGCTCCTTGCCCTCTGCAGCCCCAGCCTTTCCTTCTTGCTGACTCTTCCCTCCTGATCCGTCAATATTTCTGGGATACAAACCACAAAAGCTGCACCAGGAGAGGCAGGGAAACCGTTGTTCCTGCAAAATTCAGCAGCTTGGGGTGAGCCTGGGAAAGAAAGGAGGAATAAACCCCTCCTTCCTCTGCCTCAGGCACAGCTGAGGTTGGAATGCTGCTTGTGGAGCTTCAATAACCAAGGGAAGGATTTGGAAGTGCTGTCAGTCCCACCATGGCTTGGGAAGAGGAGCATCCTTGGCCCACGAGCTCCTGAAGTGGCCCAGGAACA
Source organism: Manacus vitellinus (assembly GCF_001715985.3). Lineage (NCBI taxonomy): Eukaryota > Metazoa > Chordata > Aves > Passeriformes > Pipridae > Manacus > Manacus vitellinus. The sequence goes on from NW_021940545.1 coordinate 1,272,580, forward strand.
TCCCCCCTCTGCCTCTGGCCTGGTTTTGCTTGGCTGGACCCCACATCTGTCCTGGGGGCTCAACTCCTTCCTGCAGCAATTCCCAAATCCTCCCAAGTCCCAAAGTCCCAGGGTTTTGTTCCTGTACATGGATCACATTGAATGTTTCTCCTTCCTCGTTCCTCCCTTACATTGTTTTCCTTTGAATTCTCCTCCTACAAGCACAATTTTCCCCCCAGTCTTTAATCCCTTGTCTCCCATCCCTCCGTGGGTTCTCTGACACGTGCAATAAAAACACCAATTAAAATATTCCTGGAGAAGCTGATCCAGGATCACTGAGACAATTTGGAATGTCATTAAAAACACCACCAAGGCAGTGATATGTTGTGATGAGCTGCTTAAGAGGGACCAGGAAGATGCAGAATCTGATTTCCAAAGCTCTGTATCCTTAAGGTTACAGCAATTAATTGTCAAACAGCAGGGAAAGACATCCCAGTGACACAACAGTTGGTGGATTTATTCTGTGAGCTCTGAAAGATCAAAATTCCCCATTTTTTGGAGGTAAAACCATGAATTAATCCCAAGAATTGCAATATTTCCCGACCAAAGGTCACCTTGGCAGCAGGACTGGGTGTGCAGGGATCAGGTTGTCTCCCCATCTCAGGAGCTTTTTTGGGAAGGACCATTTCCTTCTCCATTTTCAGCCCTGGGTGGTGCCTTTTTCAAGTGGTTCCTGCTCCTTGTGGTGGTGGAAATAGGGATGAAAGGGGAGAAAACTGTTGGATAATCTCTTGGAATATTTGTTGTATCAATTATTCAACATTTGGGCACAACCAGCTCTGGGGAGAAGATGCTGCTGAGGCCAAATCCCCTTTTTCTGTGCAGCTCCCTTTCCTCTTTTTTCTATCCTTCTTTCTATTCCTTCTTTTTTCTTTCTAATTATTTTTAAATTATTATTATTTATTTATAATATATTATTTTAATTTATTATTTATTTATCTATTACTATTTATTTATTTATTTTAAAATAATTTTCGTTTTTATTTTTTTTTCCTAATTTTTCTAATTTCTCTTTTTCACTTTTAGGGAGGGGAGTTGTACATCCCTTGTGCTTTTTCCTCAACCCTGGATCTGGAAAACACCCTCCTAAAGGGCTGAGAACTCACTTTATGTTCACAGCAGGTGGAATTTTTGTGTCCCAAGGTTTGGGATCCCATGGGAAGAGGAAGTTTATTTATAGGGCTGTTTCCTGCTGGCCTGGGATGAGATGCTACCCCAAATATATATATTAAAAAAATAATGTTTTCACCCTAAAACCAGGAGCCAGGTGAAGGTTTGCCTCTGGAAAATGTTCTTTTTCCTGGATCCTGTGTCCCAATCCCACTGCAATGTGGAAAGAGGAGCTTTCCCTCAAGGAATGAGAGAAACCAGCCCCCAAATTCAATCTCATCCCATCCCAGACCCCCCCAAACCCATTTTATGAGCATTTATTCCCTTTAGGACCCCTTCTGAGCAGGCAGGGAGTGGGGCTGGAAAGTTTTCATTCCCAAAGCCTGGATTTGGGATGTGGAGCAGAAAAATGTCCCAGTGCCAAGGGCTGGGAATGCCAAGGGCTGGATCTGCCCTGGTGTCATCTGGCCCCATGGGAAGGGCTGGGCATCCTTGGGTGGCCTGGAGAGGGACTGGGGTCTGTCCTGGCAGACTGCTCTCCCAAATCCCTGCTCCCTCCTCAGCAATGGGAGCAACTTCCTTCTGCCCTTGGAGACATGAAATTAGGGTGGGAAAATAATCCTGCCTTGAGCTGATGAGCCCAAACCCTGGTTTTCATTTCTTACCTCCCCATCCCCTCCAGCCTTTCCAAGGACAGCTCCTCAGCCTCATCCTGCCTCTCCCTTTGGGCACATCCCACATTCCTCAGCTGGGTTTGCCATTCCTCAGTGGCAATCCTGCTGATCTCCATGGAAGACTTGGAGCATCCCCCCTCAGGTCATAATTTATCCCCAAATAATGCCTGGCAGGATGAATTCATACTGGATTCATCCATCCCTCTCCCAAGAGGCAGCCCAGCATTCCCTGCCATAAACCGGGTTGGAAATCCCACTTCCAGCCCCATAGGAAAGCCCAGCACTGGGGAAGGGGGAAAAGCCCAATGTTCTGGGAAGCCAGAAGTTGTTTATTTTAATTTAAAAATCCCCAAACTGCTTCAAAGCCAGTTCATCTTCCTGGCAGCTCCTGCTGTGGGCAGGGCTGAGGTGTGGGGAGCATCTTCCTCAAGGAAACTCCAAAGGAAAACTCCAGAAAAGTCCAAATCCTCCTCCCCTCTCTTTCCCAAGATCAGGAAGGTTTCACCTTCTCCAATATCCGCCCAAAATCCCATGAATTTTCCAAGCAGGGAAATTTCCTTTCTCCCAGGACAAAGGGTCCAACTCCCCCTTTGCTGCCACATAAAGCCCCCATTCCCAATTCATTCCCAATCCATTCCCAATTAACCCATCTCCCTGGGGGGAAATCTCCTCCTCCCCTCCTCCCCTGAGCCCTTCCCTGCCTGGCCAGCCCTGCACAGGTTCATTTTCCAAAGGGGTAAACTGATATTTCTGCAGAAAATGCACCTCTGCAGGGGGAAGGCTGTCAAGTGTCGGTGAGTTATAGGCACAGAGCTCAGATCACTTGAGCCTGAGTGCTACAGGCACCTTCATGTTTTTCTGAATGAAGTCCCTGCTAATTGTTTCCATATGATTGCTTCCCATTTATTCATTTATTTGCTTCCCATTTATCTATTTATTTTTTCCTAACCCCGAGTTGTTCGTCCTTCCTGCATAAAACAAGGAAAATCAGTTTATTCACCAGTAATCACTAATCTTGGTTAATAATGACCTTAGGTAGGGTTAGTGCCCCTTTTTGGGAGGGGGTTTAATGGGGTGCTTGGGTCTCACCAAAGGAAAGCAAAATATGGGAAATTCCAAAGAATTCCAGACTGGTTTGGGTTGGGAGGGACATTAAAGCTCATCCCAGTCCCACCCCCTGCCCTGGGCAGGGACACCTTCCACCAGCCCAGGTTGCCCCAGCCTGGCCTTGGACACTTCCAGGGATGGGGCAGCCACAGCTTCTCTGGGCAACCTGGGCCAGGGCCTCCCCACCCTCCCAGCCAGGAATTCCTTCCCAATATCCCATCTATCCCTGCCCTCTGGCAGAGGGAAGCCATTCCCTGTGTCCTGTCCCTCCATCCCTTGTCCCCAGTCCCTCTCCAGCTCTCCTGGAGCCCCTTTAGGCCCTGGCAGGGGCTCTCAGCTCTCCCTGGAGCCTTCTCTTCTCCAGGTGAACCCCCCAGCTCTCCCAGCCTGGCTCCAGAGCAGAGGGATCCAGCTCTGGGAGCATCTCCAGGGCTTCCTCTGGATTTGCTCCAGCAGCTCCATGTCCCTGTTACACTGGGGTCACCAGAGCAGGACTGAGCAGGATAAATTGAGGAGCTTTTCCCCCCAAATCCAGGGACTAAAGTACCACCTTGTGCCCTGCCCTGTCCCCTTGGCAGAACCTTCTTTAGTCTCCTTTAGTCTCTCCTGGCTCAGTGTTTCTCCAAGGTGAGATTTCCCCCCCAAGGTGATTCCGTGCTCTCCATCTGCAGCTCCAGCTGGGCTGTTCCTTCCTCCAAGGATCCCACTGGACTAAGGCTACTGGAAACAGGGGAAAAGCCTCCTCAGTGAGCAAGTGAGAGGAAAAAAATGGGCTTTTGGGGAGCAAAGCTTGTGGATCATATGCAGGAAAGAGGAATAAAGATCCCTGGAGGATTTGGAGCAGTTCCTGTGGCCCCACCACAGCCATGCAGGTGATGGCAGGGCAGGGTGATGGCAGGGCAGGGTGATGGCAGGGCAGGGTGCCCACACTGCTATTTCCCCTCTCAGCATCCAAATTTGATGCCATGTGGCATCAGATCCAAGCAAAATCCCTGGGAATTTAAACCTGGACCCCTCAACCTGCACTGGAACCCTCTGAACACCAGCCCTGGTCCTACCAAAGAGATCCTGGGTCACACATCCAGCCAGGCACGATTCCACCTGTCTGCCTTTTCAAAGAGCATGGAATGAATGAAACCTCCCCAAAAAAACCCCTTTCTGAAGGGCTTTTTCATTCCTGGGAATGCAGGAGAGGAAAACTGTGCAGCTGTCCCTGCTCTGACTGGGGGCTGCTCTTGGGAAACCCCTGCACTGCCCATTTATAACCAGTCCTAACCCGGGGATATCACATTGCAAAGAAGGGGGGAAAAGGGTTTTTTTTGAGGCCAACTGTGCCTTGTTAAGGTTTGTGGAGAGGTCTGAGTTCAAACACCCCGGGTGGGGAGGCAGGAGGGGAGGGCAGAGTGTTGAAATAAAGCAGAAGGTGCCGGGTGATGGGAGCTCTGATTTCCAGCCTGGATTTTCTCCAGCCAGGGCTCGGGGCTTTTACAGCACAGCCCCAAAGCAGCCAAATTAATTAGTCTAATGAAAAGCCCCCGGGCTGCTGGAGGCTGTTGCTGTGCATCACCCCTTAATTAAGGCCCAAATCCCTGATTCTGGTCATGCTTAGGTGCATCTCCACTGTGTGTGACAGGATTAACCTCTGGAGCAGTGTAAGAGAACCAAATCCAGCCCAAAGCACAGGCAGAAGGGGATTTTGAGCTCTTGCTGGAGTTCATTTCAGGTCAGGCTGCTGGGGGGGGGACTGGGCTGGGTTTAATATTCCCCCCTCTCCAAGCAGAACCAGGAGAGGTGAAAGCTCTGCACAGAGGAGGTGCCCAGGAATGTTGGGATTTTGAGTGTGAGGACTGGGAATAAAGCTGGGTGTTGCCAGCAAGAGGGGTGATTGATCCCAAACCAGGCAAAATCTGGATTCAAGTTTTTCCAAGCCCTTCTCCTGAGCAGGACAGTAACTGCACATCCCATGGAAACGCTGATTTTGGAGGGGAAAGCTGGGATCAGAGGAAAGGGAACTGCAAAAGGCTTTTGGGAATTTAAGCCAGGGAATTTCTGGTGGCTTAACATAAAGCAAACTCCTTCATTCATGGAATGTTTGTGTCCAGCAGGATGAGTTTTTCATCCACCTGTGTTTGTGTCACTTTGAGTTGCAATCGTGTCCCCAAAAGTGAGTCTCTGTGAGTGTAAATGGATCTCTATGTGCCTGGCAGTAAATATTCCTGTGACTGTATTCGTGCCCTAATATTTAGACAAAATATTCCAGTTTCAAGGGAGGAAAAACACACACGAAGATTTAATTCTTTTCCATATAAGGAACTTGATTTGAATTAAGGGCAGGAGTTAATGGGACCCAGAGCTCTCTCCCTGACATTCCCATGGGAACCAAGAGTGGACCAGTTGCATCATCAAGCTCCTCCTCTCTCCCAGTGGAGGCTGATTGAGCTGCCCTTGGTTTAGACTTGGCTTATTTGCTGGGCTACCCACAAAAGGCTGCCCTGCACGAATTAGTTTGACCTCAGTAATTAGCCAAAGGAAGTTTCCCCCAACCAGGCAACCTTGGCAGAGAGGGGATTCATTAACCAGCTCTGTTTTGCCAAGCACAGGCTGATTCTGCAAATCAAAGAGTTTATTTTTTAATTGCATTTGCTTTGGTGCTTTTGCCAGGAAAATGATCCCTGTGTGTCCTTTCTGACAGAGGCAGAGCCTCAGCTTTCCCAGATTTCCCTTCTTGGCTTCAAATTCAGGAGAGTTCCCCACTCCCACGTGATGTCACAACTTTCCAAGCGAGGGATGGGGAAGCTGAGGCTGAGGCTGAACATTTGTGACCTCCCAGGGAAAGGCAGAACCCTCTGCTTTTAAAGTGGAGAACAGAAGGGGGGACTTTTTATGGCTTTCTCCTTGTCCTTCCCAGAGCTTTCAGATCCCACTGTGAGGAATGCATGGCCCAGCTCTCCGGGACCAGCTGAGCTCTCATTTCCCAGTGCAAACCAGTGCTGCTCTCCTCGGGGGATGGTTGCTCAGCTGCTCACTGGCTTCATCCCAAACCAGGTACCAGGAGCTGCCTCATCCCAAACCATCAACCAGGAGCTGCCTCATCCCAAACCAGCTACCAGGAACTGCCTCATCCCAAACCATCCTCCAGGAATGAGATCCTAGGTTTGGCTTGGGAGGGACATTAAAGCCCACCCAGTTCCACGCCCTGCCATGGGCAGGGACACTTCTCACTATCCCAGGTTGCTCCAAGCCCTGTCCAACCTGGTCTGGAACTCTTCAGGAATGGAGCTTCATCCCTGACCCTGTGCCAGGTGCTGGAGGTTTTTCCATACCCTCCTGTGTCCATATCCTGGCTGTTCCCAGCCAGCTCTGCCTGAATTCCCATGCCAGGGGAATAAAGCAAATCCCTCCATCATCCTGGTCCCAGCATCCCAGAGTGGGCTGAGCTGGAAGGGACCCAAAAGATCATCAAGTTCAATTCTTGTCCACGCACAAGGACCTTCTCCATGTGTCCCAGAGGATCAGCCAAACCCTCCTGGAGCTCTGGCAGCCTTGGGGCTGTGCCCACTGCCCTGGGGAGCCTGGGCAGTGCCCAACCAGCCTCTGGGGGAAGAACCTTTTGCTGAGATCCAACCTGAGCCTGCCCTGACACAGCTCTGCAGAGCAAGTCAGGGCAGCTGAGGGGCTGCAGGCACGGATGTTCTGACCAGGAAATCTGCCTTGCAATACTTGCCCTGGAATGTCTGCCCTGGAATATCTGCCTTGGAATACTTGCCTTGGAATGCCTGCTTTGGAATAAATGCTTTGGAATACCTGCCTTGGAATGCTTGCCTTGGAAAGCTTCCCTTGGAATACCTGCCTTGGAATAAATGCTTTGGAATACCTGTCTTGGAATGCTTGCCTTGGAATACCTGCCTGGGAATACCCGCCTGGGAATGCCTGCCTTGGAATATCTGCCTTGGAATAAATGCTTTGGAATGCTTGCCTTGGAATGCTTGCCTTGGAATACCTGCCTGGGAATACCCACCTTGGAATGCCTGCCTTGGAATATCTGCCTTGGAATAAATGCTTTGGAATGCTTGCCTTGGAATACTGCCTGGGAATACTTGCCTGGGAATATCTGCCCTGGAATACCTATCTTGAAATACCTGTCTGGGAATACTTGTCCTGGAATACCTGCCTTGGAATGCCTGCCTTAATCTGGGGGGCTCGTTTAGACGGAGCTGTCCATATGGGATGTGGGGATCAGGGAAAGCCTTGGATGGGTGAATTCCTCCTGGGATCACAGTCCTGCACTTCAGGGGTTGTCCAAAGGAAAAGTCCTGGAAAGTCTGGGATCCCAGAACATTTCCCTGTGCCACAGGGCAATGGAAAAGAGCTGCAATCCACAAAAAGACCCCAAAACAACCAACCCCAAACCTGGGCCAGATCACTGCCCAGGATCCCAAAATGCTGACAGGAAATGATCTGCTGAGCTGGCTGTGTTGGACACGATCCCAAAGGGGGGTTTTGGCAGGAAGGGCTTTCCCAGGGCAGTTTGGAGGGATATTTGGCTCCCTTTGGAGCACAGCTCTCGGCTGGGATGGTGTCTCTTGGCTCCCTCAGGGCTGTTGGTGTCAGGAGGTTTTAGGATCTTCCAGCAGCTCATCCCCCTCTAATCCAGCTCATCCCCCAAACCCGACACATTCAAAACCCCATCACCCCGTTTTCACGTTGGGAATCCACGGGATGGGGGGAAAAAACAGGCTAAGGACGAAAACAAGATTCTGGCTGCTGCGGCTCATTCCCGGCGTCTCCAAGGAGAGGGATCGGGATGGAGGTTCTCCATCCGAAGGGCTGCACTGCCACCTCCAGGTCTGCCACGGCTGCAGCTCCCGCCCAAAAGCATTCAAATACTTTCCTTGAATACTTTTTGAATTAAAATCCCGGCTTTTCTTCTTTTTCCCTTTAAGAATTTATCGCCGGGAAAACATCCAGGGCATTTTGCTTCTGCACAGGCAGGGCTTGGCTGTTCCCGGGGTGGTGGGATGCAGGGATGCTCCATCGGGATGCTCCCACCCCTTTCTATGCCCCCCAAATCTTGGGGGGAAATCAGCCATTTCTGGGAGAATTGAAAATTCCCGTAGAAAAATGGAACTTTGTCGTGATTTTCCTTTCTTTTCCCAGCGCACAAAGCGCCGGGGCCACCGCGTGTCCCTTGTGCTCCGGTGCCACCACCTCCAAATCCAAGTGTCCCCTGGTGTCACATCCCCCTGCTCTGCTCCGGGAAGCCGCTTCTGCTCCCAAGGGCTCTGGATGTGGCCCCAAATCCCGGGAGAATCCCCGCGCCGTGGCTGCAGGAGCTCGGAGCGCCCAGGAGATGGCACCGGAGCCGCACAGTTGGTGCCGCGGGCTCCGGCTTGGGTCGGGTAGCACAAAAAAATATCCACGTCAGGGATCGGGCCCCCAGAATTTCTGAGACTTCAATATCTGACACGGGGCTGGGATTTCCTTCTTCCCGAGCACCCCAGCGAGGGGTGGAGCGGCTCCCAGAGAGGGAGGCTGTTGGAATCCAAACAAATCGAGGCATGAGGGATGAGGCAGGTCCAGGCAAGGTGGGGAGGATGTGGCACACCTGCTTTTATTCCCTACCCGTGGCCGAGGAGCTGGTGCAGGAGCTGCCAGGCTGAGCTTTGCCCCTCTCTGCTGAGCTGTAAAATCCCGAACTGCCCAAAAAAGGGGCTGATTGAGGGGTTTGGGCTTGACTTAAGTGCAAATTAGTGCATCTGTCAGGGCCTCTCATCCCATGCAGTGCCTGTCTCTCCCCACAGATCCCCAAGGATTTCTTGGGGCCTGGTTACACTTCCCAACCTCCTGCGGGGCTTTCCCTGCTGTGGAGACACCCCGAGGTTCACCCATGGGTGTCCCACAGTGATGCCCATCCCTGCTGGCACCTCCAGAGTCTCCTGAGGCTTTCAGGTCACTCCAAATAATCCCTGCTGCTGGGGCAGGGCCTGCACTGGTGCCATGGCCCCTCCACTGGGATTGGGAACCATCCTGTCCCTCGGGGACATTTGGGGTCCTTCACCTTCAGGATTCAGGCCCTGCTCTGAGGGAGCTCCTCTGGGATGGAGAGGTTGGACCATCTCACCTGAGGTCAGGTGAGCACAGGCTGGGTTGGTGCTCCCAGGCTAGGGAGGGATGGAATTAGGAGGGAAGGGATCAGGAATGGAGGGATCAGCAATGATGGGATCAGGAGGGATGGGATCAGGAGGGATGGGATCAGGAATGATGGGATCAGGAGGGATGGGATCAGGAGTGATGGGATCAGGAATGGAGGGATCAGCAATGATGGGATCAGGAATGATGGGATCAGGAGGGATGGGATCAGGTGGGATGGGATCAGGAGTGACAGGCTCAGGAGGGATGGGATCAGGAGGGATGGGATCAGGAGGGATGAGATCAGCAGTGGTAGGATCAGCAATGATGGGCTCAGGAGGGATGGATCAGGAGGGATGGGCAGGGGGGGATGGACACTTGGAGTGGCTGTTTGCCAATCCAGGACTGGCAAAATATCCCATAACCTTCAGCACCATCATCATTGAACTCCCTCCTGCCCTTCCCACCAGGCTGGGGACAAAGGGCAGCAGGAGGTGACACAGTGTCCAACCCCACGGGGTGCTCCAGGTGCCTTTGTGCTTCCCGTGTCACAGAGCCATGGAATCATGGAATGGGTTGGGTTGGAAGGGACCCCAAAGCCCATTCCACCTCCTGCCATGGGCAGGGACACCTTCCCCTATTCCAGGTTGCTCCAAGCCCCGTCCAGCCTGGCCTTGGACACTTCCAGGGATCCAGGGGCAGCCACAACTTCTCTGGAAAACCTGTGCCAGGGCGTCCCCAGCCTACATCTGTGGGGTTATTTCCCCTCAAAATACCCCACAGGGACTTTGGGATAGAGGTTTGCCACCCCTGAGATAATTCATTGGACACCCCCCAACTCCCATTTTCGTGTTTCAGCAGCTCCTCATCCCTAATCCCAAGTTCCTTGCTCCTGGATCGTGGGGATCTTGGCTGTTGAGCTCTAGGGGAGGTTTTCCCAGGTGTTTGGGAGCCCTTGGCACGTGGATCACCAGGGCAAAGCCCCCACCCGGGATCCCTGATCCTGGCATGGCCCTGCTGCATCTCTGCAGACACTCACACCCTCATCCTTGGCCAGGGATGGAATTCCAGGTCCTTGTTCCACAAATAAGGAATCTCCCCAACACTGGCACCAAACTAAGGTGTTGGTGTCACCTCCCCTGGGAAATGTCACCTCCCCTGGGAAATACCAGCAGGGAAAATCCCACCAGGAATTCCCCCAGAGCTGCTGCTGGATGAGCTCTGCTCCCCACCCCATATTCCCCCTGGAAAACCCATGGAATTCCGGCCAGGCACCTCCTGCATCCCCCTCTGCCCTCAGTGCAAAGGAGGGGAAATAAAGGCATGACATGGAAACAACAGTGAAGGATTTTTTCCCCCCCAAATCCTCCTTTCATCCCTCTGTTTGACTCCTGGAAGTTTTCTGGGCTGCCTGTTCTGTCTGGGGCATAAATACATGTGATGTATTTATAAATATAATATATATAATACATTATAAATATGTATAATATATATTTAATATATATTCTATATATAATATAGAATAATATATTTAATAATTATATATTTTATATATATTATATATTAAATATATATATTTATAAATCATACAAATACCTATAATATATCTAATAAATACATATAATATATGTAATAAATACAATAAACACATAATAATGCATGTAATAGATACATAAAAATACAGATAATACATTATAATACAGCTAATAAATACATAATAATGCATAAATACATTAAAATACATGCAATAAATGCACAATAATACAGATAATAAATACATATAACACATACAAAAATACCTAATAATACATATAATAAATATGTGTAATACATACAATAAATACATAATAATCTATGCAATAAATGCATATAATAAATACAATAAACACATAATAATGCATATAATAAGAACATAAAAATACAGATAATACATTATATGCAGATAATAAATACATAATAATGCATAAATACATTAAAATACATATAATAAATACACAATAATATGTATAATAAGTACATACAATACAGATGATAAATACATGATAATACTTTTAATAAACATATAATATAATAATAAATGCAGAATAATACAGATAATAAATATATAATAATGCATAAATACATATGATAAATACACAATAATACATATAATAAATATATACAATACAAATGATAAATACATAATAATATTTATAATAAACACATGCAATAAATACAGAATAACACATATAATAAATACATGTAATACATACAGTAAATACATAATAATCCATATAATAAATGCACATAATACATATAATAAATACATAAAAACACAGATAATAGATACATAGTAACACATAATAAATACATTAAATACATATAATAAATACATAAAATACATATAATAAATACAATGAGGGGACATTTGGTCATAAAGACATCACAGTTTTCCCTATTTTTATCTATTTATATATATATGTATATATATCTCCTATGTACCTACACTGTATGTGTGTGTATGTATATATATAATATTTCCCTATATAATCTACATAGATTTATAGATATATAGATCTATATCCATCCAGGCTCCTCTGCAAATGGAAAAAAAAATCCCCCAGCTCTATCTTGCAGATAATGATTTCTCCTTTTATTATTATTATTTATCGAGCTCGAGGAAAACAATTAAAACTTCTCCCAGATAATAATAATAATAATAATAATTAAAAAAAAAAACAACCCAACCAACAAACCCTGCAAGAAATCCGAGCCCACATTTAATCTGCAGCCTTCAAAAGTTTCTTGGAAAGCTTAATTAAATGGTAATTCATCTGTGCATTGGCTCTGTCTTGTAAAGCCTGATAATGCCGAGTCTTAATTAAAAAAAAGCCAAACTAATGCAGCTTTTCGTTTTTATTCTGCCAGTTCAAGGGGAAAAAAATGAGCCCCAGAGCTGCCAAAGGAGCTGAAAGATTCCTTGGCCCCACGTTGATTTTGGTCTCCTGAAATTCCCCCTGGCAGGGCAGGGAATCAAAGTTATTCCCAATTTCTTGATGTATTCCTTCGCTCTCTCCCCCGGGAGAGGATTTCCAGGGCTGGGAAATGTTTGAGCCCAGAGGGGCTCCAGGGCTCAGCAAATCCCCTGCCCGAGGAAATTCGGGCCCTGAACCTCCCGGGTCATTTCTGGGCCTCCTTTTGGGGTCTCCCAAGGACCTTTAAAAACCACCCGGCACAGGGATCAGCTCCTTGCCTTTAAATTGGGCTGATTTGGGGGGAAAATGCTGATTGATGTGATTTGTACCCATTTTAGATGTTCTTCTTGGGTCGAAAAGGATGGAAATTTGGAGATTTATGGTATTTTTACCCATTTTAGATGTTCTTGTTGGGTTGAAAGGGGTGGAAATTTGGAGATTTATGGTATTTTTACCCATTTTAAATGTTCTTGTTGGGTCGAAAGGGATGGAAATTTGGAGATTTATGGTATTTTTACCCATTTTAGATGTTCTTGTTGGGTCGAAAAGGACGGAAATTTTGAGATTTATGGTATTTTTACCCATTTTAGATGTTCTTATTGGGTTGAAAAGGATGGAAATTTGGAGATTTATGGTATTTTTACCCATTTTAGGTGTTCTTATTGGGTTGAAAGGGGTGGGAAGTTGGAGATTTACAGCATTTTCACCCATTTTAAATGTTCTTGTTGGGTCAAAAGGGATGGAAATTTGGAGATTTATGGTGTTTTTACACCATGTTTTTACACCATGTTTTACAAGAACATTTTAGATGTTCTTGTTGGGTTGAAAGGGGTGGGAAGTTGGAGATTTGTGGGATTTTCACCCATTTTAGGTGTTCTTATTGGGTTGAAAAGGATGGAAATTCGGAGATTTATGGTATTTTTACCCATTTTAGGTGTTCTTGTTGGGTTGAAAGGGGTGGGAAGTTGGAGATTTAGGGTGTTTTTACCCATTTTAGATGTTTTTGTTGGGTTGAAAGGGGTGGGAATTTGGAGATTTATGGTATTTTTACCCATTTTAGGTGTTCTTGTTGGGTTGAAGGGATGGAAATTTGGAGATTTATGGTATTTTTACCCATTTTAAATGTTCTTGTTGGGTTGAAAGGGGTGGGAAGTTGGAGATTTATGGTATTTTCAACCATTTTAGATGTTCTTGCTGCATTGAAAAGAATGGAAATTTGGAGATTTAGGGTGTTTTTACCCATTTTAGGTGTTCTTGTTGGGTTGAAAGGGGAGGGAAGTTGGAGAATGATGGTATTTTTACCCATTTTATCTGTTCTTATTGAGTTGAAAGGGGTGGGAAGTTGGAGATTTATGGTATTTTTACCCATTTTAGGTGTTCTTGTTGGGTTGAAAACGGTGGGAAGTTGGAGATTTGTGGTCTTTTCACCCATTTTAGATGTTTTTGTTGGGTTGAAAGGGATGGAAATTTGGAGATTTATGGTATTTTTACCCATTTTAGGTGTTCTTGTTGGGTTGAAAGGGGTGGAAAGTTGGAGATTTATGGGATTTTCAACCATTTTAGATGTTCTTGTTGGGTTGAAAGGCGTGGGAAGTTGGAGATTTGTGGGATTTTCAACCATTTTAGATGTTCTTGTTGCATTGAAAAGAATGGAAATTTGGAGATTTAGGGTGGTTTTGCACCATGTTTTTACACCATGTTTTACAAGAACATTTTAGATGTTTTTGTTGGGTTGAAAGGGGTGGGAAGTTGGAGATTTAGGGTGTTTTTACCCATTTTAGATGTTTTTGTTGGGTCGAAAAGGATGGAAATTTGGAGATTTATGGTATTTTTACCCATTTTAGGTGTTCTTGTTGGGTTGAAAACGGTGGGAAGTTGGAGATTTGTGGTCTTTTCACCCATTTTAAATGTTCTTGTTGGGTTGAAAAGAATGGAAATTTGGAGATTTAGGGTGTTTTTACCCATTTTAGGTGTTCTTGTTGGGTTGAAAGGGGTGGAAAGTTGGAGAATGATGGTATTTTTTACCCATTTTATCTGTTCTTATTGAGTTGAAAGGGGTGGGAAGTTGGAGATTTATGGTATTTTTACCCATTTTGGCTGTTCTTGTTGGGTTGAAAGGGGTGGGAAGTTGGAGATTTATGGTATTTTTACCCATTTTGGCTGTTCTTATTGAGTTGAAAGGGGTGGGAAGTTGGAGATTTATGGTATTTTTACCCATTTGGGCTGTTCTTGTTGGGTTGAACGGAGCTTTCCCTGCTGCCTTCCCATCGCTCATCCCCAAATTCTACCACAACTGATGAAACTTGGAAACCACCCCAGGACTTCCCACCCTGTTCTCCTCCAAAACCTTCAGATTAACCCCTTTTCCAACCCATTTTGGGCTCGTTTTGGAGTAAAAACCCACCCAAAGCCCAGGAAGCTCCTTCCAAAACATCTCCCAGGAGGTCACCGGGTGAAAGAAATCCTGGGAACAACATTCTGCTGCCAAAAACTGCCCCGGAAAAGGGCTGATCTTCCCAAAGATCCCACTTTTCCCCAGCCCCTGAGAAATTCTGGGGAGTCTGAAGTGGATTTGGTGGGTTTAGGGAACGTGGTGTAACAGCTCCAGGGTTTGGGTGGATTTAATGGATTAAAGGGAAAGAAAATGTTGACAGGGAGAAAACAAACCGTGTCCTGGAGATATTTTCCCAGCTCAGTATCCCTGGGGTGCTGCAGTGCTGCTGGGAAATGGTGGGTTTTTTGGGAAGAGCCTCCTCCTGATGTGTTCTCTCTGCTCCTGTGCCACATTTTCATGAGGAATATGGAAAAGTTGCTGCTGGATTGGGCCTCCTTGCAGCTCCAGACAGTGATATAAGGAGCTCTTTAATGCTAATTAATGCAATGGCACAATGAATTAATAGAGTATTAGGCAAAGCTGTTAATTATCCCCAAATAAAACAAAGGGAAAAAAGGGAATCAATGCAGGGAGAAATGACAACCATCCTTGGCTTCCCTCTCCACATCCTTCCCAAAGAGCCTGTTCTGGGAAAAGCAGCCCCAGGAACATTTTCCTGGCAGCCCCAGGGGGTTCAGGGTTAGTTGGGAAGGGGAGAGACCCTGCCCTGCCCTCCGAGGGAGTTCGAGGGCCTGGCCAAGGAGGAATCCTCATTTCATCCATGGGGAAAAGGGGGGCAGAGGGGCTTTCCCAGAGAGATTTGTCTTCTCCCAAGGAGAAGGTGGGATCCAGGCTTGGAGCAGCAACCCTGCCCTGGGGAATACCAGCACAGAGACACAGTGGGCAGTTTAAAGGCTGGAATTTCCCATTGCTTTGGGGTTCCCATTGCCTTGAGATCCTCATTGCTTTTAAATTCCCATGGATTTGAGATCCCATTGCTTTTAAATTCCCATTGCTTTAAAATTCCCATTACTTTAAATTCCCATTGCCTTGAAATTCCCATTGCTTTTAAATTCCCATTGCTTTTAAATTCCCATTGCTTTTAAATTCCCATTCCTTTAAATTCCCATTGCTTTTAAATTCCCATTGCTTTGAGATCCCCATTGCTTTTAAATTCCCATGGATTTGAGATCCCATTGCTTTTAAATTCCCATTGCTTTAAAATTCCCACTGCTTTTAAATTCCCATTGCCTTGAAATTCCCATCGCTTTGAGATCCCCATTGCTTTAAATTCCCATTGCCTTGAAATTCCCATTGCTTTTAAATTCACACTGCTTTGAGATCCCATTGCTTTTAAATTCATTGCTTTGAAATTCCCATTGCCTTGAGATCCCCA
This sequence comes from Manacus vitellinus, assembly GCF_001715985.3. Taxonomy (NCBI): domain Eukaryota; kingdom Metazoa; phylum Chordata; class Aves; order Passeriformes; family Pipridae; genus Manacus; species Manacus vitellinus. The sequence goes on from NW_021940545.1 coordinate 1,288,363, forward strand.
TTGCTTTTAAACTCCCATTGCTTTTAAATTCCCATTGTTTTTAAATTCCCATTGCTTTTAAATTCTCATTGCTTTTAAATTCCCATTGCTTTTAAATTCCCATTGCCTTGACATTCCCATTGCTTTTAAATTTCCATTGCTTTGAGATCCCCATTGTTTTTAAATTCCCATTGTTTTTAAATTCCCATTGCTTTTAAATTCCCATTGCTTTTAAATTCCCATTGCTTTAAATTCCCATTGCTTTTAAATTCCCATTGCTTTAAATTCCCATTGCAAAAGAGGGATGCAAAAGGAATGTCCCTTCTCTGTGCCTCAGTTTTCCATAGGATGCAGAGCCATCACATTCCTGTGATTCCTTTTTTAGATTCTGTCCTAGTTAGGACAGCTGAGATCAGTTCATCATGGTGGGTGTAACCCAAAACTGTATTCTATAGCCTTCCATGTCATTTCCCAGAAACTAGACTATTGTTGTCAATAGACTATTCGCACC
>NW_021940545.1:1295527-1300309 GCF_001715985.3 Manacus vitellinus
GGTTATACATTTGGGTTTTTGTGGGTTGAGACCAATTGTTTGTTTGTATTATTGTACTTACTGTATTATTTTAATAAATTGTTATTCTGACTTATAATCTCTCCTTTGAGTTGGGTTCATTCCCCCTGCTGGTTAACTTTTAAACCAGCACAGCTTCCCAAAATGTCAGTTAAGTGACACCTGGAATCCCCCTGACAGGAGCAGGCTTGTGAGGCCTCTTCCATAAAATGTAGGATTTGCTTTAGAAAAGAGAAACAAATCCTATTTTTTTCCTTAAATTCCGTCCCCTGCTTTATTTCCAGGCTTGATATTAATTCAGGAATAATTGGAAAACAGAATTCAAAGGTGGAGTTTCCTCCTTTTTGTTGCTGTACTGAACAGGGGTAAAATATATGAATTTTTCAGGGTGTTTGGGACCCTCTGGGGCCATTGGCTGCTGGGATCTGGGGATGTGCTCATCCGCACTGCACCTGTGATCCCAAAATTTGGTTCAGGGTGGGGGAATCACCAACCAAGCCCCTGGGGATGGACACAGGCTTTGTTTCCAACGGGTCATTTTCCACTCTGCAGAACTCCCTCTCCAGGATTTGACCTCATCCAGTTTTTTACCCCCTTCTCATCCCTGGGAAAAGAGCAAAGGGACCATTTTCCTCCTGGAACACGGGGTTGGGTGGGTGGCTGCCCTCCAGCAGCCTGGGAGTGACTCCTTGCCAGGCAGGAGGGACAACCACGGGAGAGCAGAGGAGGGACAGCACCCCTGTGCCAGCCTGGATCCTTCCTGCATCCCTCCTGGATCCCTTCTGGAGCTGAAACATCCCTGTGCCAGCCTGGATCCTTCCTGGATCCCTCCTGGAGCTGAAACATCCCTGTGCCAGCCTGGATCCTTCCTGCATCCCTCCTGGATCCCTCCTGGAGCTGCAGCATCCCTGTGCCAGCCTGGATCCCTCCTGGATCCCTCCTGGAGCTGCAGCATCCCTGTGCCAGCCTGGATCCTTCCTGCATCCCTCCTGGATCCCTCCTGGAGCTGAAACATCTCTGTACCAGCCTGCATCCCTCCTGGATCCTTCCTGGATCCCTCCTGGAGCTGAAACATCCCTCTGCCAATCTGTAAGTGCCTGGATCCTTCCTGGAGAAGCTGGATCCCTCTGCCAGTGTGGATGTGATGGATCCTTCCTGGAGCTGCAGCCTCCTCAACCAGCCTGGATCCTTCCTGGATCCTTCCTGGATCTTCCTGGATCTACCTGGATCTGAAACATCCCTGTGCCAACCTGGATGTGCCTGGATCCTTCCTGGAGCTGAAACATCTCTGTGCTAGCCTGGATATTCCTGGATCCCTCCTGGAGCTGAAACATCCCTCTGCCAGCCTGGAATGCCTGGATCTTTCCTGGAGCTGAAACATCCCTCTGCCATCCTGGAATGCCTGGATCCTTCCTGGAGATGCTGGATCCCTCTGCCAGCCTGGATGTGCTGGATCTCTCCTTGAGCTGCAGCCTCCTCAGCCAGCCTGGATCCTTCCTGGATCCTTCCTGGAGCTGAAACATCCCTGTGCCAGCCTGGATATTCCTGGATCCCTCCTGGAGCTGCAGACCCCAGGCTGTGCCCAGCACATCCCTTTTCCTGCCTCCAAGGGGTCGAGGGGCAAAGCAGGGGATGAGCAGAGAGCTCCTGGTCACCCTGAAACACTCAGACCTGCAAAAACCTGGAGGAAGTTTGAGCTGGGCCTTTCCCTTGGACACCTTTCCTGCTTTGCCCCATGCCAAGAGGTGGGAAGGGATGTCCTGTGCCTTTGGGGTTGCTGCTTTGGGGTTTTTTTTAACCAAACCCAGGTTCTGCCCCCACCTGGATCCCCCCGGGAAGTGCAGAGCAGCTCTGGGGCTCCTTCTCCCCCCCTGCAGCCCCAATTCCTGTGTCCAGGGGGTTTTTAGGTTTTCCTGGAGCACATTGATGCCCTTCCCATCCCCATCTGGGATCTCAGCAGGACACAGTGGGAATGGGGCAGTTAATGCTCCTTAACCCCCTCATCCCACCCCAAATGCTGCTGATGGGAGGGATGTGACCAGCTCAGAGGAGCTCATTACACAGCAGCTTCTCCAGGCTGCTTTTCCCTCCTCTGCCTTGTTCCCAGCTTGTCTCCCCTTGGATGGTGTCCTTCCCTCCCTCTTTCCAGCAGGAGAAGGATCAGCCTCACTCTCCTCTCCCTTTTCAATGCCATTGAGTTCATCCCTGGCTTTTCTCCCACAGAGGGACACGAGGCTTTGGGAAAAACTATCTCAGGGTTTATTTCTCTGAACTTGGTTTGGCTTCCCCTCTGTCCATGAGGCTGAATGGGAAATGAAATCCTGCTCTGCTCTCAGGGAGGAAAATCCCAGGGTTTGGGGGGATTCAAGCTGATGTTGGAGGCTGTTGAGGCCAAGAGGATTTGGGTGTGGAGCAGAAATGGGCTCTGGGCTCTCAGATAAGCAGCTTTGGGGAGTCTTTAAAGGAGGTAAAATAAAAAGGGCACAAGCTCCCAGACTTGGTATTTTATAGGGGTTTGCAAAGGGATGAAAAGTAATACCCCTAATTCTGGGTAAGGGCAGTAATAACATTCCTTTTGGTACAAAGGTGCAGGGAAATTAAATATAATACATTAGCAAGGAGCTGGACAGGACAACCAAACCCTCACACCACCCTCTTCTCCCTGCAGCACTTCAAAACAACCCAAAAAGAGCCTTGGAAGGGTTAAAGAACACCCTTGCCAAATTGGAATTAAACTGTGCTAATATCAGCTAAGTGACTGTTCAGGGTAATAGCAGAGAGAAAAATGATGTGCCATGTATTTATAAATAATAAAGCATAATTTATTAATAATCTGGAATTGAACAAAGGGTCTGGGAAGCTTAATTAATTATTACTTGTAAAGTACTTTTGAGATTATTGGATAAAAGCTGCTACAGAAGGGAAAGGTATTGAGGGAGGAATGTCTCAGCATCCTGCAGGAGCCAAGCCCTGGAAGCACAGCCCTGGGAGCTGCAGGACAGCCCAGAGGGGTCTGGAATCCCAGGGATTGAGGGGTTTTGATGCTGGAATTGTTTCTTCCCAGCACGGGAACAGGGATGTTGTGTCACCCCATCCTTTGGGAAAGGGGGTGGTGGGGAGGGGATGGACCCTCCTGGCACAGGGCTGGGGTGGGGGCCAGGCTCTGATCCTGCTGGCAGGGTTTGGGTTCATGCTTCATCTCAGATGAGATTCAAAACATTACTAAATGAACCACTTCCTTTAGTGAAATCAGGTAAAACTGAAAAATGAGCAGTTCCCAGCACCCTCCCCCCTCCTGCTCCCCATTTTTAACTGCCCTTCCCCATTTTTAACTGCCCTTCCCCATTTTTAACTGCCCTTCCCCATTTTTAACTGTTCTCAGAAAGAAAAAGAGGGGGGAGCAAACCTGCCTGAACGTTCAAAACCTACAGATGAAGTGCCCAAAGAATTCCCACCTTTTCTCCCACCAGCCCTCCCAGCACTGGTCTCTCTGTCTGCAGCTGATTTCTGGTGCAAACCTCCTCTGACAGCCCCAAAATATTGCCCTGCCCCAATTAGCTCTTTCTTAAGGCTCTGATTTGATTTCTACCCAGAAGAAAACACGACCCCAGACAACTAAAAGGGCATTAAATCTGGTTCATCAAGCCCTGGGTGAGTTCATCTCCTGAAAAGAAGCTCATGAAGACCCAACTGACCCTTCCCTGCTGTGGGAGCTCGTGGGGTCCTTCATCACCCACCTGTAGCTCCTGGATATTTTGGGATGGAGGGGGATCCCAAAGTGTCCCAGGAACTCCTGTCATTGCAGTTTGCACTCACATTGGACCACTTTGAAAATGCTTTTTGAGTTTGGTTTAAGCCTGGGCACTTTAAGCCCGGCCTAATTGCTGGCTGGGACAGAGTTTGTAAGACCCTGCCTGAAGGAGTTGTGGAGAAACTGAGGCACAGAGTTAAAAACTTAACAACTATCCCCCAGTGAACCTGTGGAGCATGTTTAGGAGGTGGGGGGAAAACAGGAATGAAGGGACCTCCCAGCTTAGGGGCTGAAAGTGGTTTCAAGGGGCTGCAGAGTCAGCCCTGAGCTGTCCATCCCAGCCCAAAATCAGTGCCCTCACTGCCTCTGCACTGGTATCCCAACCCCAGCATTGCCAAACAGCTCCCAGATCCAGAGGATGGAGCTTCCTGCCTTCTCTGCCCCACCCAAATCCCCACCAGCCTATTCCAGGGGGTGAAGCTCCTCTCCCAAACATCCTCGCCCCTCTCCAGATGCCCGAGGATTCCACTCACGGGGAGAATTCCACCCAACAACCCAAACCTCACAACTGTCCCCTCTCTCCACCCTCCCTCCTGCTCTCCAGAACCCTTCGTTTGCACCCTCCACCTGTATTTTTATTAAAAATTCAATTCTTTGCCCATTTCCCCTCTCACAGCAGCAGCTGCCAGGAGGATCCTCCTGAGGAACAACCAGAGCCCTCGTTGAATGATGGCCAAGCAACAATTATTAAAGGGTTATGACTTTTAAAGCATCTCCAGCTTGGAAGGGAAAGGTTGGTGGAGGAACAACTCTGCTTACTGGGAGAATCCTTTTTACCCCAGGGAAGGAGTGGACAGAACAACCAGGTTTCTCTGGGGGAAGGTTTCTCTGAGCTCCAAGCTCTGAAACCTCCCCAGACTCAAGGTCCTTTACCTACATCAGCTCCTGGTTCATGGTCATCGGCCAAAACGTTGGGTTTTTACCCAAAAAGCCCCAGTTGGAGCAGCAGCAGC
>NW_021940545.1:1301669-1305520 GCF_001715985.3 Manacus vitellinus
AAAGAGTCACTCCCAGATTTTTGAGTCTTTTTGGTTGTATTTATTTTGAGCTTCCTTAAATTTCTTCGTCAGCATCCCAAGGTTAGGTTATCCATCCCCATCACGAGGAGCTCTGGAGCACCAGAAAGGGGTGGAAAACTGGTGTCAGAATTGTTTGCACTTGGAAAATTATAAGAGTTAATCAACTCCTGAGCTGCTTTTTTTTTCAAGGCTTTTAATTTCTTTTAAACGAGTGAGGCAACAAGGCGTGACAGGGGGAGGCTGGAGAGCTCACCTGGGTCCTTCCCAAAGGGATTTGGCCCTGGAAATCCCTCCCTGGGGCTGCAGGATGAGGCCTGAGGGAAATACAGGATGAGCAGAGGGGGAATGACCCCACTGAGCCCACGAATGACCCCACTGAGCCCGTGTCCTGCTGCCCTTGCTGCTCATGGGGGGTCCTTCCCAGCTGGAATATTCTGCTCTGGTCTGTTGTCAGCATGGAAATGTTGCTGTCAGCCAGCAGGGTACCCTGGAGCTGTCCACCAGCTCCACACTGGTGTCCCCTCAGACACCTCATGGGGCACATCCTCGAGGGGGAACAACATCCAGAGGATCCCTCGGCTCCCAACACGGTGGGAAAGGACTCCAGGAGATGGAGGGAAAATTGAACTCCTCCAAAACTGAGATGGGAGTGAAATGTTGAGGTGATGCTGGAGCAGATTTTTTCCTGCCTTTCAATGACTCAAAGAGTTAGGTCTGAATAAAAAAAAAAACCAACCAGGAAACCCCAATCCATGTGGTTTCCTGATTTCTGGAGGTTACCCAATAATGGGCTGATCTGAACCTTGGGAGTGTATTCACCATTCCAAGAGGGCTACAAATAATAGCAGCCTCTGGGAGGTGACATCTCCAAGCCTCTTAGGAGGCTAATTCTATAACAACATTAATTCAGCATAATGCCTTCATGAATAGAGATGGGCTAATGCAGGGTTTAAAGTTAGGCAGCTTATTCTTGCCCATCTTAATTTAACTAAGAGCCTACTCCTGAAAGACATCACAATTCCAGCTATCTGAGCACTTTCCTTGGAAAAAAAAAATCCCACCTTTTTTTAGTGTTTTCTTCCTTCTTGCTGCTGGGGTTGATTCCCCAGCTTAAACTGGCCCAAGTTTTTATTTTATTTGGCTTTAGGCTCAAACCCAGGTTGATTATTTAATAAAAAAGGTGGAGATGAAAATGGCTCCTCTTTATCCACAGCTGGAATATGAGGAAGAGGGGTTTGAGCTGGAGGAGGGTCCTGCAGTGGCCCTGGGGTTGCTGCAGCTTCAGAGCCCAAATCCAGCTGCTCTGGGGTCAGCACTTGACAAAAGCAGCTCTCTTTGATTTCAGGGGATGGGGTGGGATCCTCCCATCCTTCTCCTCTGGGGCCAACAAGGCTTGGAAGGAACCAGGGGGTACAGGAGTGGTTGGGTGTCATGAGTTCCTCAGGCATCAGCACCTGCTTGAACACAGACCAGGAGGTTGGATTGACTTGGGATGGCTCAAATAATAATCCCAGGAGGGCTCAAAAGACCTCAAAAATGGGACTAAATAACCCCCCCCAATCTGAGAGCCTTGGCCCTAATTTCTCCCTTCAGTATTTAGAAACCTGGGGGGAAAAAAATCAAAATTAAGTCTATAGGCTGAGAGTCCTCAAAACATCCCTGTCCCTGTTTTGCTTTAATTTTGCACAGACTGGAAGCTTTTCTTCTCTCACTGCCCACCAGAGGCACATCTGGACTGTTTGTCCCTCAGGTGCTGCAGCAACACAGACCTGGGAGCTGAAGTGAAGAAATGAAAAGCATTTCCACTGACCCCCAGTGGACACCTGAGAGGAGAAAAGCCCCTTTGCTTCACCTCCATCAGAAGGGTTTGTTTTGCTTCACTGCTTCCCTTTCTTTTGCTTTTTAATAATTTGTGCTTAAATTACCTCTGGATACTCGGGGTCTCCAACCTCACCTTTGGAAAGCACAAGTGCAACACTCAGGGATGCTCATCCTTTTTTTTTTCTCTCCCTTATAAACAGTTCACCACCTTCCAGCCCCACTGGGAAGTAATTCCAGCCAATGTGAGGTTGGGATGAGCATCCACTCGACTGCAAGGTGCTGCTCTGTCCATTTGGGAATTATTCTCCAAAGGTGCCACTTCCCAACTTCCTGTTTTCTCCCTTTTTCCCTCAGAATTGGGGTAATACTGAAAACTGAGTTTTTTCTTCCTGAAATTCACTTCAAAAAGTTGTTTTTAATCAAAGAATCCCAGAAGGTTTGGGTTGGAAGGCAACTTCAAGCCCATCCATTCCACCCCCTGCCATGGGCAGGGACACCTCCCACCAGCCCAGGTTGCTCCAAGCCCCATCCAACCTGGCCTTGGACACTTCCAGGGATCCAGGGACAGCCACAGCTTCTCTGGGCAACCTGTGCCAGGGCCTCCCCACCCTCCCAGCCAGGAATTCCCTCCCAATATCCCATCTAACCCTGTCCTCTGGCAGTGGGAAGCCCCTTTAGGCACTGGAAGGTCTCTCCAGAGCCTGCCCTTCTCCAGGTGAACACTCTCTGCTCTCCCAGCCCAGCTCCATGGGATCATTTGTACTCCAAAGTCAATCCAACCTCCTGCTCCGTGCTCCAAGAGGTGCTGGTGCCTGAGGAACTCATCACACCCAACCACTCCTGTGCCCCCTGGTTCCTTCCAAGCCTCGTTGGCCCCAGAGAAGGATGGGAGGATCCCACCCTATCCCCCTGAAATCAAAGGGCAGAGAGCTGCTTTTGTCAAGTGCTGACCCCAGAGCAGCTGGATGTGGTGTCTGGAGCTGCAGGCAGGGCTGGAACCACCCCCAGCTCAGGTTTTGTGTTGTCACAGAGATGGAGGTGTTTGGAGGTGGCAGCAGTGGAGCAGATTTGAGCCCAGAGTTCCCAGGCCTTTATTATGGAATCAGGGAAATTCTGGCTCCAGAGCCAGGAGCAGGAGGAGAGGATCCAGCAGTGATGAGGTCCCACCTGAAACCCAGAGAAGTTCAAAGATGAGCCCTGCAGACAGGCCAGGGCTCAGAGCTGCACTGAAGGCAAAGAGATGGGTGGGTGCTGGCATGGAATTCAAATAAATGGTGTTTGGGGGTTTAAATCTTGAAAGACCTCATTTCCCAGCTGGCCTCCTAATGGAATTCATGGTGGTTTGGGGAGCAGATCCCACATCCATCACCAGAACATTAATGCAGAGCTGCTGGGATGCAGCAAGGGCCTGGCTGGAATAGTCAACAGTGGGACCAATTCCTGCCTCTGAACAGAAGCTTTTTAGAAGGTAGGAAGCAAAGGGATTCCCTACCACCCTCTTGACTCTGGGGACCTTTCTTCTTGTCCCTCTCCTGCCAAGGTTGCTGCTCCAGACCCTGTTAACAACCCCAGGACCTGTGTCCATCTCTGTTGAAGGTGTTGCCTTTCCTTTTACAGAATCACGGAATATTTGGAGCAGGAAGGGACCCAAAAGGATCATCAAGTGAATGGTCTATCCAGGGGATTGAACCCATGGCCTTGGTGTTATTACTACCAAGCTTTAACCAGCTGAGATCATCTCAGTCTTTAAAATACCATTTTTGAGTAGTTTTTGGTGAGTCTTCTCCTTAAGGCTTGGGATCTCTCATCCCCCTCCCACATGGCTATTCCAGGTCCCAGATGGTTTTTGACACTGGGGAACCCCTGGAAATACCCCACATCTCGATCTTGAGAAAGAAAAATGATTTTTTTTCCTACATTGGCTTTAAAACTGATAGTTCTGGAAGCTTGATTTGCAAACCCATCCCAAATCCCCCATCTGACCATGCTCGGAGCCTCTGGCCCTCATC
>NW_021940545.1:1306500-1308391 GCF_001715985.3 Manacus vitellinus
GGCTTGTGTTCAGCTTCCTGTCAAAAATCCTGACCCCAAACTGGCAGCTTTTCTAAACTCATCAGTTGTGCAGCAAAACTGTGAATTTATGTTCTGCTCCCTCCTCGATCCACCTCAGCATCTTCTCTAAACCTGCAGTTTGGCCAAGCTCAGGGGAGAGGGCTTTTAACACATTTTTGGGAGGCATCACCTTTCTCTTATTGACCTTTCTCTTGACTCACAACGAGAGCTCCACAAGCTCCAGCTTCCAGAAGGTTTTCTCCACACCTTATCCAGCATCCCAGAGAGATTTAAAGGCTTTAACTGTGCCCGAGTTATGACAGATGAATGGACTTGGCTAAAGAGACCCTCTTCATCTCCAGCGTAGGAAATCAGATATTCACGGAGGCAAAAGGCTTTCTGAGCTTGATGGATCTAGTTGGATCTGGTGGAGCAAATCCCAGGAGCCTAAAGGTTTAAATGCCTTACAAGTTTAAATATTAAAAAGCACAGATTTATTACACGGAGTGACCTTTAAAACTTGTCTCATTAAACTACATCTCCTGGCCCTTCTGGGCCTTGGTGCCTCCGAAGATGAGGCGGGGAAGTTCAAAGCAATGAGCAAAAATGGTTAAAAATGTCACCATTTTATAGACCTTCCTGTACAAGTGGAACTTAAAAAAGGAAAGAAAGACCAACAACCTGCCTTAATATCCCTGTGGGCTTCTCCATCCCCTGGAATAATATTTTCTGTCTGTTACTGGGGGTCTTTTTGAGGAACAACCACAATAAGGAAGGAATGCTTCTGCCTCTGATGCACAGGGGGGTGACACAACTCGCTCCATGTCATGCAAAAAAATTGATAAATTAATAAGAAAATAATAAATAATTAATAGATAATAGAGAATTTAATTAAAAATGGGTCATTTAATACTGCCCCAATCCCTGGAGAAACCCTCCCCAGAGAGATTTGGGGCTGATCCTGTGCAGGGCTGAGGGTGGGACTCAATGATCCTTGTGGGTCCCTTCCGACTCAGCTATTCTGTGATTTTGTGATTTGGGGGCATGGGAGGGTGGAACAGCCCTTTAAGGTTGGTGTAAATCCCTGCCTGCTGTTGTGTTAATGAGAAAAAAACCCCAAACCACAATAAAATGCTTCAGTTGTTGTGGAGAGTGAGGAGGACACGATGGAGGCCAAGCGATTCCTCTGCTGTGCTCATCCCTAACGCGAAGCGAAGTGGAGGCACCACGAGAGCTGGAGCTGCTCAGCCACCCAGGGATGGAAGGATGGGCTGGATCCTGCCCCTTCCCATCTCCTCCCTGCCCAAATCCAGCTGAATTATGCATGCTGTCTGCTCGGATTAGCCTGGCACTGGGGGCCCTCCATGAGGAGCTGCAGGAGCAGAGCAGCTGTGGTGATGAGGGATGGCAGGAACGAGCTGGGAGAGGTCCCTGGGGAGGCCAGGATGGCCCAGAGACTTTTCAGGAGGAGTTTCACGGCATGTTTTTCTTCCTCTGCTGACCTCCCAAACTTCTCAGCTTTCAGAAGGGCTTTCAAAAGGCAGAGTTTTGATCCCAGATGCCAAGCAGGGGGTGCTCCAAGGGAGGGTCACAGAGTCACAGGATCACACACGGTGCTGATTTGGAAGGGACCCACAAGAATCATCGAGTTCAACTCTTGTCCATGTACAGGCCCATCCCCAAGAGTCACTCTATGTGCCTGAGAGGATCAGCCAAACCCTCCTGGAGCTCTGGCAGCCTTGGGGCTGTGCCCACTGCCCTGGGGAGCCTGGGCAGTGCAGACAAAACCACGGGCACGAGGAGCAGGTGTGGGATGGACAAACACAAGGACACAGCAGTGGGATGTGCTGGGTGGATATTTGAGCTCAGCTGAGCTTTGACACCAGCTTTG
>NW_021940545.1:1309171-1313484 GCF_001715985.3 Manacus vitellinus
AGGATGTGCCAACTCGACTCGAGCACTCGGGAAGGAGAATTTTGCCTCTTTAAGAGGAGTTTGACGAAAATTACCAGTGATGGGGTCATTTGGGCACTTTAGAGTGAAAAATAGCTTAACAAATGTCTTATTCTGCTCTGATAATACAAAAAAAAAAAAAAAAAAGAGGGAATTTTAGCAACCTTCAGATGTTCCATTAACAGCAGGATTGAGTTATGCCATTTGATATTAATACACATTTTTAACACCCGGTGTCATGTCGCTGCCTGGTTCTAAATTGAAGCTTTTTGGAGTTTCACAAGTCTCCAATTTCACTCTTTCTCAGCTGGATTTGGAGAAAAACCACAGTCTGAGAGGCTGGAAATTTCAGCCTGTCTTGTTTCTGGGTGGTTTTAAATAATAGTTTGCAATGTAGATCGAGCAGGGTCGGGGAGGGGGAGGATGTTTACTTGCTCTTCCCTCAGTCCCAGCTACGTCTGTCACTCCAACTAATTAATCTACAATTAAAAAAAAACTCGTTCTCACTAAGTTTGCAGAGCATAGCTTCATTTTTATTTTCTCACCTGCACCCAAAAAAATGTAATAATCAGGAGCATAATAAAATAATGTGATAACTTCCTCAAATGCAATTTGCTGCTCTTCCCTGGAAAATCAAACTAATTATAGACACAGGGATTAAATGAATGTCACAATCACTCTGGAGGCACCTGAGACTCAATATTTTTCAAGCAGACTCTTTCCTGTAGCAGGGCATGGAATTTGTGTTCCTTAAGTCCTAGGAAAATAGGATTTAAGCCCTGACCAAGGGGGTTGTATTCAGAGGATACCGAGGTGAATTTGCACTGGCAATTTTGAGTGAAAACTTGATGGTTTGGAAGTTTAACTCCTTTTTATGGCTTGACTTGCAGCTGAAAAGCAGAACTCGATGAGTTCATAGAATCACAGAATGTCCTGAGCTGGAAGGGACCCACAAGGATCATGGAATTCAACCCCTGGCCCTGCTCAGGACACTCTAACAATTCCATCCTGTCTCTCAGAGCATTGTCCAAACCCTCCTGGAGCTCTGGCAGCCTTGGGGCTGTGCCCACTGCCCTGGGGAGCCTGGGCAGTGCCCAACCAGCCTCTGGGGGAAGAACCTTTGCCTGAGATCCAACCTGAGCCTGCCCTGACACAGCTCCAGCTGTTCCCTCAGGTCAAAGTGGCTCAAGTTTGGAAGAAAAGCTGGAGAAGGGGGATAAAACCCAAGCCCAAACCCCCCAGCCAAGGAGGTTGAATTGTCCACTCATTAGTGGAAGGAAATCCTGCTCTCAGATTTATTCCAAGCCCCCCAGAATTCCCTCAGTAGGTAGAAAAATCTCCATGGGGATCCCACAGCTTAAAAACCTGATTTTCCAAAAGGCTTCCATGAATATCCTGGACCTGTGGACAGGTGAGAGACATTTCCTCTCAGATCAGCCAGAGCTGAGGGATCATCCCCAGGAGATCCTGGGAAGTGGCACACACAGGACCTGGTGACAAATTCCACAGGATTCCCAGCCCTGGAGAAAAGGCACAGCTCCAACAGCTCCCTGCTGACCTTCTTCTGCCCCCTGGGCTTTCCTGAGGACACAACAAAGGAAAAAATCTGTATTTTTCTCCCCTGTCCATCTGTCAATGGGGGATTTTGGGTGTGATTCACTGCAAAGGGAGGTTTGCAGGACAGGGGGACAGGTGGGGAGGTGTCACCATATGTAGGGGGGGAAAGAGCCCTAAATCTTTTTGCAGCCCCACACTGTCATATTCAGGCACATTCCAGGCACAGAGACAATGTCACCTCCAGGATATTGTTGGCTGGAGTGGGGAGGGAAGAGCTGGGATTGATGCAGCTGTCCCCAAAATCTGAATTAGCCACCAGAGCCATCGGTGTTCCCTGTGTGGGGAACACCTGTGTGGTGTCAGTCAGACACGGGGGTGAGCCCAAGGGTGGATTCCCTGGGGACTGAAAGGGTCGAGCTCACATTAAAGCCACATTAAATCAGATTTTCCCCTGAAATAAATAGGACTTTTTGGCCAAACCTGGAGAAAAGTGGCTTTAGTACTGAGGCTGCAGTTTTTCCTGAGCCAGAGCTCCCTCCCCACACACCAGCCCCTCTGAACCCTCTGCCTTTCACCTAAACTGATGCTTTGCCCAATCTGGGATTTTTTTGGATTTCCTTGAGCTGTTGGACCTGTGGGTCGGGGAGGCCTAAAGGGACATGTGCAACCTCTTGTTGATTTTCAGGAGACACTCCTTCAACCACCCACCCTCAATATTCCAACAGGTTTATCCCCAGGGAGCAGCAAGACTCTCAAGACACCTGTGGGAAATTATTTTGGGTCTCAGCCAGTTTTCTGGCTCCTCTGAAGACAGGAGCAGCCTGGCTAAATGCCACACCAACAGTTTGGGGTGGGTTTTTTTGATTTCTTTTCTCCCTCCACACTGATTTGTCAAACACTTTTTAAAGCCATTGAGCCTTTCCTGCAGAGCATCCCTGTAGGCACAGCCTGGGGGGTTTATGCTCTCCAATTAATTCAGCATCTTTTTGGGGCTCTGATAGAAAGAAAACCCCTCCGTGTTTGTGGGAGGGGATGCCCAGACCTGGATTTTGTCCCTGTTCCCTTTCAGACTTCTCTAAGCAATGAACTGCAGGAGCACAGAGAGGAGAGGGAAGTGAATCAGCTGCAAGAACACAAGTCCTTGCTCTGAAGAAGACCTTGACACCTGTGAAATGGTGATTTATGACCCCACAAAACTACCATTGTGTGAAATAAACCCCCAACAATCCCAGCTTGAACTGATTCTGCTGTCCTTTGAGCAATGGAGACCATGGAATTCCCCGGGCAGGAATGTGCAGGAGCTGCTTCTTTGAGTTTCCCCCTTTTCTGGGTAGAGATGGGTCAGCCAGGACTTATTTTTCCAGGCTGAAATGCTCCTAAAAAGTCAGTTTGGGGAGGTCATGTACCAAAAGTTGAGCTCTTCTCTAGTCTAGATTTTATCCATCACTTTTACGTGCTGGAGCCCTCCGAGGCTGGGGGCAGGCAGACACAACTCCCTGGTCCTGAGGAAGACATGGAAGGGGGGAAATAGATCAGGAATAAGCCAAAAAACTTGCTTTGAGATTCTGAATTCATCCCTCTTTCCTCTCCCAGCTACCTCCTCTTGCCTTCCCACCCACCCTTGGCTGTGTCTGGACACAGGTTATGCCTTTTCCCACTTCCTTTCCCTAAAAGAGTGTGGTGGATTCCATGTTTTGTAGCCATGGAAAGCATTGACTGCTGCTAATGCAGCCTCCCCATCCTCCTGGATGTCTGGCTGGGTGCCAGGGGGATGTGCTGGATGCACTGGGATGTTTCCCAGCAGGATCTCACCTGGATTTTGTGCAGAATCACCCCCCCTCAATCCAGAGCCCCCAGGAGCCTCCCTGTTCCCAAGGTTCCCAAGGAAATGACAGAAATTGGGATGATTTCCACCAAACTCTTCCAGCTTTTGGCAGCAGATGGTTTTCTGCAAGGATTGGGGCAAGTTCTGCCTGGTTTGGGGGCTCTCTCAGCCTGATAAATGAAGCACTTCAACAAATACCCATTTAGGGATGAATTAATCCCTGGGAAGAGCCTTGATGGGGATTTTGGGCACCTCCATCCCACCTGATGGGACTCTTTGGGATGGTTCTGTGCAGGGCAAAGGGTTGGACTCGCTGATCCTGGTGGGATCCATCCAACTCTGACATTTCTCCCTCTGTTGTTTCCCACAAAAGCTGCTTCCAAGTCTCAGCTCCCACATCCCATCCCTCCCCAGCCTCTCCTCCACCAGCCACTCCAGTCTGCAGCTGCCTGCTGGATTTTTAATTATTCTTCATTATATTTAAAGCCATTTAAAAAAAAAAAAAAGAAAAAGAAAAATTAAAATTAAAAATAAAAGAAAAAAAAAAGAAGAAAAAAGTTTGTGGCAATTTGTGCTGCTTTGTAATTAGAGCTGGTGATTAGAAAATCTTTCTCTCCGTGCCGGAGTTTTCCTTCCACGAGAGGAAAAAAAAAAAGGGGGGGGGGAAAAATCCAAAAATGAGAATAAAAAAAGGCCTCCAAAAGAGCTCAAAGACTAGAATTAAACAGATTATATCTCATTACTTCCAAATGGAAAGGAAAGTTAGAGCCTATTAGAGCATCTGCAGCTGGGCAGGAAGGGGAGCGAATTCCCACCACGGAACCCAGCTCGGGAATGGCACTGGGCTGCAACTGCCTGGGGGGGCTGATATTTTCCCAAATTTTCTGCTCTTGGTAGGCAATGAATGATTTTT
>NW_021940545.1:1313934-1322803 GCF_001715985.3 Manacus vitellinus
TTTGTTCCCCCCTCTGGGGCTGCCCCAGCAGCATCTGGGCAACAAAGGCTTTGGGGGGACTTCATTTCCCAACTGTGCAGCTCAGGGAAGGCTTCTCATGACACAGGAAGACTGTCAGGAGGTTTATCCTGGTGGAAATGGGGTTTGGTGGAGGGAAGGAGCAGCAGAGTTGTCTCCTGGAAGGGGCAGCTGCACAGCAGAGAGCAAACACGACTGTGGGAGCTTGGACAGGGCCTGGAGTGTCCTGGGCTAGGGGAAGGTGTCCCATGGCAGGGCTTGAAATGAAATCATCTTTAATGCCCCTTGCAGAGGTCTGTAAAGGTAAGAGGATCCCAGGGGAGGCGAGAAACTGGAATGGTTTATTGGATTTACAACTTCCTATTTAAAGGGTTTAGGGTTTACATATTTAATGGGGTTACATATTCATCAGGGGGGTTGCATATTCATTCTGCTACAACTGGGGGGTTTCACAAGGATGAGGTAAGGGAAAAACCCAGGTTGACAATCTTGGGGTCTTTAGGAATTACCTCCTGGGAAAAACCCATTTTATCTTAGGGAATTTTACAGGGGGGATTAAGTATTTGGGTCCACAGGATGCAAGGGATACAGAGAATGCACATGCACAGGGGGGAACACAGTGGCTTTTATGCAGAGGTCTGATGAGATCAGGATGTGGACTTTGGCTGATAATATCAGGTAAGGAGTCTCTTTCCATCCTGCTGAAGGAGGCAGGAAGAGTCCCCAGAGATGAGGACAGTGAAGGGGGATTTCCCAGCTTCTGTAGCCCACGGCCTTTTACAGCCACCACTCAAATTTCTTTCTGCAGATATCATAGTTTGGAACCCAACAACCCCTTCCAACCCAAACCATTCTGGCATTTTCTGACCTCCCAAGGTGGCATGTCAGCTGTGAGATCACACAGGCACTTCCCTAGCTCCAGCTTTTGAAATTTTCGTTTGGGGTGAAATCCGACCTCCTTCATTTGCTTTTGCTGATGCCAAAATGCTCAGGAGGGGAGCTGGGCAGGCACACAGGGAGCCCTCTCCTCCCCAGACCAAAGCTTGGCACCTCCCCATCCTCTGGGTCTCCCCAGTCCTTGGAGAGAGGTTGATGCTGAGCTCTTGGAATGAGGCACAACTCCCACCCCACTGCTGATCCTGCCAGAGCTGGAGACAAATCCAGGCAGCCAAGAAAACTCATTTAATTGGAGCCCAGAGCCTTCTTGGTCTCATCTTCTTCCCTTTTCCCCCCTCCTGAGGAATTCTTTCATTAGCACATAACAGAAGTGCTTTCTGTGCCTGACATGTGCACAGTGGCTGTGGATTTGCAACCTGCATTAGCTGGGAAGTTCATCCCAGCCCTTAATAGGCTGGAAGAGGGATGGATGCATTTGGGCTAAAGCAGGGGAGCTGATTGGTACCTAAAAATCTAATTTGTCTTCAGAGCAGACACCAGTGAAGGGCCAGTGAAGAACAATTCCAGCCAAGGTCGTGCCAGGGAGCTGCAGAGCAGGGAACTGGGGACTGTGGCAGGACACGGCCCCTGGAATGCCACAAGACAAGGCCCTGTCTGCAAATGTGTCACTGGGGGGCTGAGAGGGACCAGGAGATGGTGAAACCAGGCTGGGTTCAACCCCAGAATAACATTCTGATGGGGAGGGAATGACTTTCAACCCCAAATGAACATCCTGGTGGTGAAGGGACCACCTTCAACCCCAAAATAAAATCCTGATGGTGGGGGAACCACCTTCAATCCCAGATGAACATCCTGGTGGTGAGAAACCACTGAATTAACATCCTGATGGTGGGGCAACAACCTTCAACCCCAAAATAACATCCCGATGGTGGGGAAACAACCTTCAATCTCAAAATAACATTCTGATGGTGGGGGAAACCACCTTCAACCCCAAATGAACATCCTGGTGGTGAGTAAATGATCTTCAACCCCAAAATAACATCCTGATGGTGGGAGAACCACCTTCAACCCCCAAAAAACAACCTGGTGGTGAGGGAACCACCTTTAATCCCAAAAGAACATCCTGATGGTGAAGAGACCACCTTCAACCCCAAGATAACATCTTGATGGTGGGGAAACCACTTTCAACCCCCAAATAACATCCTGATGGGGGGGGAGAATCCCCTTCAACCCCAAAAGAATATCTTGATGATGGGGAAACAATCTTCAACCCCAAATGAACATCCTGGTGGAGTAAATGACCTTCAACCCCAAAATAACATCCTGGTGGTGAGGGAACCACCTTAAACCCTACAATAACATTCTCATTGTGGGGGAACCACCTTCAAACCCTAATGAACATCCTGATGGTGAGAAACCACTGAATTAACATCCTGATGGTGAGGGGGTGACCTTCAACTCTGAATGAATATCCTGATGGTGAGGGGGAACCACCTTCAACCCCAAATTATACTACACTTCTAGTAGGTTTATCATTTCTATTGTGGAGTAAACAATTCTGATTGAGATCTTTGATCATTTGTAATAATAAATGACTCATTTAATAGAAATATTCTCATTTTGGAACATTAAAACCTGTGGGACAAAGTGGTTTAATCCCACTCCTGTAATTCCTTAAATTTAAACCGTTGAAAAAATCTGAGGCTAAGATGGATCCAGCCTCATCCAGGCTCCTCTCTGAGGGGTTTAGAAAGCAAAAGGGTCCTTTCTGAACCTCATGACTCAATTTTGTCTCAAAGTCTTCCACTGCCACCCACGGCAGAGGTGCAAAGAGCTCGGGATGCACACGGAGCTCGGAGCCGGAATACTCGGCTTGGGAGGGGTTTCAGCTTCTCCACGTGGGTGGATTGGGCCCATCTCCTGTTAGAGATGCTACAGGTCAACCCTCGACTCTGTTCCAAACAACTCCAGCTATTTTTAGCGGTGGGGAAGAGAAGGTGAAAGGCTGGAATGGTTTCTGAGGAGTTCCTTGGAAACACTCGAACGAGACGAGACACGAAAGCTGCACTTGGAGAGGTGTGACAGATGGGAGGGGAAATGAGAGTGTGTGAGGATCTAAATGGGTCATGGAAAAGAGCCTTGGCAATGGCTTTTAGGGTCACAGGGGATCCATAGAGGCTCCTGCCCCCCTGGATAACTCAGCCCATTGAACTCCACCGGAGCGAGGGGGGAACTTTGGCTGCTTCCTCATCTCTCCTATAAATGGGAAAACAGCCCTGGAGGGAATTCAAAGGTCTTAAAACCCCAGCACTGACTTTGTCACCACATTTTCTCCTTCTCTGGGGACATTGCAATGAGGCAGGTGAAGAAAACCATATATCCAGAGCCTGGCTTTGGGCAGGAGGTCGGAACAAGCCCCATCATCCCCCTGCACCCCAAACCCACCCACGCTCTCCAAAGACAATTTTCCCAGCAATAAGTGTGAGCTGTCACTGTAACAGCCTCCTGTGGCTCCTGCTGCCTTGTGATTGAAGCTTCCATTAACTTGCATTTCCCTTTTATTTTATTTTATTTCCCTGCCTGTTTGCCCATTTTTCTGCTCGGAGCTTTGCTCGCCTTAATTTGATGATTTTGTTTCCCTTCAGCGCCGCCGCCGCCGCTCTCGTTTAATAAGTAGTTAATCAATTCTGGGGAGCTGCTGTGACCCCACTGCTCCCAGCCATGCCTAAATGGGATGCTCTGAATAATTCCCCCCTTTGTTTTCACTCCAAGAACTCCCTCCTGGGGTGTATTTCCAAGGCACTGACGTTTTGCCCCATGGCTCTGGAGATGACACATTTCCTGGGTGAGGATGGGGGGATTTGGAATGGAAACGTTCTCTGGGAAGCACAGAGGGCTGGCTCTCAGTTCTCTTGCCTGCAAGAGTTATCTGGGAACAACAACAAAAAAACCTGGAGAAAATAAATCCTTATTCCTGTCTTTTAAGAGGAATTTTTTATTGAGTTTTTGGGTTGCCCAAAACAGGGACAAGAGTCTTTGGTTTTTGCCTGCTCTTTGTTCTGTGGACGTTTGCTCTTTGATTCTTGCTGGGCTCACTCTACTATTCTCAGAAGTCTGTTCATCACCTTCTGGTGGGAATATCAGTCTGGAACAGCAACAGCCAGAGATAAGAGTCAGAGAGTGGTAGAAAAGAGCAAAGCTGGGCTGGCTGCTGGAGCCTGTGTGGGGAAATCCTGGCTGTGAGCCAATGATCCCACTGTGCAGTGTCCTTGCAGAACAAAAAACCCTCAGATTTGGAAAAGGGACCAAATCTGTCCTGTTTTCACATGGGAAAATATTAAATTGGTCAATTGAGCAAGATATGATTTATTATTCAGGATACTTCAGAAAGCTTTGTGGGTTTTTTTGAGGGGGAATTAGGTCCTGTGTAGCACTGGAGTGCTTAATTTTCTCCAAAACCCCTGAAAGCATCTCCTCTACTGATAATAGAACTCCATGAGTTCACCTGGGGTTCTGTTTTAATTCACTCTGAAAGGACACTTGAGCCTCCTCCCGGTTTGTGAAGACACTCCACGGCTGCAGCAGCAGGTATTGGAGCTCAGAGTCAGCACTTGGGGATAAAAGTAATGCCCAGATAATGGAATGATTCCCAAGGGCTTCCTCCCTGAATGCAGAGCAGGGTTTTCCCTCAGTGCTGCTTTCCCCCACGGGCAGGTTTTTCCAGCAGGTTTTCCCAGCCAGGCCTTGGACTGAGTGGAGACCTTGGGTGGAAAGGGAGCAAAGCAATTCATGGGCTTTGCTAAGGCAGTGTTGGAAGAACAAGGAGATGGAAGCACCCCTGGCAGGGGTGGGCTCTCCTCTGACTTTGCTGCAGAGGTAGAAGCTGATTTTTTTGGCCAAACTGAGTAATAAACCTTTCCTGGGAGTCTGCTTGGTCTAGCACTGTGCAAAAAGCAAAACCCAACAACCCAGGAGCGAAGCCATCGTTGACTGGGCATCGACACCCAGCCTGAAGTTCTCAACCCCATTTCCACCACATTTCCTCCCTTCCCTTCTCCAAAAAATATCTCAGCAAGGATCCCAAGCTTTCCTGGGTGGCTTGAAGCTCAGCTGGAACAAAGGGAGCAAAGCAATGAATGGGCTTTGGTAAAAGCAAAGGATTTTGGAAGAACAAGGAGGTGGAGGCACCACACGGCAGGGACGGGCTCTCCTCTGACTCTGCTGCAGAGGCAGAGCTTGATTTTTTTGCCAAAACTGAATAACAAACCATCCCTGTGAGTCTGCTTGGTTTGTCCTGTGCTAAAAGCAGAACTCAACAGCCCAGGACAAAAGCAACCATGGGTTGGGCTCCACCATCCAGTCCCATGACCTCAACAATCCCCATTTCTCCCACATTTCCTCCCTTTCCTGCTCCAAAAGATGTCTCTGTGTCTCCAAACCCTTCATGGGGGGTTTGAAGATGCAGATGTATCTGGAACTTCCCTCTTAACCATCCCATTTTCCCCTCTGCATCCACTGAAGAAGGAGCTGGAGGGTTGTTTCCAGAGTGTAGGGGCACACACAAAGCTATTCCTAAAGTCTTGGAATTTATATTTTCCTTTTGGGGTGATTTCTGGCTCTTTGAGTCTCCCTGGTAGTGAATTTCTGTGTTTTAAAGGGTAAAGCTCTTAAAATAAAGGGTGGTATTTAGGGGTTATGATTCTACTGTACAGAAGAGTGTTGTTTCTGTCATTTTTAATAAAGCCTTTATTCTAATAGAAATAGCACTTATAAAACTTAAATGAATCCTTAGAGCTGGTGGGAAAAGGGACAGGTTCTTTGCCAATTATTTTTTCTTCAAAAACACTTCAAAGATTAAAAGGAGGGGGAAAAAAGGAAGAAAAATCAACCCACTCCATTAATTTATTTATGAATTAATAAAAGCAAGAGAGAAATAAGCAGTTAACATGCATAGATTTCCAAATCCAGGGGGATTTGAGGGATAATGGAGACTGACCTTCTGCTTCCAGTGGCTTCCAGGAAGGAGTAGCTCCAGAGCTCCAGGGCTGCAGCCCAAATGTTCTCCAAAGGGCCTGAAAACCCATGTATGGACTCTTCCCATCCCCCAAAAACCTCCATTTTGGCTTTTTTTACCTTTTATTTCTATATTTTTTTTCATTTTACCTAAACCAGAACAGAATGGCAAAGTTGGATTTTCCCTAAAAAACCTTTCTGTGGTTTGCTCTAGAAAAGCTCTTGTGCTTTAAATTCTGGAATATTTATTAAACCTCCATGTTCAGGCAATAAAAGAGCCCGACATGCTGAGCTCCAAAGAAGCAGATGAAGGTTCCTCCTGTGCCTGGAGCAGTTCTTGGAGGAGACACTTCCATGTCTCAGGAGGAGTCTCCAAGGAATTTGGTTGGATCCATTGTAGGGTTTAACCTGCACTGAGTTCTTGTTCCCATGTTTGTTCTTTACAGTTCAAAGATAAGTCATGACCCTCTTTAAAAATTGTTTTACAGTGTTGGGGATCACCCTGAAATGTGAGGAAATACCAGAAATAAG
Organism: Manacus vitellinus; assembly: GCF_001715985.3. Lineage (NCBI taxonomy): Eukaryota > Metazoa > Chordata > Aves > Passeriformes > Pipridae > Manacus > Manacus vitellinus. The sequence continues at coordinate 1,320,394 of NW_021940545.1, forward strand.
CAGCAGGTTTAAGCTCAGTTTATCTTCTAAGTTAAGTCAGAACTAGGCTTTGGTGCAAAATCAGCAGAAGGGGAAGGAAAAATTAGCAATATTCAATTTATTTCAAATTGAAAAAAAAATCAGTCAGATTTAAGGGATAAACCCCATATTCTTCAGGTTATAAATGCTGGAGAGGAGTTATAAAATAGATATATGTGGAACTGTGTTTTTTTCAAGGCTGGAGCTGTTTGTGTCTGAGCTGAAGTACAAGTGGATGGGTTTTGGGGGGGATTTCCTGGGCCTTTCTGACCTGACCTCCACAACGAGACTGAGGAGACCTGACAGTTCACCAAATTAGGACCAGAAAACCTCAAATGACGTTCCTAAAATGCAGCCAGCTTGGAAACCACGGCAGCAAATCCTCCCTGTGCTCCCCAAGAGCAGAGTTAATTCAGGAGAGACTCCCCTGCACTGCCAGTGCTGAGGAGCCCCAGGAGCCCCCCAGGTGAGCTCAGCACCTCAGGCCACTGATGTGCTTTAATTCCAGGGTAGAGGGAGAAATTTTAATGGAAGGGGAGGAGGAGAAGCAGCATCAATACCTGGCCCTGAATCTTTTGTGCCTCTGACAGGAGATTTGGCTCTGATTTAACTCCCCCATCGACGAGGCTCCTTCTTCTCCACGGCTTTAATTCTCCTTCTCGCTGCTGTGGAGAACTGATTCCCACCAAAGCCCTCTTTATTCTGCAGGCAGGACTCATTTCCCACTGCCTTTGTTAGACCAGAAGGGCATGGAAAAATAATAAGCCCTCTGTGCACTGTGTTGGGGTTGAGAACCGTGATTATCCCTCTGCAGTGCCACAGTCGGGATTTGCACCACGCCCGAGGTTTATTTTAAGTGCATCTCTTTTGTGGGGAGAAATAGGTGTTTGCACTCCAAGTAGGTGGAGAGGAGCACTCAGGGCTGGCCAATCTCCCTGGAAAAGAGGACTGGGGCTGTGTGTGGGCATCCAATTTAAGTCATGGAGTCTTTGCCACGGGAGCATCGCTCCTAAAGCCCGGATTGAAGGAGAAGCCAAATAACAGCAAAAGCAACTCCAGCTGGTTTCATAACACCTGATTATTTTATAATACCTGATTTAGTTTGTCAAAGTTGGGCTCAACTCTGGCTCAACTCTGGCTCAACTCTGGCTTCAGCACCCACTTGTGGCTGCAAAACTGTTCAGAAAAGAGCCTGGAGAAAGGATATTTCTAAATAAATAACTTGGTTTCTCAAAGTGACTTTGGGAAGATGGATGGAGATCAAGGGATTCTTGCTCTGAATCAGATTTGTGGCTGGACAGCAAGAGAAATGGGTGATGAAGGGCAGATAGAGCTTGCTCAGGGTTCAAAGCCAAGTTGTTCACACTCGTAGGTCACTTATGGATCTCACCTCCTCCAAGACCTTTTCCTGCATCTTCATCCATCTCTTCTTCCCAGGGCAAAGAGCAAAACCACTTGAACTGTGGCTCCTCTTTGCACCATCTCATTGTCCTGTGCCTGCCATTAAAGTGTCAATATTTGGAGCCCGGTTTGGTGACACTCCGAGGTCCTGGTGCCACCCAGGCTGGATCAACACCTGCCAACACAGGGGGAGGGTGCCAACCTGGCCAGGGTGCACAAACACTCAGCAATAAGAATAAATTGGCTTGTCAAAGAGGAGGGCAGATTTGCTATTAATGGAAATAATAGCAGATTACATGGGCTTTTGTCACACAATATAATCAAAGACAGGATCAAAGGGAGGGAATACAGCAAATGGTTAGCAGGCAAGACATGCTAATGAGATAAAAACGCTAGCCTTGCCACCTCTCTGAGCTTCAATCGAAGGATAATTGATACTAAATAATGTAATTTTGAGCTCTGGTGAAATGCACTTAAAACCAGCAGACAAGGCTGTGAAAATGTTGTAGTTTTTCTGTTACTCTGCTGTCATTTCTAGCACTTTTTTTTTTTTTGGCAGCTGATGGTGTGGGAGCTGTTAGAGAGAGAGGAAAAGTGGGAAAAGCCTGGCTTTGGTGAAATGCTGGTGTTTTTACACCACTTTAATGTGGTGATGTAAAGCCCCTGGTCCTGAGTTGGGAGCAGGTCACCTCAACCCAAAGGTGGGGTTCCATCTGTGCTCTCCAACATCTTCCTGAGGGACTTGGACACAGCACTGGAAGGGACAAGGAGCAAGTTTGCAGATGACCCCAGACTGAGAGGAGCTGTTGAGGGTCTGCAGGGAGACCTGGACAGATCCCAAGGCTGGGAATCACCAACCATGGGAAATTCAACAGGGGGAAGTGCAGGAATTCCACCCCTGGGATGGGGCAATCCTGGATGGACGGACAGAGTGGGAATGAGAGGCTGGAGAGCAGAGCTGGGAAAGGGCCCTGGGGGTCCTGGTGGTGGG
>NW_021940545.1:1323337-1324136 GCF_001715985.3 Manacus vitellinus
ACAGGGGGTGACTCTGGGGCTGGGCCTGTGCAGGGCTGAGGTTGGACTGGATGGTCCTTGTGGGTCCCTCCCAACTCAGCATGTTCTGGGATTCTCTGCCAGGTTTGGGCAGTGGGCATAGCCCATGGTGGCACTGGCACTGCTCCTCCAGGGTGCCCAGGGATGGCCCCTCTGTGCCACCTCTGCCAACACCACGAGCTCCAGGAAGCAGCAGAATAAAGGCTGCTGCTCCCACCAGCCACTGGAGATGCAATGGGAAAGTGCCTGTGATTTAAACAGAAGATGGTGCAGTTTAAAACATTCTCCAGCAGCAAAGCAGTGAAGTGCAAAGGCCTGGCCTGATGTGGTGTCTGAGGGGTGGAATTTTATTCCCTGAAGCCATGTTGGCTGCAGCTCCACTGCATTTCACTCAGCTCTATACAGCCTGAGGAATTCACGACCATCTAAAACACTTTTTCCCCTGGAAAACTGCAGTGCCTGCTTTCTGGAGAAATAAAAATGCCAGCCTAATATTTCTAAATGCTTTCACACAGCCCTTCCCGTGTATTTTAGGGCAAACCCTGGCACTGTTGGATTTCACTCCTTGCCATCCCTGTCAGCTCAGACACAGGACTCCCTTCCTCCTCGTAGGACTCATCCAGTTTTGGTTTCCCAGCCTTCTGTGGTGCAGGAAAGATGCATGGGGATCACTGCAAGCCCCAGAACAGAGGGCCCTTCAATCCCACAACACACCCAGCTGGCAGCAGGAGCCCCTTCAATCCCCCCCAGCACACCCAGCTGGCAGCAGGAGCCCCTTCAA
>NW_021940545.1:1324170-1341783 GCF_001715985.3 Manacus vitellinus
CACCCAGCTGGCAGCAGGAGCCCCTTCAATCCCCCCCAGCACACCCAGCTGGCAGCAGGAGCCCTCCCCGGAGCATCCAGAGCTGGCAGCAGGTGGGGGAGATGTTGGAAAGTAATTCCCCAAGACCTGAAGGCAGCAAGAAGAGCAGGAACTGGATCCTGCCTGGGGGCAGCACGAAAAGAAGCCCCTGCTTGGGGTAGAGCTGGTCCCAGGAGCTGTTTATACCCAGCCTAAAAGATGCCACGTGTGCCAAAGGAATCCCAGGCTTCAAACAGCGACTTCATGCACCAAAATGTGAGCATTTCAACAGGGCAAAGCTGAGCATTTAAACCAGAGAGCTGGAATCCTGTGAGGAACATGTTTGTGGAGCTGGAAGGGGAAATATTCAACCATCAGTCCCCATCTGGCTTTGCTGGGATAAACCACTGGAGTTCATCCCTATTTTTGACATGACCAGATGCAGCAAAAATTGGGGAGCACAAAGATGCACAAGTGCCTTGATGAGTGTGGGTGGAGGAGACATTTCCTGGGGTGCAGAAATGGGTGCAGAACATCCCTTGCTCCTCCCCAGGTGGGAAAAAAGCTCTGCAACAACTGCAAAGAATGAGAAGTTAAAAATGAAAATTGCCTTGGTGGCTGCAGATTTTATTCTTTATTTTTTTAATTTTGACTTGGAAATACCTCATGGCAAAATTAATCAAATCAGGACGTTCCCCAGAAAATTTTTGCCTTGTTTATTTATTGCAGGGAGTTCAGCTGAGCAGCTTCCCTGCAGAAAGGAGGGGAAGGAAAATACATAATGAAAAATAAAGGATCTCATCTTCTGCATTTCCAGTCCCTCCTTGCTGCCTGACACCACAGGCAATTACTGAGGATAAATTAAGACTAATTATGCCAGGTCTATTCTGAAGAACCTTGGAAGCACTTTTGCACATCAGGATGCCCTGTAAGGTTCAAGAGTACCAGGTTCAGAGATCCAGGTTCCTGCAACGTTTGGCAGCAGCTCGATGAGACACCGGTGCTGGATTCCAGATTTTGGATATGAGAGAAAGAAAACTGCCAGGTTTGAACAAAAGCCTTGGGCTGACAGAGACTGGGAAAAAACCTCCATCTGGAGTCAGACAAGGATCCATTGATGTCACAGGTTTGGATTGTCCAAACCATGCCCTGATCTCATCAAACCTGTGCAGAAAACCTTTTGTGTTTTCTCTTTGTTTTACCTGTTCCCCCCATGAAATCCCACAAGATAAAGTGGGTTTTTCCCTTATGCCATCCTTGTGACACCCCCCAATTTTAATAGGCCAGTGAGATAGAAGGATGCTCCTGTCCTCACACCCAGTGTGGAACTCCCCACCCTGAGGGAGGCACTGGGCATTCCTGCCTGAACTGGAGGATATATAATCTTGGGGTCTTGGGACTTCTTTAACCACTCGTGGGATCCAGAGGAAGACTGCAGATCACCACTCTCAACCAGACTGAGACCACCACTCTTGACCAGACTGCACCAGCACTCTCACCAACAGGTTTTTTCCCTCTCCTTTTCCTTTGGACTCAGGGGGCCCAAAGAACACCACTCTGTCCATGCCCCAGGGTGCTGGGTTATACATTTGGGGTTTGGGGGTTAAAACCAATTGTTTGTCTGTATAATCGTACTTATTGTATTATTTTATTAAATTGTTATTCTGATTTATAATCTCTCTTTTGAGTTGGGTTCACTTCCCCTGCTGGTTTACCTTTAAAACAGCACAGCTTCCTGACCCCCACATGTTGAATTCCTGGCCCAGGAAGCACGAAAATCCACCTCCCACCTTTTCCCTTGTTCCTTGGTGACCTTTGCCACCTCCTCTTCTCAGTGTCTCCCTGGTGCCACATAACCCAAGCACTGCCTTTCATGCCCTGTTTTCCTCCTGCTCAAAGGCTGAGGTGACAATTTCTATCCCAAGGAGCTGGAACAACCTCCAGCTCATTCACCTGGATGCAGCTGAGGACAGAGGTTGGAACAGTCTGTGAAGCTGATGGAGATGGACCCCAAACAACTTGTCTTCTGCAGCTCCTCAGCATCTCCTGTGGAGTGTTGGGGGGAGCTCAATGAAATAATGAAATGGAATATAAAGATGGGAGCACCTCCTTAAAACTGGGTCAGATTTTAAGGGTTTGAGAGTCAGGGGCCATATTTCATAGGATCATGGGATCAGAATTGTTTGGGTCAGAAGGGATCTTAAAGCCCATCCAGTCCCACCCCCTGCCATGGGCAGGGACACCTCCCACCTGCCCAGGTTGCTCCAAGCCCCATCCAACCTGGCCTTGGACACTTCCAGGGATGGGGCAGCCACAGCTTCTCTGTGCAACCTGTGCCAGGGCCTTCCCAGCCTCTAAGTAAAGAACTTCCAAGCATCCAACACCATTTCAGTCGTTTCTGCACATCCAGAGCCCACCTGGATGTAAAGGAAACAGGGAAAAGTGGGGTTTCAGATGGGATCCAGCTCCTGCCTTTGACCTCAGCACTGCCAGCATTGGGCAGGTCAGTGTCAGGAATTCCTCTTTCTTGGATAACACTTCTTCCAGATGCCTTCACCTCCTTTAGTCAGGGGAAAACAAGGAAGGCAAAACACACCCAGGAGATCAAGGGAGGTTCTTGTGCTCTGCTCAGGCAGTTGCTGCCATTTTGAAGGGTTGGTGCAAATCTGCTCACAGAGGGTTGAACACCAACATCCTCTCACTTGAGACACTTTGGCCAAGGTTTTGCATCCACTGAAGTCATGGAAACATCAAGTGTGCTGAGCTGGAAGGGACCCACAAGGACCATCCAGTCCAACCCTCAGCCCTGCACAGGCCCAGCCCCAAGAGTCACCCCCTGTGCCCCAGAGGATCATCCAAACCCTCCTGGAGCTCTGGCAGCCTTGGGGCTGTGCCCACTGCCCTGAGGAGCCTGGGCAGTGCCCAACCAGCCTCTGGGGGAAGAACCTTTTGCTGAGATCCAACCTGAGCCTGCCCTGACACAGCTCCAGAGCTTTGTATTTCCCAGAACACAGGATTTAGTGTCCTGGACATCTGATTACATTGTGGGGATGATGAGGGTGAGTGGTTTATGGGGATGATGAGGGTGAGTGGTTTATGGGGATGATGAAGGTGAGTGGTTTATGGGGATGATGAAGGTGAGTGGTTTATGGGGATGATGAGGGTGAGTGGTTTATGGGGATGATGAAGGTGAGTGGTTTATGACGACACCAGGAAGGGTCCAAGCACTTTATCCCATTTATGGCCTTGAGCCCGTGGGCACTGGGGGCAGTTCAGAAAACTCCAGTAGGTTCTACCCCCACCAACGCTGGGGGCAGAGTTTCTCAGCAATTCTGGTGGAAGGACCTGACCTTTTCCCACTCTTCCCAAGGGTGAGAGAGTCCCAGGCTCTGGGATTCCTTTTCTGCAACAGAAAAAAACACAGAAAAAATGCTTCCACTCAGGTCTGAACCACAAGGAGTTTTCTCCACCTGAATTCCCAGTTAATTTGGGGTGGAAGGGGAAACCTTTTTAAAGAATCTTCCTCTGCTGCCGTTTCCACCTCCTCTGAAGTGGGAGTGCTGTGAAACAAAAAGCCAGAAGCCACATTTGGATGGTGTGAAAATAAACCACTCAGAAGCAGTTGAGATCTTCTTACCTGGGTTTTGTCCTGAAGGCTGAGGGGCTGCCTTGCATCCAGCATGAGGCAGGTTTTGGGACTACCCAAGAGGGCAGTTCTGAGGAAATCCACTATGGCCTGGAAGGGAAAAAATGTCCAGGACTCATTCTCAGTGTTTTTATCAGAAGAGAGTCTCTGGTAAATAAAGCACCTCTGCACTAAATAAAAAAGGAAATATCGAGTGCAATCCCAAGTCCAACAGACTTAGATGTGCTCAGACTCTTTCCAGAAGCAAGAAGCCCTGAGGGAGACCTTCAGAAAGTGTGATCCCAGCTTTAATGAAGGGCTGCAGAAAGGGAGGGAGAGCAGCCTGATAACAAAACCCAGCTCCTGGAGAAACCTTCCCAATGTGTCCAAAGCCAGGGGCCTGGAGAGTGACACAGGAGCTGCAGCTCCAGGACAATCTCACTCCAGCCAAGGAGCCTGAACTGAGGTGGGCAGGGGAAAAGGGAACATTTTGAGCAGCGTTGAGTCGTCCCCGACTCCGGGATCTTGCCCAGCATCCCCCCTGCACAGCATCACCCTCTCACTCCTCATTCCCCAGGAATGAAGCTGCTCTGCAGAGCTGCTGGCTCCAGGCTGGCTTGGAAGAGCAGCACCATTGCCCAGGTCCCCCAGCTCAGCTGGAGGACAGCAGTGGCTGCAGTGGCTCTGCTGGAGCTGAGGGAGGGAAGGGGAGGTGAGAGTTTTATGGAACTCGCCCGTGGTCACGGAGCAGATCTGCTGCCAGACAGGGCTGGGCCAGGTATATTTAGAAATGAGTGAAATAAAGCATTCAGCCACCTGGGACAGGGGCAGAGGCTGCTGGAAATCACACCCTGGCCATCATTGCCAGGGGTCCCTGCCTGGAGAGGAGTGGAAAAGCCAGGGGGGTCCTTGCTCTGTGTTTGCTCTCCAGGTTCCTTCCAGCAGCCTCGTCTGACACCCTCCCCACCTGAAGCAGCACCTGAACCTCCTCCAGGTTTGACATTGAGGAGCTTCCCTTGCAGAATAAAGAGTCCTGCAGGAAATGTTTGGAGCCTGTGGGAGTGGGAAAATGTTGAGTTCCAAAATATGATATCTGCCGAAAGAAATGTGAGTGGGCTGTGCAGAAGACCATGAGGAACAGAAGCTGGGAAAACCCCTTTTCCCTGACCTCATCTCTGTGGACTCTTCCTCCCTTCTTCAGCAGGATGTAAAGAAATGATGCTGTCACAGGTCCTGCCCAAGCTGGAGAATCCACATCCTGATCTCATCAGACCTCTGCATAAAACCCATTGTGTTCCCCCCTTTGCATGAGTATATCCAATACCTGTTCCCCCCTGTAAAATCCCCCAAGACAAAGTAGGGCTTTTCCTATGATAAAAGTGCTAAGACCCAAAAGTTTGTAATTTAGGATTTCCCCTTTGCCTCATTTCTGGAAACTCCCTAATTTTAATACCATGAATATGTAAACCCCTGTTAAATATGTAAACACTAAACCCTTTAAAAATGAACTTGTGAGTCCAAATAAACTATTCCAGTTTCTGCCTCCAAACTGGGTTGGTGTCAGCATTATTGGCTCACTACAGAAAAGATGTTAAACACAAAGGAAAGCTGAACTGCTGGTGTGAGGAAGTGATCCCTGTGATCCCTGAAGGGATCCCTGGGGAGGCTCCCTGGGGACCTGGGCAATGGTGCTGCTCTTCCAAGCCAGCCTGGAGCCAGCAGCTCTGCAGAGCAGCTTCATTCCTGGGGAATGAGGAGTGAGAGGGTGATGCTGTGCAGGGGGGATGCTGGGCAAGATCCCGGAGTCGGGGACGACTCAACGCTGCTCAAAATGTTCCCTTTTCCCCTGCCCACCTCAGTTCAGGCTCCTTGGCTGGAGTGAGATTGTCCTGGAGCTGCAGCTCCTGTGTCACTCTCCAGGCCCCTGGCTTTGGACACATTGGGAAGGTTTCTCAAGGAGCTGGGTTTGTTATCAGGCTGCTCTCCCTCCCTTTCTGCAGCCCTTCATTAAAGCTGGGATCACACTTTCTGAAGGTCTCCCTCAGGGCTTCTTGCTTCTGGAAAGAGTCTGAGCACATCTAAGTCTGTTGGACTTGAGATTGCACTCGACATTTCCTTTTTTATTTAGTGCAGAGGTGCTTTATTTACCAGAGACTCTCTTCTGATACTTGTTCTCCTCTGGCCTTCGGAGTGGGGAGGAAAAAGAGGGCTCTTGAATATTCTTTGTTGGCTTCATTGACTGGTGTATTTTATGTTTCATTTCATTTCTTTACAAACAGATGTATGAGAGATGGGATCTTCTGGGTTCTCCCTTTAAAGTAGTAAAGGTCATGTTAATTAACCATCCTCTCTCTGACAAGCAGTGCTAAGGGCTGAGTGAAGAATTTCTTCTGTTCCTGCCTGCATGTGGGAGTTTGGATGATGAGGACACTCCAATGCACATAAAACCATCATTGTAATGTCTTCAGACTGTCATGTAAACTCAATAACGTGTCACTCTCTTCATTTTTGCCTCCTTTAAATTAAATGAACTGGAGTTTGAAAGGAGAAGGTGAAAATTAACTCCTTCAATACTGAACTCCAACTTCAGGAACAGATCCATCAAAGTTTTCCCTGTCCTCTAGAAGTGCAAAGTGATGCCTAAAACAAATATTCCTCAGCTGGGAAAATCCAGAGCTTCCTTTGTGTTTTTAAAACCCTTTTGTTCTGCTCATTTGGGGAAGGTGTTTCATTTGCAAAACACCTGCACTCATTCAGAGAGGCCTGAATTGGGATGATAAATCCTCCTCCCTTGCCATTCATTGAACTTTGAGCACTTGGATATTTTTTTTCCCTCCTTCCAACTGCTATAAAATAGACCAAAAGAGGGCTATTTTAGATCAATAATCTTTTTTTCCCCCTTCTCCCTTGGTATTATGGGTCAGCTGGCAAATGAAGAATTATTCTTTGCACAGCCCTAAAACACTCCTATTATCACCCATCGGGGAGGGCCCCTCGCCCGGAGAGGGAGCCAAGGGGTAATAAAGGGAATTGCCTTTGGAATGAGCAGCTGTCAGCTTTGCCCTTGACGGTCCCTTCCTCCAGCCCCGCTCTGGAAGCCCTGGCACAGGGATGAGCAGCACTCAGTCCCTCACAATTCCCTCTACTCCTGCTTTTTCTGCTCCCTCTCAGCGGCAGAAATCCATGAACAACTTTGCACTTGGATGGTGGAGGGGGCAGAGCCATCTGTGGCTGTGCCTTCTCCTCTGCCCAACCCCTCCACCTTCCCTGGGATCTCTGGAGCTGCTGCTCTCCTCCCTGTTATCAGCAAATTAAGATCCACTTCCCACTGTTCATTTCCTCATCTAAACGCTGTGGTGGGGAAAAAAAATCACCCTATTACCAGGCCAGGATGTAATTTAGCCATAACACTAATCCTCGCTGGTCTGAGCCCGGGTGTTATTGTGCATCTGTTGTTATTCTCCACAGCCCTCATTCCTAGTGCTGGGAAATGCATTTCCTTATCAAACAGCTTCATTTAAGTCTAATTAGAGAGAGGCCCACAGGTGACTCCCTTAATATCCTCCCCTCTGCCAGCACCACCTTAAGCACCCCAGGACATGTGCTTGAGGAGGCCTTGCTGCAGGAATAAAGCTCAGCTCCAGCAGAGAAAAAGCTGCTTTATTTGTGCAGCCTTCTGCACTAAACACAGGCCAGGCAGCCATTTCCACTCTGATAGGGAGCAGGGCTATTGGGAGGAACAGCACTGGAGCCAGGATAAGCTTCCCATGGAGTGGGATAATGGCACCAGCATCTGCCTCCTCGGGAAGATCCAAGATCCTGAGCAGTGCAGGAAAGGGAGGAATTCAGAACAGGATTTTTGATGCCTTCAGGAGGAACTTGAAGGGCTCTTGGTGCTTTCTCAAGGTGCAAGAAGCTGGTGAAGTGCAAGGGGAGGGTGTTTGTAAAAAGCAGGATTTAAGTATTTGAAGCCCCGGCACAGCAGCCCAGGGCAGTGTGGGGTCCCCAGCTTTGGGAGGGTTTATCAGGTGTGTGGATGTGACAGGTGGGGACATGGTTTAGTGGTGGGGACATGGTTTAGTGGTGGGGACATGGTTTAGTGGTGGGGACATGGTTTAGTGGTGGGGACATGGTTTAGTGGTGGCCTTGGCAGTGCTGGGCTAACAGTCTGACTTGATGATCTCGGAGAGCTTTTCCAACCTAAATGATTCCACGATCCCGTTTGTTTTGCCATCCTGCTGGGTCAGTGAGGGACTCCCAGCTCTCCTCACAGAAACCTCCTCCTAAGAGAGGCCACTGCAGCTTCTGGCTGACTTTTTTGGATGCCTTAACCATGATGTTCATGGGGGTAATAGAAAGACAAAGTGGTTTTAGACAGGGAAAGCAATGCCCCCAGTATGGTCCTGCTCCTTTGGCTCTGCAAACAAGTTAAATGAGTACATTCAAATCATACAATCACAGAACATCCTGAGCTGGAACCCACAGGGATCATCAAGTCCAACTCTTGGCTCTGCTCAGGAAAACCCAAAAACTCACACCACATGCCTGAGAGTTTCTGTCCAAGCCTCAGGCTTAACAACCCTCTTTTGGGAATCTAAACATAGCAGGAATGCAGGTGGCAGGAAGGGCTCAATGGAATTGGCCTCCAACTGCCACCTCAGCCTCTCTTCCCTGCTTTTCTTGAGCAAGATCATCTTTCCCAGCTGAGTCCCATTACTCCAGTGCTCTCCTGCTCCAAGGTATCACTGCAGGCATGCTGCAGGGTGCTTGGAAGGTGACAGGAGTTGCCAGTTACCTCTTTGTACTCTCTTCCTCCCTAAAATTGACTGAATAATGACTTGTGTGCCATGGTCAGCTCTCATTTGGTAATGCCACCCACATTGGTGGTTCCAGATAAACAGGAGGCTTTATCTCCCTCAAAGCCCACCTGAAATAACCAGGATTTCAATCATCTTCCTTCTGATTTCAGCTGGTGGAGGCTCATCTGGTCCCAGCCCATCACCAAGAGCAGAGGGATGAGCTCTCCAGCCACGTGCAGTTCCTGGCAGTGTCATTGTCCCATCAGTGTTATAGGAGAAGGCAGAGAAAAAATGAGTTTATTAGGAGAAATGACCAAGAATGAGAGGCAGGTTTCTGTAAACTGCTGTTTTCAATCCCTGTCACAAAGCCAGGACTTGGAGGTTCTGCACAAACCATCCAGAACTTCTGTCTGAGGATCTCATTTTCTCATATTGACCCAGGAGGGTTGGGGGAACGGGGTGAAATCAGTGCTTCTTTGTCAATTGATTCAGCCTCAAAGAAGCTGCAATTTCCAGCATTCCCCAGCACACACAGGAATCCAAAATATTGCTGCTGGAAGGGTTTGGGGGTTTGAAATCCTTCTGGATTATTTAGCAGAAACAAAAGGGCTGCCCTGAGTGCAGGCAAAGGGACAAGGCACAGATTACAGAGCCCAGCCCAGACAGGGACTGCATTTCTCCTTGGAGACACAGCTGAGGTCAAAGAAGCATTTGCCCCCTCCAGAATTCAATTAGCAAAAACCAAAAGTGAAATAAAGGGCAGGAGAATAAAGCAGGAGCCTGCTGACAGGAGCGGGGTGTGGGTTCTCAGAGACAAGCTCGGCACGGGGCCATTCCAGCGTGTCTGTGGGAAGCCAGTCTGCTTGTCTTTGGGGATTCCAGTCCACGTGGCTATTATTAGGGGTTTTTTTAGCTCACAAAACCTCCCTGGGGGTCAGGGTTGAGCTGTGAATTCGCTGGACACTCTCAGTTATTCCCGGCGCTGGCAGCAGCTGCTTCGCTCCGGCAGCTGGAGCCAGGGGAGACTTCAACTGCAAAGCCCCCTGGGCAGGAGCCAGGGGGTTCAATCCACACTCCCCCAGCCCCTGGCACCAATGTGCCTGGCAAAGCCAGCCCTGGGGGCAGTGTGGCCTCAGGAGCCCAATCCCTGCTGCTCCCTGCCAGGCTCCCTCGGGATGCTCAGCGTTCATCGCTCCCACGGGCTCCGAATCCCCGAGCTCTGCAAAGCAAAACGAGCCTCTCCGGGGCTCTTCTAAACCCCAAATGTTGCCTCAACCTTGTCCTTCCCTGCAGGCACCTCCTTGGCAAGGAGCTGTCTCCCAGCAGTGCTCCCTCTCCAGGGCTTCTCCGGAGATAATTTCCCGAGGTTGTCGGATCAAGCGAAGCAATTTGGGATAAATCGTGGTCACTTCAGGCTTTTACATTAAACTCTGAACTTTGGGAGCTTCTCTGCACTGAAACTGTCGGGGACCCCGGGGGGGTTGTGTTTATTTATATCCAAATCTCTTCCTCGTTGTGCAAACTGAGCCCAACGGGAAGGGGGGAGAGGGGGGAGCAGGGAACAATCTTTGGCCTTTCTTTGCTTTTCAAACCCAAAGGCAACTCTGAGCTCCACGACCTCAGCTCGCAAAGAGGCCACGACAAGGTCAGTGCACTGCCAAATTCAGCAAAAAAGGGCCCTCAAAGGGGGTTTTGTGCCTCTGAAACTCTTTCCTGAGGTTTGGTTGGAGCAGGAGGGCAGGACCCCGCTCAGCACTGCTGCTCTGTCCTCCTTGCAGGGGGGACAGGATGGTGCAGGACCCCCAAAAAGCAGGAGAGAAGGAAGGACATGCCATGCATCACCAAATATCATCTGATGTCAGCTTGGATTTGTTACTGAGGGTTGGAGGGATGAGGCTAAAAGGAATTCTTTAGATATATTTCACTTTAGCCTCTTCTGAAATACGTTTTTAACTCTACGTGAAAATTCACAGATTTGAACAAAAACGCTGAAAAATTCGAGAACCATAGAAAGGTCAGGTTGGAGGAGAACTTAAAGCTCATTTTGTTCCAACCCACTGCCAAGAGAAGGGAGAAAAATCCCCAATTATTCACTCTTTTTTCCCCCAATTTGCAAAACCTCAGGTGAACCCTGGGTTAATCTCACTGGAAGTTCTGGAAAACTTTAAATATTTATGGCAGAAGGAGTTTATTTTTGACATCTCTTGCCCAAGTGCCCAGTAGAAGCAGAGTGTCCCCTCCCATGCTGGTGTGTGTGGATGGAGGTGCTGATGGAATTAGAGTCCATCTCCACGACGGGCCCATCTGCTGCTGGATCTGTGACCTCCAGGAGGTGGGATGAGCTGGGCTGGTACCCATCCAACTCCTGCCCTGGGCACTGTGCCCCAGCAGCAGCAAAAGGAGCATCTCCCAGCCTGAGGGATGTAAAATCCTGCTGTGACAGGCACCTTCTTGCTCCCTTTATTGTGATTTCAGGCTGGGTTTTGCACTCGTTTAGTCAAAAAGTGAAAAAACTCAGAGAAAACAGAAATTAAATGATGCAGGAGGTTTATTCCCTTTCACCCGAGCCCAGGTGCTGTTTTATTTTAGGAAAGCTCCAAACATAGTGAATTTGGTGGTGCTTGTACATCCCTACTACTAAAATTTGAAGACCCACAGCTGTGCTTTTCCTTCCCGGTATTCCCACCCCAAGCCTATTAGACCAGATGGAAAGTTTACCCTTCCCAATCTAGTGCTATCTCTGCATGTAAATGAAGAAAATTGAGCTTAAAACCTGTCAAGCCAACACCTTCCCCCAGGATTCAAGTGCCTTTGAAACTGTACTGCTCAAAAACACCCCGACAAACAGGAGATGATCCCAAAAGGGAAGGAATTAATAACAGCAATGTTTTCTAATAGGCACACTAAACAAATCCTTCAATCTAAATGAAATCTATATTGCATTAATTTGCTATTTTTGCCCTGAGACTGGGCTGGTTTGGCTCCACACTCATCCAAATTTCATGCTTCTCTTTTGAGAAGCTTATCGGTAGCGGTCGTTTCTCTCCCTGCCCAACAGAGGGGTTTCCAAACTCAGCTCACAACAAAGGCCTGCAGGGAAAGAGAGGAATTCTTTTTCCCTTGTTCTTGTGCATTTAGGGCAGGATGCTCTAGGATGGCCAGGATTTGGGTGTCACCCTCACTGGGGACCCAACCTTCCAAAATCCCACTTTGTTCCATGGACCAGGGGAAGAATTCTCACTTTTGGGTGTTTTGAGAATTATCAGACAAATATAACCTGCCAGTCACGAGAGTTCTGAGGATTTATTCCTCTGCCTGTGAAATTTGCACCTGAGACAACAGGTTTTGGTGAATTGGGGTTGTTTAATCTCTCTCCACACCAACCTCGATCCTACATTCCCTTGGGATAAGCTGCCCACAGCAATCTCCTTCCAAAAGATGGTGAGTTTGTACCTCTTTCAGTGCAATAAAGGAAGGTGGTTCCTACTCAAATGACTTTTGATCCCTCTGTGGGCAATGCAGGAGATCTGCACCCACACCAACACCCTTCCCATCATCTCCAGTCTGTCAGTGAGGGAACTGGGAAGAGGATTCCTGTCCCATTCAGCTTTTGCTGGGATACCTTTTCCACCAGGCACCACTTCTGCTGTGTTGGACACACCACACCTGGGATGTTTTCCCAGGGCATCTTGTTCCCTTCACTTTGCTGCCATGAAATGCAGCATTTTGGATCAGACCTTTGGGGATGTTGTTCCAAAGAGCGCCAGAATGTCACAGTTGATCCCTGGTGATCCCTTGGAACAGGGAATCTGTGGCTGCCCCATCCCTGGAAGTGTCCAAGGCCAGGTTGGACGAGGCTTGGAGTGACCTGGGATAGTGGAAGGTGTCCCTGCCCATAGGAGGGGGTTGGACACGAGCTTTAAAGTCCCTCCCAACCCAAACCATTCCATGATTCCATGATTTATGAGGGTGCTTCCGTGGTGTTGGTGAGATCCCCATGGCAGGGGAGCTGCCACAACACACCAAGGACCTTCCAGACCATCACTGGGCTTTTTTCTGAAATCACCCAAACCAGCTCCCCAAATTTTGTGGGAGGCCAGAAAGGAGCTGGACATCCTGCAAACCACCAGGAGGGGGAAAATCCTGAAAAACCCCTGCAGGGCCAGAGGAGGAAACCACAGAGGGGAGAATCCCAATTTCAGTTCTCCAGGGCCAGAGGGGCTCTGGGCACCGCCTGTGTCCTGCAGACACGAGCAGGAATCCAGGGCTGAGCGGAGCAGATGGGCAGAGGTTGTTTTGCTCTCTGCCAGCACCTGCCAAACAAGCCTCCTTCCCGAGCCACAGCGCTTTCCAAGTGCTCTTGGAAGCAGAAGGAGCTGGCAGAGCTGCTCCTGCCTCCCAACGGGACAGGGACGGATTTTAGGAGCGGCCCCGGGGAAATCATTGGAGCTGCATTTGCTTGTTGGAGAGGCTGGATGCTGGGAGGGAGAGGATTTGAGAAGAGATGCCTTGAAGACCTGAACACAAAAACCCTCTCACACAACAGTGCCAAGTCATGGAGGGCAATTCCCACCCCAGTGTTCAAAGTTCCTCCCATTTGAACCAGGGGAAATTTGGTGGATCTGGGATTGTTTCCTCTCCCACAGGCTGAGTTTGCTCATCCCAGAGGTTGAGCTTCCCCACACAGTAAAAAAACCAAGATCCTAAACCATCACAGGATCCCAGAATATGCTGAGTTGGGAGGGACCCACAAGGACCATCCAGTCCAACCTCAGCCCTGCACAGGCCCAGCCCCAAGAGTCACCCCCTGTGCCCCAGAGGATCAGCCAAACCCTCCTGGAGCTCTGGCAGCCTTGGGGCTGTGCCCACTGCCCTGGGGAGCCTGGGCAGTGCCCAACCAGCCTCTGGGGGAAGAACCTTTGCCTGAGATCCAACCTGAGCCTGCCCTGACACAGCTCCAGCCATTCCCTGGCTGCTGTCCCTGGTCCCCCCAGAGCAGAGCTCAGTCCCTGCCCCTCCTCTGCCCCTGCCCAGGACTTTGCAGCCTGCACTGGTTATTCCTGCAGATATTTCCATGCAAAACCTGCCCTGCAGAAGCCACGTTTGTTATCAGCTTAATAGGGCCAAGACTTCGATTCATCCTGGCAATAAACTGGA
Organism: Manacus vitellinus; assembly: GCF_001715985.3. Classification (NCBI taxonomy): domain Eukaryota; kingdom Metazoa; phylum Chordata; class Aves; order Passeriformes; family Pipridae; genus Manacus; species Manacus vitellinus. The sequence continues at coordinate 1,337,770 of NW_021940545.1, forward strand.
GAAATGTTGTTGGCCTCGACTTTTCTAATCTAATCATTTTTTCCCTCCTGGAGAAGCTCCTTCACTCGCCCTGAGATAGTCCCTGGGCCCAGAACGTGAAATTACAGATACTGCCAGTGCCTATTAACTGTACAAATCTTTGCATTGATAAGTGAGTGAGAGATTTATGTCCTGAAATGAGAAATACCATCCCCGACAACAAGATCGAGCCGTGGATCAATCCGCAGCAGAGCCCTCGGAGGAAGCAAACGAGGCAATTGGCACTAATTGCTGTCTCTGGCATTTAACAGACCTGCCTGGAATGCTGGCCCGCAGGGATGGAGTTCTCTCCTGCCCGGGGGGTGGGGGGTGTATTCTGGCCACAACGAGCCATTTTGGCACTTTCTTGGGGAATATTTGTGGAGTTTCCTCGGCAGCACATTCTGGCACCTTGAAGGAGATGAATCAAAAATCTCCTCTCAGGGCTAAATGTGCTTTAAAGCCAACCTCTCCTTGCATACCAATTGGCTAATAAGCCCCCAACTGGATTTCTCAGATTAATTCTCATATACTTAATTTACTTGCTGCTTCTTAGCCAGCAGCTTTCCAGCCCCAGGCAGGGACTGGGAGCCATGGGCAGGATTTCTCCAAATGTGACCATTCCCAGGGGCATTCTCTGCCACGTCCTTCCTGGCACCCCAAAAATCAAAACCCTGACGGCTTGAACCTAATTCTCATCCTAAATATTTTTAAAAGGTCTTTGCTGCTTTGATTTGTGTGGATGTATCCCATACCCCAGTCCTTGGATGGCCCTGGGTAAACTGTAAAATCTGACAGGGATTGGGGATGTCTTGTAGTCAAAAAACCACCTAAACTGCTGCTGACAGCTGCTTGTCCAAACTATTCTTGGATGGAGAGTCACCAGGCTCCCCAGGTGAACATTTCCTCAGCAAAGCCCAGCTGTGCTGGTCCTCTCTTCCTAATGTTCCTTGGAGGGAATTACAAGACATCAGCAAAACTTTGTAGATGTTTGATCTTCATTATGAAGGATCCTGAACTGCTGGATGGGTCTCCAGATTGGTCTCAAGGTACAGCTCTGCTGGTCCCAGGAGGTTCAGGATGTTCTGCAAAGCCCTGTTGCCTCCAGGCATTTGATGAGCACAAAAGTGTAGGTAAAAGCTCATCCTCTCACCTTTTGTCAGGCAGGAAATCTAATTTAGGTCTAAAAGCTGAAGGGAAAAAAAAGCCTGGAAAGATCTACCTCGTTCCCAAACGCTCAGAAGTTAAGTGAACCCAGTCTTGCATCCTCTCCTTGCTGTCACCCAGCTCTGGGCCCTTTCCCAGGAAAAAATAAGGAGCCTGACCAAGCATCCCTTTGCCATTCAAAAGGGAAAGGCCAACAAACAAGTCCATTCTTGAATTTCCCTGAGTATTTCCAAACAGCTCAGTGGGATGCAGAGAATCCTCTGAGCTCTGGAGAAACGAGGAGGATTCGCCCTCTCCTTCTCCTCTACCTGGCCAGGTTTTTTCTGTTGTGCAAAACCAAAATTCCTTTGCCAGAAAATAAAAGGCAACTGTCTCTCTGGAGGCTGGAAGGGCTCCAGAGAAGAGCTGCTGCCATGGGCAGAGCTTTGGGAGCTGACTCACGGGGAGGAGGTGGAGGGGAGTGAGCAGGGACAGCCCCGAGCAGGACATTGCTCACTCCTGCCCCGGGCCGTGGCTATAAATAAAGACCAGGAGCTAAGAGAAACAAAAAAGGAAGGATGACTTGGTTTATCCTGCCCTGTCAATGAGACAGGACAGCTTGAAAGGGCCCAAGGACAGTGTACAACACAACAAGCCTGGTTTCCTGGAGATGAAGGCTGAGCTCGAAGCGGAGCTGCCGGGTCGGCTCACGGGGCACCACGATCTGCTGGAACTCACTTTGCCACCCGAGCTCTTCGTGGCATTTGGACCTGGCACAACAGTGCTCAAGGAAATAGTTTTTTTGCCCCAATTTTCTCTTTTCTGCCCTTTTTTCAAGGAGAGCTGCTGGGCTTGTGTGTGAAGCACAAAGAGAGATGAGGCTGCAAGGAGGGAATGAGGCAGATCAGGGGGGTTATGGCCTTGCCAGGTTTTGCCCTCTCCTGGCAGTGTGATCCTGCTGTGGGCAGTGGGGTGGGATATGGCCCAGCCAGGATGGGCCCCAGGAGCCTCTGCCATCCATTCAGCTGTTAATCCCATGGAATGAGAAGATATCAAGGCTTTTTAGTGCCATGCTTTGTCAGCTCCCAGGAGCTGCCCCAGAGCTTCCCAGTCCCTCCAGAATGGCCTGGGAATGGCCTGGTGCCTTCCTTGGTGGAGACCTCTGGGATCAGACACCACAGGATGCTTTTAGAGGCATTGCTGAGGGTTGGATTTTGAAGGGGTTTCTATGGAAAGGTCTGAGGGTTGGATTTTGAAGGGGTTTCTAAGGAAAGGTCTGAGGGCTGGATTTTGAAAGGATTTCTAAGGAAATGTCCCTGTGCAGCCTCAGAGAGATGAGTGACAACGGGACACTCACCCCTCTTCTCACACAGGGCCTGTGTCCCCCTTTCCTCAGCTCTGCCCTTCCCCTGCTTTCTTTTCTGGATGGTCTCATTCCCTCCTCCTGCCACAGCCCCGGGATCATAAAATCACAGAATCATCCAGGCTGGAAAAAACCCTTCAGGTCATCGAGTCCAACCATCCCCAGCACTGCCAAGGCCACCACTGTCCCTGTCCCCAAGTGCCACATCCCCAGGGCTTTTAAATCCCTCCAGGAATAAGGACTCCACCCCTGCCCTGTGATGCTGCTGCACATTTGGCAGCTTCCAAAGGCCTTTTCCTTCTGCTGCTGAAACCATTCCAGATCCCACCAAACCTGGCAGGGATTGCTAAACCCCTTCAGCACCCTGGACAAACAAACAGCCAATTATTCTTTTCTTTATCCAAAGGGGCTGATGTTTGAGCATTTCCCTCCAAAAAAACCCCAACCCAGTAACTGTCCCCACCCCACCCAGAGAGCATTCCTCTCTGCTGCATTTTTGAGGCTCTTTGAATGTGTTACTTGTAAATTCTTGTGCCTTTCTGAGAAAAAAGTGCATCATCTTTTCTTATCACAAGGTTTTTTCCCCCTATAATAGAACCTGAAAGTGTCTCATATTTTGTTTCATTAACTGGACTAGAGGGAGAGGAGAAAGGACATTTAATGTTCCAGGTAGATGTCCAAGAAAAATCAAAAGTGTCCAATAAAAGGGAATTCAAACAGCTCAGCTTGTTTCTCTCTGCTGTAAATGAGGAGGTTCAGCAAAGGTGAAGCAACTTGTTTTTTTCCTCTTTTTAAAAATAACTGTCTCAATCCAAGCAAAGCAGCCCCAAGAATCTTTAATTGTTGGGTGCTGTTGGTGATGAACCCAGCACCATATTGTGGGAGAAAGCAAAAATATGGGGGGGGGGTTGCACCCTGTCCTCCTTTCTGGCATAATTCTGCCTGGTTTGGTTAATTTTGGAGGGCAATGGGCTCATTTAGAGTTGCTGCTGAGCCAACACTGCTTTTGCAATCATTGCTGAGCACAACCAGTGTGCACAGAGCCTGGGCACGGGCACCAGCCCTGTGCTGGTTTAAAGGTAAACCAGCAGGGAAATGGACCCAACTCAAAAGAGAGATTATAAGTCAGAATAACAATTTAATAAAATAATAAAATAAATATGATTATACAGACAAACAACTGGTTTTAACCCACAAAACCCAAATGTATAACCCAGCACCCTGGGGCATGAACAGAGTGGTGTTTGTTGGGCCCCCTGAGTCAAAGGAAAAGGAGAGGGGAAAACCTGTTGGTGAGAGTGCTGGTGCAGTCTGGGCAAGAGTGGTGGTGCAGTCTGGCTGAGAGTGGTGGTCTGCAGTCTTCCTCTGGATCCCACGAGTGGTTAAAAAAGTCCCAAGACCCCAAGATTATATATCCTCCAGTTCAGGCAGGAATTCTCAGTACTTCCCTCAGGGCAGGGAGTTCCACACTGGGTGTGAGGACAGGA
>NW_021940545.1:1342889-1344819 GCF_001715985.3 Manacus vitellinus
GGGGGAAGAACCTTTGCCTGAGATCCAACCTGAGCCTGCCCTGACACAGCTCCAGCCATTCCCTGGCTGCTGTCCCTGGTCCCCCCAGAGCAGAGCTCAGTCCCTGCCCCTCCTCTGCCCCTGCCCAGGCAGTTGGAACTGCACTGAGCTCTCCCCTCAGTCTCCTCTGCTCCAGCTGAACACACCAAAAAGTTGCCATCCTGCAGAATTCCTCCATTTGAAATGGTATAAAATTCCCTGGATGTGACAAACTCCACAGCCTCTCCATCCCTGGCAGATGGACACCCCCCATATTCCTGGCATTCCAATACCAACTGTGCTGTGGGTGCCTCCTCATCTTCCAAGAGCCCCTCTCTTCCCATGTACGTTTACAAAGCGAGATGAAAGAAGTTTTCTGTGTGAGCCCCCATGAATAATGTACTCCTAGACTGCCTGGGTGCAGCCAGGCGTGCTCCATCCCATCAACGTGATAAATGCAGGTACAGTTGTTTTAATTGTCTGCATCATGTTAGACTGCAAACACAGCTGTGCTTAGCCTGGGGGCACATTAATGTCGTCCTGCTCTTGACAAACCAGTTCATTCCCACCCCACCATCCCACTGCCTGCAGAGCTGGGGGCACAGGGGGTCCAGCAGAGGGGGAAGGAATCTGCAGGTTGGCTCTTCCAGGGAAACTGGGAGCTGAGCTGCCTCAGACCCCAATCTGCTCATTTCCTGGGGATCCACAGCTCAGGGAGAGCTCAGAATGTGCTGCACAGAGCACAGGGGATGTCCAGCAGCCTGGTTTGAAGGATGTCCAGCCCATCCTGCTTGTCCCCTCCAAGGTCACACCCACAGCCTGGCTCCCCCCAGTCCAGCTGGAGCAGCACAGGGGGCTCATCCCCCCCCTGCCCCATCCTGGCTGAGCTTGGAGAGGGCTCTGAGCAACCTGGGCTGTGGGAGGTGGCCCTGCCCATGGCAAGGGGTGCAAGGGGATGGTCTGTGATGTCCCTGCCAAACCAACCACGGTGGCATTCTGGGGTTCTGGGATATGGTGGCATCACCCCTCAGGTTGGACCCCCCAGCCCTGCAGGGCTGGGACAGGCAGCTCTGGTTCCCATTTCTCCTGTCATTTTGGAGGCCAAAAGCAGGCTCAGGCCAGAGACAGGAGTAAAATATCTCTGTAATAAACTGCAACATTTGGCTCTTTGAGCTGATGCCAGCTTTTATAACAATTTCCATCTTAAGCTGGCTCAATACATATTTAATGAAATCTTCTATAAAACCTTTAACAGCCCTCAATTCATTTCAAGTGGTAAATGAGTCAGCAGTTTGAAATGATGAGCAGGATTCAGACTCAACTGTCGTTACTTAAGGAGAAGAACTGATTCTTTCTTAATGCTTTTTCTCCTAAATAACATTTCCTTTTTTTTTTTCCTTTTTTTCCTCCTTTTTTTTCCCCCTGTTGCTACTGTGATACTGTTCAACAGAGTCACAGACTCCCCAAGCCTGGTACCATCCCCATGGTCCTTGCAGACAGAGCTGAGCAGCCCAAACTGAGATATCTGTCTGTCCTTTTTCCAGTCTTGTGGCTGGGTCACATCCAAACATGATTCATCTCTCCCTGCCTCAGTTTTCATCATTTGCTTTGTCTTTCCAACCTCCTGCCAGACATTTTCTGAGCTCTGCTCTGGGGGGACCAGGGACAGCAGCCAGGGAATGGCTGGAGCTGTGCCAGGGCAGGCTCAGGTTGGATCTCAGGCAAAAGGTTCTTCCCCCAGAGGCTGGTTGGGCACTGCCCAGGCTCCCCAGGGCAGTGGGCACAGCCCCAAGGCTGCCAGAGCTCCAGGAGGGTTTGGCTGATCCTCTGGGGCACAGGGGTGACTCTGGGGATGGGCCTGTGCAGGGCTGAGGTTGGACTGGATGATCCTTGTGGGTCCCTCCCAGCTCAG
>NW_021940545.1:1346716-1349289 GCF_001715985.3 Manacus vitellinus
TCCCTCAGCTGCTCCTGCTGCTCCAGACCCTTCCCAGCTCTGTTCCCTTCCCTGAACATGCTCCAGCCCCTCAATGTCCTTCTTGCAGCGTGGCATGGCCAGAAAAGGAGAGAAAATCCATTTTCTGCCCTCAGTGCTTCTCTTCCTCCAGCCATGCCCAGAAGGAGCGATGTTCCCCGGGCAGATGGAGAGGGATTCCTGATGTGCTGCTCCCAGGTGAGACTGACTCTGACACCCTCTGGGCACTTTTAATACATGCTATTGGGAGAGACTCAACTGGGCCTGGAACATCTGCCAGAAATAGGAACTTCCTTGTCCTTGAAAAGGGAGAGTGAGGGAGAGGGAAGGAACAGAGCAGGGCTCCTCCAGCCACCCCAGCCAGAGCGAGGGGGGACCTGATTGCTCCAGGAATATGTCAGGGACAAAACACAGAGGGAGGAAATAACTGGCAGAGTTAAAGGCCATCATTGGACAGCAGCTAAATTTAGGCTGGGAGGCACAGGAGAAAGCCCAAATGGCAAAGCAGTTTGGTGCAGAACAAGCTGAAAACTCTTTAGAAGATTAAACTCGGTTAGTTGGTGGAGGGCAGGACATGAGGGCATGTTTGGGTGCTGCTGGGGTGGTGGGGCCTCAGACACCTCCTGCTCAAGGCCCTTGAGATGAGCAGGAGGCAGAGGAACCACAGCACCAGTTGCAAAGTACCCAAGGAGCAAAATAAGGGAAGAACCCAAAATACCCCAGGAGATCTTTCAATCCACGTTGCCCTGTTGTTCCTCCAGGAGATCTTTCAATCCACGTTGCCCTGTTGTTCCTCCAGCAGATGTTTCACGAGCACACAGTGCTGAGGAGAGCTGGAGATGCTAAATGGGCTGGGCTTTGAATTGTTAATCCTGCTCCGAGTCCATCAGTGAGGAGCACATCTGCCAAACCCAGGGGAGTCCCAGCTGATCCCATCCATCTTTCATGTGGCTCCAGCCTCGGTGGCCCCCGTGCCGAGGTGGGACCTGTCACTTCTCCTCAGCCCCAGGGAGCCCCGCCGAGGAGTTTGTTAAACAAAACCCTTCACAAGCTGTTACCTTCTACACACATCACCCAGATTAAATGGCACTTAATGGAATAATGAACCACGGGGAGCAACGTACAAGGAAACGTCATTAAGTCTTGTTAAAAATTAATAAAATGCTGAATCAATTCCCATTAGTGAACGCACTGATATTTCACGTGTATTTAGGAGTTTTATTATGCTTTCATGCATAATCTGATGTAATGATGGCCATTTTCCCCGAAACTCCTTTCCTCCTAATAAAAATGAGCAGGACCAAGGAGCCAGTACATTATTCTCTCGTGCCCTCTTTTCTTTTTTTTTAACATTTCTATGAAATATTTAAGCCATGTCTTTTGCTTCTCATGGCCGTGCCCTTATTGTGTCAAGTCAAATTAGTTAAGTACACAAATGAGAGTAAACAAAGGTGAGAGAGAAATGAAACACATGGCTACCAAAGTGTCAGAGGTCCCCTCTGTGTGGTCCATCCGTAGGTTCCTCCGTGGGCTCCCTGTGAGAAGCTGAGGGAAGAAGCTCCAAGCTTCAAACCGAGTTCTTCAAAGCACCAGATGTGTTCTCTCCCTTCCTCCCCCGCTTCTTTCCCTCTCTCCTCATCGGTCACACTCTCCAATGTCATTTAAACACGGTGTGTGCCCTGAGCAGAGCCAAAAAACCAGCAGAAAACTAATTCCTTGAATATTCATATTTAATACTTTTGGACAACGAAGCTCCTGCAAGATCTGGGCCTCATGCAAAGAGCTGGAAGAGCCCAGAACAGGCACAATAAGAGCTCTGAGTGTGAGGAGTGTCTCCCAGGCAAGAGGCACAGGCTGGAAGAGATAAATCAGCAGGAACAGAGGAAAATTGGACTGGAAATTCCTCAGTGGAAGGACCAGATATGGAAGTCTGTGGCTTGCCCAGCACTTTTCCACCGTGAGCTTGGCAAGTGCCTTTAATTGCCTTAAATCCAAAGTCCACCCGAAGTTTTAATGCAGATTTTCCCCTGCTCTGTGGCCCCAGAGTGGGACAGGACAAGTCTTCCACCAGAGACCAAACAAGCTCACGACAAAAGGTGGCTGAGCCAGAAAAACCCCCCGAGAACGGGTCTGTGCAGACAGATGGGAGAGCAAAAGAAGTAGCACGGAGGCAATATTGGTCAGCATGTAAAACAGGAGTCAAGGCATGATCGACAGCGAGCCACCAGCTGCTGAGCTGTTGTCAGGGTTTAATAATAATGCCAGGCTTGTTTTGCATAAACTGGCTGGTGCATAATTCAGCAGGTAATCAGCTGATCATTAGCAGAGGGCTCAGCTCACCTCCGAGCCGTGTGTGGTCGGAGTGAGGTGTGTTGGGCACAGAGAGATATCTGAGAGAGGATAATTTATTCTAATTCCAGAGGCAGCTGCAGCTCGAGCCCTCTGTGCTCACTCACCTTGAACGGAGCCGGCTGAATTCGCTGATGGGACTTCACCCAGAAAACAAACTTCTCCTTCCAGTCTGCCCTGCCAGGGACACTTCAAACCCTCCAGGA
>NW_021940545.1:1349742-1386215 GCF_001715985.3 Manacus vitellinus
TGGACTGGATGATCCTTGTGGGTCCCTTCCTAACCCAGCATATCCTGTCATTCCATAAAAACCTCTCCCTGATTGCAGAATCCCCAGTTTGTGGTGGCCCAGCGAGGATCCAGCAGAAGTGTCCCCTGGCTTTGAATCCAAGCTCAGCTTGGTTTACAACCAACCAGGGCCCAAACTGCACACGAAGGGTCCTTGCCTTGTGAAATCCAAGTGTTGCTCTGGAGCTGGAGGATCCCTGTTGGAGCAGCAGCAGCTGAGCTGGGAGAAGCTCTGGAGAGCCAAGGGATTCTCAGCAAGGGCGTGGCAGGAGCTGAATGCAAATGAGGAATGTTCAGACACAAATTAACCAACCAGGGTAATTAAGCCCTGGTTCAGCAGCTGAAGAAGGCAGTGAAGTCCTCACTGCTTCAAGGTGCTGAATTGAGGCTCTGAGCTTTCCTAAAAGTTGCTTTTTTTGGGGAGTATTTTGTTAAGCTCAGAGCACCACTCAACCTTTTGGAAGTCAGACTGGATGATTTTGTTTCCTCCCAGCTTCAGAAGTGACTTTGTGCCTTATTTGTTGTGTATTCCTGGTGTAGAAACATCAAAAGGCCGCGGCGGGGTCAGCGGGAGTGGCGGAGCTGGGAACTGGAGATTCCATAATCCCGTTGTGGGCTCGGATTGATCCTCAGACCGTGAAGAAATTTGCACAAATTTTCAAACGGGGAATATGGTGGGGACTTCTCCAAGCTGTTTGCAGGCAATTTGCAAACAGGAAACCTTGGCAACGCTGCCTGAATGCGGAATTAGTGCCGGGATCTGTGTGCCAGCCTGGAATTCCTCTCAGCCTCCCCACTCCATGTTCAGCAATTTGGGAAAGGAGCAGCTTGTTTGCTTTCTGTTCCACAGGCACTCGAGGTTGCCCACAGAGTTGTGGATGTTCCATCCCTGGAAGTGCTCCAGGTCAGGCTGGACAGGGCTTGGAGCAACATGGATCAGCAGAAGGTGTCCCTAAATCCCCAACTCACTTCTTCTTATCTTTCGGGCTCACATTGGTGCTCAGTGTTTCTCAGGACACCAGGAGAAATCAGGACAGGTCTGCCCCTATCCCAAAATGTTTGGAGAAAACATTCCTGCCTGAAGATCTGAGCAGGACCGTGGGTTTTCCATCAAGCCAAAGCTTCTTGCAGCATCCTAGGATTGTTCTCACAAAGGAGGGTTTGGAGCAATCCCGGCCCATCTCTCCTTCCCTGGGAATGTCCTTGAGAAAATTGGGACCAATCTCATAAAGTCTGGCTGGAGCTGCTTGAGCAAAAGTGACCTTTGCTCATTTTTCAGTGGAAAAACACATTTCAGAGGAAAGGGAAGGAGGGACAAAGGCAAAAAGCCTTTTTTTGAGCAGCCATTTCTTTTTCCTGGCAGAGCCAGAGTATGATTGATATAAAGAGATCCAGTCTTGATTTTAAGACATCAGGTAATAGAGCTACCCCAGCTCCTGATAAGGCTTTACTTAGCCAGTCATTTAATTCATGTGTATCCATCCCTCTTCTGCCTGAAAATGGGCACAATTAGAGTTCCTATTTCTTGCAGACTTGTTGGGAGCCTGAAGTTATTAAGGTCTGTAAAACACCTCAGAGCTATCAGAGTATTTTGCTTTTCTCCCACCCTGCTCTCCAGAGCACAGCAAATGGTGTTGGGTCCCAAATATGTATTTAGGTGAAAACAGGGGGGTCCAGACTCAGACAGGCTGCAGTCAAGCCAGGATATGGTGACTGGTGTGCTGTGATTTCATGTAATAATCCATAAATCCTTCAGGAGATGATCCCAAATTGCTCAATTTCTGCATTTTCTGAGGGAAAATGGGGTCCTTTCCCAGGAGGTCATGGAGTCATAGAACATCCTGAGTTGGAAGAGACCTACAAGGACCATCCAGTCCAACTCTTGTCCATGCACAGGACCCTCCCCAAGAGTCCCCCCCTGTGCCCCAGAAGATCATCCAAACCCTCCTGGAGCTCTGGCAGCCTTGGGGCTGTGCCCACTGCCCTGGGGAGCCTGGGCAGTGCCCAACCAGCCTCTGGGGGAAGAACCTTTGCCTGAGATCCAACCTGAGCCTGCCCTGGCACAGCTCCAGCCATTCCATGGGTGCTGTCCCCTCACGGCTCCGTCCCCATCCCGTTCCCGTCATTGTTGAACTTGTAACTAAAATATCCCAATTCATGGGATGTAAATCCCTGGGATGAATCTCAGCCTATTAACAAACCCCCAGAGCCCTGAGTCCCCCTGCAAAATAAGGCTGTTTGATAGTGAAACACATCCCCAAAAGTTTGCAGGGGAAATCCCGGTGTGAGGTGACTCGTCCATCAAATGAGAGCGAAAAGGAATTAAATATCCCCAGAGTGGGAATGATTATCCTTTCAAAAAGGGACACCAGAGTGGGGATTTGCTCCACGTGTGGGTGCTGAGCCCTGGCAGCTGGGATGGAGGTGGAATAATCCTGAGAAATACCTTTAAAAGGAAAAAAATTCAGAATAAAGCATCCCATCTTCCCTCTGGAGCCATCCCTCCCTAATCATGGGAAGCTGGGGATCTTCCAGGATAACATTTGTAGCTCCCTATGAGGAAATACTGGTAAACAGGGGGAAAAGAAGGTGAAATATCCTGAAAAATCTCCCAGGCTGCATCCTCATGGTGTTGGGGATGTTCTTCTTGGGTTGCTGATCGACCCAACTTGGCCAACTCCTTGGAAACTTTGGAAGCCCTGGAAAATCAAAGCAAAACATGGCTTTGGGAGCCACTTCAACCCTAAACACATCAAGGAAGTTTTCCTGCTTTCCTTCATCTCCTTGGCCAAGTTTCCAAGGGTCTGATGGACACCAGTGATCCTGGAACCCAGTTTCACTTTTTGAAAATGCAGATTTTTGGGCTTTTTTCAAAAAAAAACTTGTGCAAAACTGCTCATTTTTAGGACAGGTGAACACAAGGGTGAGCCATGGGTGGGGTCTGGCCTGGGGTGAGGCCTGGGCAGGTCCCTCCCTCCCCTGTCCTTCCTCTCCCTGTGGATGTGGATTCTCCATGTGTTCAATTATCCCTCATTCCCTGCTCTCATCAGAGACCTTCAAACAGCCTCGAAAATCTCCTCATTTTGTCCTTGTTAAACTTTTATTCAGCCAAAGGAGGAATCTAATGGCATTAAACCCTCCCTGGAAGCCCAGGGATGGAAGGATCCCAGGAATCATTGCCCACCCACACCCCCTGGCTCTGCAAATCCCCCCCTTTGGCTTCGGGGCAAACCCAGGGTGGTTTGAACCCCTTTGGAAAGCCAAGATCCACGAAAAGAGCATTTCCAAGCCTGAGCCATAAATTTCTCCAGGGGAGACTTTAAAGGAGCAACTCATCTTTTTGTTCTTTACATTTTTTATTCTCCCTGTCCCCCTTTGAGCCTCTTCCCCCTCTTGGCTGCTGGGTTTTGCCTGGAATTTCTGCACTTTTGGGGCTTGAGGGAGCCAAGAAGTTGTGTGTTAATTTGGGCTCTTTGCTCATCTGCCCTTTGCCTCCTTCCCCAAATCCTCCCCCAAGGGGAACCACAACGAGTTGGTGATTGATTGTCCTTAATAACCAAAGGAAAACGTGATTTCAGGAGGAATTTCAACCCCAAATACACTGAGGAAGTTTCCCTGCTCCCCTCCCTCCTTGCCCTGCTCCGTGCCTTCTCCTTGCACTCCTCATCTCCTCCTCTCCTTAATAGAAGATTGAGGCTCCCTCTCACTAAATTCACAACTATTTGCCTGCAATTTTCCCCGAGGGAAGGTTATTAACAGCAACTTAAGTGTCTGATGGATGGCTGCCTTGCCAGAGCTCTGTTTTGCATCAAGGATCAAGATCCATCATTTAAATTCACGTGGGCAGGCGTGGATTAAATAAACACCAGGAGAAATATTTATTGGGGGGGGGGAATTGGACTGGAGCCTTGTAGGGAGGAGTGTTTGTAGTGATTTAATAATCAATTCCTGCATTGGCATCGATACCTGCCTTGTTAAACCTTCGCAGGGAGTCGTCCCGAGAACTTTCACTTAAAAGGATGATTTTAATCCTGCTCTGTAATTGTTCTTTGGGTTCTCTCTGGGCTGCCCAGGACCATGGCTGGGCTGCGACCAGCAGGGCTGTGGTTGTGTGTTAATGGAGCCAGGAATTGATTTTATTTCCTGCTCTTTACTCACTTCCCTCCTCGCTCCCCCAAACTTCTGCTTTTCTTTTTTTTCCTCTGGTGAGGGATAATTCATCCTATGATTGCCAATAGATCACTGTAAATGCAGTGTAATGGAGCAGTAATTACCTAAGAAGTGATGGATTTGGGGGGATTTGGGAGGCTAAACGAGCTGAGATGTACTGTACAAAGCAGGAGTGACTATTCTGATGCTGATCAATGAAATGCTGCGAGTTTTCTGCTTATTCCTCTCCAAACCAGCTGCCAGTTGAACCTTTAAGAGGCAGTCGAAGCTCCCCAGGTTTTCCTCACAGTGTTTTATTAACACCTTTGGAAAGAGAACCAGGAGAGAGAGTAACTCAGCAAACACTGAGCTTTATATTCCAGAGGATCAGCAAACCTGCCATTCCCAGGACGTGGTTTACCCTGTGATTTATCAGTCAGCTCCCCTTTCCTGGGAAGAAAAGGGACACCTGGGCAAGGAAAGGGTCCCACCCTGCCCTGGCAGATTCAGGCATCACTTGGATTGTAAACGTGGCGTGAAGTTGCATTTTTGGGAGCAGTTTGTCCTGTTTGGGTGTGGTGGAAAATGGGATTCCTGTGTTATCGCACCTGGGGGCAGGGGACAGCAGGCTCGTGATCCCCGGAATTCCAGGTAATTCCAAGGTAAGTGTTTCTTTTAGGAGGAGCCACTAGTGGGAGCCGTGGTCCTGCAGAACCCCCGGCAGAGCCCGGGCAGGGACGGTGCCACCTCCCTCGGGCTCTGCCAGGGCTGCCACCTCCCTCCTGGGTCCAGCAGTCATGGAATCATCGGATCCCAGAACGGGTTGGGTTGGAAAGGACCTTAAATGTCATCCAGTCCCACCCCCTGCCATGGGCAGGGACACCTTCCACCAGCCCAGGTTGCTCCAAGTCCTGCCCAACCTGGCCCTGGACACTTCCAGGGATGGGGCAGCCACAGCTTCTCTGGGCAACCTGTGCCAGGGCCTCCCCACCCTCACAGCCAGGAATTCCTTCCCAATATCCCATCTATCCCTGCCCTCTGGCAGTGGGAAGCCATTCCCTGTGTCCTGTCCCTCCATCCCTTGTCCCCAGTCCCTCTCCAGCTCTCCTGGAGCCCCTTTAGGCCCTGGCAGGGGCTCTCAGCTCTCCCTGGAGCCTTCTCTTCTCCAAGAGAACCCCCCCAGCTGTCCCAGCCTGGCTCCAGAGCAGAGGGATCTAGCCCTGGGAGCACCTTCACCTTTCCCATCACTCCTAGCAGCCCCTGCTTGCATCCAAATTTGGGCTTCCTGGGAGGAGAGATGGGGGAGCCTGGGGACACTGGGTGGTTGGGGACACTGCTGGAGGTGCCCATGGCACCACCTGGGAGCACTCTGCCATCTGGCCAGGAACAAGGACAGGTTTTGACTCGTGGTGGTGGTCTGGGAGCTGGAGGGAGATGCAGGACACAGCCAAGGCTGGGAGCTTCAGGCACTTTGAGGGAGCTTTCAGGAGCATCTCTGCAAGACTCCATCCAACCATCTCCTTCACAGCCTTGCTTGAGCTTCACCCATTCTCCTCCTGTCCTCTTCCAGCTAAAATTCACCTTTCCTGTTGCTGCTCCTCTCGGGGAACTGCCCCCGTGCCTGAAAGTCCTGTGGTTGTTCAGTTCAGGGGCATGTGTGGAGGTCAATAAAGCTGAGACAATCCCAGGGAGGCAAAAAGCTGGAATCCTTATTGGACTCACAGGTTCATATTTAAAGGGTTTAGGGTTTACACATTCAACAGGGGGTTTACATATTCATCAGGGGGGCAGAACTATTACAATAAGGGACTTTACAGGGATGAGGTAAAGGGGAAATCCTAAATTACAAACTTTTGGGTCTTAGCACTTACATCACAGGGGATGTCTTAGGGGGATTACATGGGGGAAACAGGTAACACAAAGGGAGAGATAAACCACAAAAGGTTTTCTGCACAGGTTTGATGAGATCAGGGCATGGTTTGGACATTCCAAACCCGTGACATCAATGGATCCTTGTCTGGGATCTAGATGGAGGTTTTTTCCCAGTCTCTGTCAGCCCAAGGCTTTTGTTCAAACCTGGAAGTTTTCTTTCTCTCATATCCAATTTCTGGAATCCAACAGGTGTGTTTGGGGGCTCCTGCTCCCTGACTGCCCAAACACAGCTCACCTGGCCCAGCCTGGGATGCAGCATGAGGAACCTGCTGGGATGAGGGGCAGGAGATGCCTCTGCTTCCAGCCCAGTGCATCCAAACCAGGGCTGAACAAGCAGCCCCACGTTGTTTGTTCAGACTGTACCAGACTGGCCTTGAGGAGAAAATGAGATCTTATTAGAGACTCTAATAATGTTCCAGATCATCCTCCGTGCACGGCAGATCTGAAGGATTAGCAAAACAAACCAAGTAATGACTTTCCTGTGAAATTAAAATTTTGTAAGATAATCCAAAGAGGAAATAGAAATTTTATTTCAATTATGCATTAAACTTTCTCTGCTCGTTTTGGGTCAGGGTTTGAACACCAGGGAGAATTTAGAGCAGAAGGAACTCAAATCCTTCAGCCTGCTCTGGGCTGGGGCTGTCACACTGACGGACTCCTGGGCACCCTGGTGTGCTGCAAACATGCACAGCAGCCCCAAAACCTGCCTTTTCCCAATTAAAATCCGGGCTGCGAAGCACGAGCAGCCTGCCTGGGTGAGATGGTTTGTCCTCAGCAATAACTGCATGAATAATTGAGATTCCTGGCGTGGCTCAGAGCTCAGCACTCCTGGACAGATGAGCAGTTAACAGATGGACGAGCCCTTTCCTTGCTGCATCACAGACCAGAGCAGGTCTTGGGCTTAAATTGGGCCAGGGGGTGATTTCTGATTTGCTTTAAAGGTTCCACGTTGTGCATGAACTGAGGTCCCAGCAGTGCTTTCAGCCCCACGGGGGTTACTGGCAGAAAACCACCCAGGCAGGGGCACTTGGGGTTTGAAATGAGATCTATTTGTTAAAACAGAATTCAATCAACAGCTTGGATTGTCCCCACGTGGAGCAGAAGGACCTGTCACACCACTGAGCAGGACAAGACTCCCCCACCCAGCCCACAGCGATTGCATCCCAGAGCTCCATCCTGTGGGATGCTGCTCTGGAATGGGGGTGAAGAGCCCCCAGAGCCCCCAAAGCCACACTTACTGTCACCAAAAGGTGAATAACCCCTTTGGACAACGCTCTCAGGCACATGGTGTGACTCTTGGGGACAGTCCTGAGTTGGACTCGGTGATCCTTGTGGGTCCCTTCCAATTCAACCTGTTCCATGATTCTGTGGAATATCTGAGCAAGGAGGAGCCCTCAGCAGAGATTTCATCCCACATCCTCACAGCTCTCAGGGCCTGCTGATGCCCAGGAAGGAGAAAATGAATAAATAAATTAATCAAAGCCAGGTAATTCATTAGCAGCCAGAGTGGAGTGTGTGTCGCATCTGGTGAAGCACCACAGTCAGATCAGGGGCCTCCAAAGTGAGGAAATGGGAGGTTTAAGCATTTCCTTGGTTTCTGAGCTGTGTCCAGGCTCAGCTCTTATCTTAATTGATGCAGCACCAGCCTTTCTCCACACGCCTCCCACAACAAGCCCGGCTTTGTGTCCTCTCCAGTTATCAAAGGCTCCACTCTGGGTCACACAAGTACCAGCCAGGTTTGCTGAGGATGCAAAATCCCCAAATCTCCTTTTTTTTTTCCCAGCTTCTCAGGACACGGGAGACATTAAATACTTGTGTCAGCATTTGAACAGTGCTGTTGGGCTCTGCAGGAGAGGGTGGGATCCAACCCTATCCCCACCCTATGTGTGGAGGAAGAACTCAGAGAGTCAGCCAGTCTGCCACCTCAGCTGGGGACATGTCCTGGCCATGTAGCAGCAGGTACCAGGTAAAGCTCACAAAAACTCAGTGGGAAATATCTTGGTTTCAACCTTTTTTCCCCACCCTGGAGAGATAAAAACTCCACACAACCATTCTCGTCCCGGGAGATACCCCAGGAGCTGGGAACATCCTGGGAAGGGGATGAAGAGGGGATTGGTGCCCTTCACCTGCAGCCTGATGGTGAGGAACCAGCCTTTCCATGGGGCTGGATATGGATGCTCTCCACCTCCATTTAACCCCCCATTCCTGAAACACCAGGGAGTGTGTCCATCTCCTCCTGGGCAAAGTCCCTCAGGATGGATCATTCCTCACCAAATTATCCATTTTCCAGCACCACCTTTCTCTGGAAGCTCTCCAGGCCTCCAAGAATAAAACAATTCTCTTCTTTATTTCTCTTTATTCTTTAGTTATGTATTTAGTCATTAGTTATCCCCACCACCACTGGGGTGGTGGGGATTTGGGACCCCAAATCTGCTGATCATGGTAGGGTTTTCCCCGTTTTCCAGCAGCTTTGCAGGACACATCTCTGTGTGATTGTGGGAGGATGGAAAGGGAATTTCTCCCCAACATTTGGTGCCACCCAGGGTCAAACAGCACGTGGTGGAGATGCCAAGTCAGGGAGGAGGATGGTGGTGCTTTGCTTCTCCAGCATCCAGATCCCACGGGATCCCTCACGAGGAGCTTTGGGTTTAGCCGAGCCAACAGGCTCAGGGAAATCAGGAGAAATATAAAACCATAAATATATATAAATGTAAAAATATATAAATATATAAATATAAAAATATATAAATATATAAATACATAAATATATAAATACATCTATAAATATGTATGGGAATAAAAAATAAATACATGTAGGATTTAAATCCCAGTAAAATAGAAGGGTTCCCATCGGCCCCGAGCTGAGTGTGGGACATCCAGGAGGAAGCCTGGCCCTGATGGGGAACAGCATCAGCAGCATTTACTGGAACTACATCCCAAAATAACCTCATTACTCCTCAATCTGCCACATCAGCACCCAGCAGGGAAAATAGTCCGTGCTGATGCCTCCAGAGCCATAATGGGAAGCAAATTGCCCACGACTCCGAGCGCTGGATGACGGCAAATCTGCATTTGTGCTCCCAGGAGAGCCCAGCTCCCGGCAGGAATTCCAGCCATCCCCCCGAGTTAATTCTCTGGGAGCATTTCCCTGGGGCTGGGCAAGGCTGACAGCTGCCAGTGGAGCTGCCAGTGGAGCTGCCAGCCTGACGTGCTCCAGCCCTGGGATGGAGATGGAGAAGGGCAGCCCATGGATCCCGCCAGTCTGAGGGAGCAGAGTGGGTGGAAGGAGCAGCAATTCCCGAGGGATATTTATATTCCAGGAGGTGTGCAAAGCTTCTAAGGTCTGCCAAAAAGGAGAAAAAAAAACAAAACACTAAAACTGAAAAATCCACTACAAATGGGGCGTGTTTGGGTTATTCCAACAGCAGCTCAATGTGCTGTCCTGCTTCTCCCCACACATTTCCTTTTTTGTGGAATAAACAGGGTTCAGACTGTCTGGGGGATGCCAGGAGTGATCCTTGAAGCTGTTTGAAGAAGTCCTTCCATGTCTCCAGCTCCTGTGGTGGATGGATTTTATTCCCCACCCTCTCCTGACCCCTCTGCAGCTCCTCTTTCCGAGCTCATTCCCACTGAAACCACCGACTCTGCTTTTTAATAAAAGCTGGGAGTCCCGGGATCAAGGGATTTAAGGCAAACCCCCCCAATTTTCACATGACTTAGACCCTAAGAACTGGCAGTGCTTCATCTCAGGGCTTTTCCCACCTGAAGTTGATTAAAGAGGAAACTGGAGAGGGGGAAATGAGCTGGAAATGAGCTGGGCTGAGCTTTCCGTGGGAATGAAAGGGGAAAGAGGCAGTGAATTGTTATTACACACATCATGGAGTGCTGGGAAGTGCTGCTGAGGGTGCTGGTACAGCCAGGGAGAGGCCAGGAGCCCATTTCTAGGGATATATGGACCACTGCATGTTCCCAGCTGGAGCAGAGTGGCTTCAGCTTTATCTCCAGACTCCCCTGGCACTGCTGTGCCTTTGGGGTGGCTCCTTCTCCTTTTTTCCTCTCTTTTCACCTCTTGCCTCCATGGGAAGGAGTCCATTGCTCCTGCCCCCTTGGCCATCACCATCTTTTCAGGGATAGAGGGATTTGGGCTCACCCTGCAGGGATACCCTCAGTGTTCACACACCAACCTCTGCATCCCCAAAAACTCTATAACACCAAACCCAGAATTCCTCCTCTCACCTGAGGGGGAGGCTCTGGCCAAGTTTCAACCTCATGTTTTCTTCAGGAGAGCAGGATTTTTGGGTGGTTTTGGATGCTGTAAACAAGATTTTGCTTCATTTTGGCTAAAACCCAGCCTTTTTTGGCTAGGGCAGTCCCAAATATTTGGGAGTATTTGCACTGCCCGCAGGGTAACCATTTGCTTTTCACATGGAGGCCAAGAGTTTTCAGAGGAGAAGTATTAATTTTAATTAGTGCCCGAGATTGCTCTTCCTCATCTGCCGCCTCTGGAATCCTCCCCTTCCATTAAAACGAAATTTTTGTGATTGCAAATCAGGGAAATTATTAACAATCCACCCGAAATGGCAGCCTGTGCTCGAGCCCAAGCCACTGAACATCCCTTTTGGGAGAAAATCCAGGTGGGTTCTCCCACCCCCTCTTCATTTCGGCGCCGGGTGTGGAGACCTGGTGGCACCTTTGGGTTCGAGCACACGCTGCCTAATTGAGTCATCCAAAGGCTTCTCCCTTTTCCAGCAGGGTGGACTTCTCCTGAGGCTTTGAACCGAGACAAATTGCCTCTTTTTCCTGGTGAGATCTCCCCGGGGTGAAGCTCAGCAGCAAATTAGGAATTAACGTCTGTCCAGCTCTGTTATCCCTCGTGCCAATCACGGCCCCGGAATCGCCCCCGACGGCCTCCCGGAAGGATCCCTTCTCATGTGTTTAATAAAACAACCAAACCAGGGCTCGGATTTCCTTGCTTCCATGAAAAATTCATCGCTGCACTTCCCGGGAAGCGTCGATCCGTCGGAGAGCTTGGAGGGAAAATCCTGAGCTTGGGGAGACGCCGGGGCTGAGTGGCTCCCTAAAAACGGGCATCAGGGATGAGAGGGGGAAACTGAGGCAGGGCAGTGGGAGCAGACAGTGTGTTTGGGGTGGGAAATGCAGGGAAAGGAGCTTCCCTCTGTGCAGCATCACATGGAGTTTAAACATTCCCCAACTCCAGAGGCTGCGGCTCCAACCGGGACTTCCAAACTCGCCGGTGACTGGAGCGGTTTCCAATCGCCCCCGATGGCCTCCCAGAAGGATCCCTTCCTGTGTGTTTAATAAAACAACCAAACCAGGGCTCGGATTTCCTTGCTTCCATGAAAAATTCATCGCTGCACTTCCCGGGAAGCGTCGATCCGTCGGAGAGCTTGGAGGGAAAATCCTGAGCTTGGGGAGACGCCGGGGCTGAGTGGCTCCCTAAAAACGGGCATCAGGGATGAGAGGGGGAAACTGAGACAGGGGAGTGGGAGCAGACAGAGGATTTGGGGTGGGAAATGCAAGGAAAGGGGCTTCCCTCTCTGCAGCATCACACGGAGTTGAAACATTCCCCAACTCCAGAGGCTGCGGCTCCAACAGGGACTTCCAAAGTCGCCGGTGACTGGAGCGGTTTCCAGCTCGTCTGCTAAAATATGCACCCGAAAATGTAGCGTAAATTGTATATTTGATTGTAAAAATTGCAGTTCATGCTGTGTTGCTTAGTGACATAAATCAGCCAGGGCTCGGGCAGAATACTAATGCCGGGCTCTGCACGGAGCAGCCGAGGGAAGGATTTATCTCCCAACCCAACTCTGCTCCCAGGAGAGCAACACAAGCAATTCTGCATCACAAACACAGTGCTGGGCTGTGGGATCCACCACAAACCGGGGCAAAATCCATCCCCCTCCCCTTTCCTTCCTCACAAAACACCTGGAAGGGGCTGTGGAGGAGGAGGAGAGGAGGGAGAGAGTTTTCCACCGGAGTTTGAGATGCTGAGAGAGAAATGCAAGTGCTCAGAGTTGTCCTGATCTGTCAGCATTCCCACCTGGAATCTGAAACGAAGGGAAGATCCAGAGGGAAGTTTTGTTTCGATCTGTTTCTGTCGTGGAGCTTTCTCTCCGAGCTGGGATCTTGCAGGTTGAGCACTGTGCGCTCCAAAGTTTGGGAGAAAACTGAGGCACGGGAAGGAAACATCCCATTGCAAGCTCAGGGTGACTTTAAATAAAAGGGATTCTGTAATGAAGGGAAGATTCTCTGGGAAGTTTTGCTTCCATTTGTTCATCTGATGCAGCTTTATTTCAGTGCTGGCTTTGGTTGAGCTCCATTTTTGAGGGGAAACTGAGGCCTGGGAAGGGAATGTCCCACACAGACTCAGGATGGCTTTGGATGTGGATGAGCATCCAGGAGGGGATGGACAGAGCTGTGTCCCTCCCATCTGGGGTTTGGTAGTTGCCCATCTGGCTTTATCATCCCTCTCAACTCTTTAAACTCCTTGATCACCTGCTGGGCTGAAGCCACCCTGGGCTCCATCCCGGGCTCTGGCAGCTCGCAGAGGACCCAGAAATCCCTGGCTGCTCCCCAAACAGACCCTGGGCTCTTTGCAGTCCCCCTCTCCCTCCTTCAGAGCCGAGCAGACATCTGGCAAGTTGGGAGGAGAGCCGTGTTTAATAGTAATTAGAGCTGTTAATAATTGAACAGAGGAGGAAGGAGGGCGGGGGGAGATTAAAGGCGAGATTTGCCGAAGGGGTTTCGATGCACGAGCCCAATTAAAAAGAACAAGAGGAATTAGAGGAAATCGAGGCTGAGTTCCCAAATCCCTTAAGCCTTGGCAGCAGACAGAGGATGGAAGGAGCTTTGTCTGTTCTCTGCTCCGTCCTGGAGCTGGATTGGGCCCTTCCCAGCTCCCATCCCGGTGCTGAGCCACGGGCAGAGCTCAGCAGGCCCAGGGATGGTCCCGTGGATTTGGGGGATGCTCCCGGTTTCCCAGGTGATTGGGGGCACAGTTACCTGTGCTCCTGCCAGACATCTCCACCAATCCCTCTCTGGGCTCAGTATCCAAACAGCCCCTTCCTCCCCACGAGCTCTCATCTTCCAGCAGCTGCTTCCTGGGGCGTTGCAGACACCAGCAGCCCTTTTCCCCCAAATGCTCCCCAGGGGAAAACGGGCAGTTCACTGCCAAATAAATCCCTGGGATTTTTTCGCTCCTTCTTTTCCTCTGCTGCTCCCAAAGTGGTTGTAATAATAATAATAATTAATCATGAGCAAAGCTCACTCTTCTGAATGGGACAATAGCAACAGTGGTTGGCAGCTGTATCATCCTTCCCAGACATTAACTGGTTCAGCCTGGACTAACACAAGCTGATTTTAACACTGGAACTGTGATGAGCAGGGCGACAGCCTTGGGATAAACCCCAGAAAAGGGATGGGTTGGGTTTGGGGGTGGTTTAAGATGCATCCCATGGGGAGCAGCCTCGTGCTGTGGGTTGGATTTGCTTAAAATCAAATAAATCCAGTTGGAAAGCCGAGGGGAACAGGAGCACAACACCCCTCATTTCTAGGGGGGCCCTTTCCACCCTGGAGCTGCTCCTTTAAAAATTGACACTTTATTCTACTTTTCCCTCTTCCTTCTAATTTACTGCCTGGCTCAGGCTTTTATTTTCTCCTCTCTCAACTAGAACAATGGGAGGGTTTTGAAACTGGAGATGGAATAACAGCAGAGCCTTCAGTTCCCCCATTATGATTCCTCATTATAAAGTTATTTCTCTGCGATTTGAAATATAAATGATGCCTTTGAAGTCTGCCTTTTTTTTTTTTCAAATGGCTCTTTTTAGTTCCCTCCCTTTCATTTTTTTTTTTCTTTCCCTTGCCCAAAAAGATGCTCTCCTCCCCCCCTTTTCCTTCCTCCCCTCCCTCCCTTTTCCCCTCCCCATCCACCAGCAGCACTTAACTGGAGCCCGGCGCTCGGATGCGCCGCTGTAAACACGGCTCGGGCAGAATAAATAAAATGCCTCCAATTGCAAGATTTCTGCTTTGAACAAATGGGATAATTGGGGCAGCTGGAAGAAAAAAAAAAAAAAAAAAAAAAAAAAAAAAAAAATTAAAAAAAAAAAAAGAAAAGAAAAAAAAAAAGAAAAGAAAAAAGAAACAGCCTCGGATGCGATTTCTTTTATTTTGTTTTTTTTTTTAAGGGAGGGGGAAATAAAGGCTGAGCCTTCCTGTGTTGGAGAGCCGAGCTCTGTGAGGGGGTTTGAGCTCCCGGAGTTGTGTTCCCACCCTCGTATCCAGCTGCTGTTCCCTTCCCTCGGCCGGTTTGGGGCAGGACGGGGGCCGAGTGCGGCGCTGGAGGCGGCAGATAAACCCCTGCCAATTGTCTCTGCAGTGAATTCACAGCCGCTGCTCCCGATGCTGGGGCAGTGCCAGCTCCTGCCTCGCCCCCCGGGCTCCAAATACCCCCTTTCCCTGAGCACTGTCCCCAGGGCAGCGGGACAGAGGGATGGGGGTACCCAGGGAAGGCGTTTTCCCACCGGAGGACGATGATCCCCTATCCCACAAAGTTTCCTTTGGCAAAGCTGGCCTTTGCCAGGCTCTGCCCATCTGATGCCAGCGATAAAACCCCGGTGCTGGGAGTTTAATTAAAACTCACTGTTCCCTTGGCATGGCAGGGTCCCACCCTCTGCTTCCAGATGGATCTGGGAGCGGGATCAGCGGGGTGTGGGTTATCCGTGACAGGGATTAACGGAGCACGGGACAGAGGGAGGCAACTCCGGGAAGAGGGGGAGCAAAAGTGATGCCAGGACTTGTGCCAAGGCAGAGAAGTCAAGGGGAAAGCACTGCTTTATTATTTTTTATTTCTCTAAGGGTTTTTTATTTCTTTGGTTTAACCTTTCCCTCTCCTGATCCGAGGGCTGAATTTCCAGAGGGGAACTGTGCCGTTGGTGCAGCATCCCAGGAAAGCAGAGAGCTTGGTGCCATCCCAGCTGCACAGCCCAGGGTTTATCCAAGGGCTACTGGGAGGAAGCAACTCCCTGAAAAATTAATATCAAGTCAGTCAGTCTATTCCTCTACTCTGTGGCATTCCCAAAAATCATGGATGGCTGGGATTAAAACTGGATCTACCACAAGAAGGGACCAAGCCCAGATCACCAACTGGATCAACAGCCTGGCAAAAGGCAGTTTGGAAGCAGAGAGTAACTCTGGAAACACCCAAAACCTCATGGAACCCCCCAAACACTCATGGAAACCCCCAAATCCAGAAGAATTTTGTCCTGTCTCATGCAAATCCAGCCCCACCTTCCCAGCACCAGGGATGAGCTTCCCTGGGAACCACCGGGAGGTGATGAACATTCCAGAGGAGTCCATGGCACATGGATACCTTGGACAAGCTGCAAATGAAGATGAGAACAGACAGGGCTGGATTTAAAGTCTCTATTAGGCTTGTTTTTACCAGCCCTCCAAGCTGGCTGGATGATTATTTTATAAAAATGGGATATTAAAGAGAAAATCAGGCTCAGATGAAAAATTCAACAGCGAGCACGATTTAAGTTTTCATCTTCCAGGGATGTCCAGAGAATGGATGTCTGCTGGAAAAGGACAACCCAGGAATTAAAGCCACAGGCAGATGATAAAAACCTTCACTTAAAATATATATTCCCCCCCTCCCCATCTTATTAATAACATGAGAGATTAATATTTTAAGCGGGCTGAATTTTAAAAGGTGTCATTTCCAAAGCAGATGGGAAGTTTTTTGCTGAGATCACAACATCAGGACTCCTCCCTGTATTTATTGCACTAAAAATAGGTACATTTAAACATAATTGTACAGGTTATATATTATGTTTAACATTTATATATGTATTAAATATATATGTACATGTTAAATATAATCATCCTTGTCCTCTCCTTCCTCATCCTCACCACGTGTTCTTGGGTCTTTTTGCACTTTGGAGTCAACATTGGCCTGGCTGCTTTTAAAGGGATTTGGGGTGGGAAAGTCAAAAAAAGCCCTTTTTGGCAGCTAAAATTCCAGCTTTAGTGGATGTTCAAGCTCTAAAGGGCACAGGAGCACCTCGGTGCCAGGGCCTCGTGCTCCTGAGCAGGAGGGAGAAGTCCATAACTCACTGCCAGGCCTGGGATGTATAATTCATCCCCAGCAATTCAGCAGCAATTGGTTATTAAAAGTGCCCTCCCTGTATTAAGCAGGGAGGAAATAAATCTACTTCCCAAGGAAACTAACTCCCAGTTACAGGCTGGAGGGAGAATTTGGCTTAGTTTGCACAAAAGAGTCATTATTTGGCCCATTTTTCCATCAAAGATTAGTGTTTTCAGGCAAAGTAGAGGAGCATCCCTAAATATGCCCTCCATCCCCCTGGATATAACCTCCATGAATGTCCCTGAATCTCTATGGACTGATCCTGTAAATCATCCATGAAGGTCCTGAATCCCTGTGGACCAACATTCCTGTTTTATTAGTTTTTATTGGGTTTTTCCTCCCTATTTTCTCCTTTATTTTTCACAAAGGGATCAGGATTCACCTGTTTAACCCCCAGGAATGTCCCTCAATCCCTGGGGACTATTCCCTATACAACCTCCACCAAGGCCTTGAATCCCTCTGGACCATTCCCACGAATATCCCTGAATCCCTCTGGACCATTCCCATGTATAACCCCCACGAATATCCCTGAATCCCTCTGGACCATTCCCATGAATATCCCTGAATCCCTCTGGACCATTCCCATGAATATCCCTGAATCCCTGTGGACCATTCCCATGTATAACCCCCAGGAATATCCCTGAATCCCTGTAGATCATTCCAATGAAGTTCCCTGAATTCCTGTGGACCATTCCCAGGAATATCCCTGAATTCCTGTGGACCATTCCCATGTATAACATCCAGGAATATCCCTGGATCCCTGTGGACCATTCCCAGGAATATCCCTGAATCCCTGTGGACCATTCCCAGGAATATCCCTGAATCCCTGTGGACCATTCCCATGTATAACCCCCAGGAATATCCCTGGATCCCTGTGGACCATTCCCAGGAATATCCCTGGATCCCTGTGGACCCCGGGACTGTGGAATTCATCTCTTTATAACCAAAGTGGGGTTGGATTTTCCACCATCCAGGGAATGTTTTGCAGGGCTCAAGGAGTCCTTTCCCTGGATGGGCCGTGGATGAGGCACAAAGAGCTTCCCGGGGCCGCTGAGCCCAACAAAATGGAACTAATTAAGGACAAAAAGCTCATTTCCTGGAGCAAAGCACCCCCGGAGCAGCCGTTCCCTTCCTCGGGGTGCCGTGGAGATGATGACCAAGAGCTGCTGGAGCCACTCTGGGGGCAGAGGGAACAATTTGGGAGAATAAAACCGGGAAATATGGGAAGCTGCAATGCCAGGGGGTGGCTTTATCTGCTGAAGGTGCCCTGAGCCACATGTGAGGGAGGGGGGGGAGTTCAGTTCCCTCATTCCCATCTCGGTGTGATAATGAGCTTTTTTAATTCCTGATGTGTCTATTTGGAAGTGATCCACCTTTTCTTGCCCGGGAATGCTCTTTATCCTGCAGGGGCCAGGTCTGCAGGTGCTCTCAGCCATGTTTTTTGGAGGGTGAAGCAGAGAGAAGAGATTGAACCACTCTCTTTCATTGGCAGCAATAAATAAAAAGTAATAAGTACCCCTCATAAATAATAAACACAATTTAAAAGCCCTCAAAAAACGGTCTTGTTATGCTCCAAACTCCACTCTTTTCCCATCCAACCACATCCAACATCTCCAGATCTAAAACCATCCTATGAATTGTTCTAAAAGCTTCGGGTTTCCCCAGCCTTGCCTCACCTGGGGTTTATTTCCTTGCAAGACTATGGCATATTCTTCCTATTTTCAGGGATTCCTTCCTATTTTCAGGCATTTGGGGCCCTCAGCAATTCCATCCCCTCTGTTATTTCCTCGTGGTCAGCAACACACCCAGGCACTGGCATGACCCGGAGATCTCCACATCCTGTTGCTCTGCTTCTCCCTCTTGGCATCACCTGAAAACTGGGAGAACCTCGAACCAATCCTGGTCCTATAAAAATGTCCCACTGCCCTGATCCCTCTGTGGAAAACAAAGGAGAAAATAAGGAGGAAAAAAGCCAAGGAAAACCACTGAAATGGGAATGTTGGTGCCCCCAGGTCCGAAGAGTGACAGAAATAATTGACCTCTTCTTATCCCAGGGGAGAAATTACTTGGAAATAAAGGAAGAGGAGCAGCAGCTCCGGACACAGAAACATCTGAGTGGGGATGTTTAAATAATTCAGGCAGAGGAATAAAAAGAAAGAGCTCGGCCAAGGGGGGATCAGCTCGGGAGGGAGCAGGTCCAGCAGGGCCAGAGCAGAGGGAAACTGGACTGGGCTGCATCCCGTGGAAGGGGTGGGATCCCGCACAATTCCAGCTGTTTTCCTGCACCTCGGAGGGCCGGCACCAATAGATGGCACTCCAGAACTGCTCCCTTCCTGCTGCTGCGATGTTCCAGGGAGCGTGGAGAGCCGGTGGCTCCACGAGGGGACAACTTTGGCAGCTCCCGCGGCCTCACATCCCTCCCTGCCCCGCTTGGGAAGGCAGAGCCTCGTGCTCCAGCACATTTCAGCTCCGCAGGACCATTAAAAAATAGAATAAAGACTGCTCGAGGCTTCCCAAGGACACACATCCATCTGATATCGGGGTAGAACAACATTCCCATTCCCTGAGCTCCCGCTGAAAAACCCAGGGAGGGAAGGAGGGCAAAACCCCCCAACCTCCTCCACCAAATTGCTTTTCCTCCCCAGCCCGGGTCAGCCTCAAGTAGGTCACAAGGATGTGTATCTTCAGAATAAAGTCTTTAATGGGCTGATGGATATGAAAAAATAAATTACAGTGGCAAAATGTAATAAACGTTAAAGGGAAAATGATGAGAGTAATATAACTACATTGATTTAACTAGGATGATATAGAGGAATTGTCTGGTTTATGGGTCTTTAGATGTCTATTAGCAGCCCTGTATTAAGGAATAGGGCTGTTCTCTTGATATACTTAAGAGCTGTCAGTAATTCCTATTTCACACTCCACTGCTTCAATTCAGAGAGCGCCGTGCAGCCCCAGCGACCCCATCCCGGGCTCGCTGGAGGGTGACCGCCTGCCAAAGGTTTCCTTTGCAGGCAGCTGGATTATTCCAGCCCGTGGAACGGCGAAAAGGAGCCGCCGGAGCCGCCGGAGCCTCCCCGGGGACCGCGGAGGCGTTAGTTTGAATAACGCCTTGGGCACATCCCCCCCTTCCTCCACTGCGGGAAAACTTGCCCCATAGGGGGGGGAAACACCCCCAAAGCTGCAATCTGCAGGGTCCAAGTCATATTCTCCGTGGTTTTAGGGTTATATCTGTGTTTTCAGAGCTTTAATTGGTCTTTTTACGTGTGCTTTGCTTGGGCTGAATTTGAAGCATCTCCACGTGCTTCGTTTCACCCCAGCGGTGGGAAATCGCTCCTGCTTCTCCTGCTGTCCCTTTCCTCCTCCTGACGAGGGTTTCAGCCCAGCTCCCAGGGTGCCAGCAAGGAAATCAGGACATTAGAGAAGTATTCTTTCCAAACAGAGGTGGAGACAGAGAGTTGGGAGCGAATTCCCCCCTCCTGGACCCGCCTGACCCCCCTGGGTTGATCCTGAAGCAGCTCCAGTGAAGCCTCTGCTCCTCCATCCACCTGCAAAGGATTCCTGGAATATGGAAAATGCATTTTTAATTCAGAAAAATAAAACCTGGTTGAATTTCCTGGATGAAGAAGCAAGTCCTGGCCGTGGCAGGACCACCCAGGTATTGGATGTTTTCCCTTTTCCCTCTCAGAGCCCACCCAAGTGAGGAGCAGCCCAGCCCAGCAGCCAGAAAATTCAGCTATTCCCAATGAAAACCTCCAATATCATGCTTGGACATGGGGGGAAAAAAAAATGGCTGGATTAGCACAGTTCCCTTCCCAGGCAGAGAAATAAGAACACTCCTGAATGAGACCTGCAGGGTCTGTGCCCTGGGCAGGCAAGGCCTGTGCTGGTGCCTTGGAAAGGATGAACATCCCAGTGGCACCAACCACCTTACCCCCTGCTCCGTGCCCTCCTAAAAAAAAACAAAACATGATTTGATTGAAATTGAAATTTTCCAAGAGGAAAAAGCCAAAGGGTGGCTTTTCCCACCCAGCACGAGGGTTGCAGACCCCCAACAGGAGGAAAAAGCAGAGTTTTGGGGAATGTTCAATCTCCATCCCGACCAAAAGAAGGGAAAGAACCACGTTTTTATTCAAAATAATGGCACAAAACATGCAAGAAATATCTTTTTTCCAGGGTTTGTAGCTGTAGATGCCACGTGGCTCCTGCCAGCCTTGGCCTGCTCCTGCCATCCTGCTGGTGGGATGGGTTTCCATGATATCCTGGGGACAGAACAACACGGGATAGAGCCCATTCCAGCTGGAAACAAAAGGGTTCATCCCTCCAAGGGTGGGGCAGGAGGGATCACACAGAGCTCTGCACCAAAATCCCAACAAAACACTGAATAAAAAAGAGATAAGATGGATTTGACCCCAAACTGCCTTTTCCTGCTTTTTAGCAAGACAGAAGCATTTTGAAAAGTATCAGGGACATGATGGAAAGTTGTTTTTCTTGATATTTCATAACATTTTCACCTGCAGCATTTTGGCCACTCTCTCATTTTTTTATGGCTTACGAGTAAACGAGGTTTTTATCGAAAATCTGTTTTTCAGGAACAAGAAAATCAATAAAAATGTATCAGTTCATGCCTTTGTTAAAGAACTAGGAAAGGGTCTCCTGTGCAAAAAAGGAGAAAGCCTGAATGTTTTGTTTGGGTTAGAAACCGAACTTTTAATGTCTCATTACCGGGGACAAAACCTGCACTTAAAGCAGAGGTTTTTTACCTGATGGTTTGTAAAGAATCCCGGTGCCAACGTGAGCGACTCATAAACCAAATGAAACAGGGCGAAAATCATAGAAGAACTGGTTTGCAAAGATTTATGTGGCCAACTGCAGCCATAACCGAGTTCCTGAGGCTCCCCTAATCTCTTTAGCATCGTCAGGTCGGGCTCTGCGTGTGACACTTTACCCGCCGCGTTCCCTTCCCTGCTTTTCATTCCCAGCCCAAAGCCAGGGATGCAGAGAATTGATCCGGCAGCGCTTCCAGCAGCTCCTGCCCTCCGGGAGGGGACGGGTCACCTTTGGGAAGGGCTCCAAAGAGCCGGGAGTGATCCGCAGCCCGGCACGTGTGCTGGACTCCCTGGGAGCCGTTCCGGTGATGCAGAGATCGCTCTGCTCCAGTAAATCAGCAGCACTCGCCCCCCCGAGCATCCCTCTCACCATCCCTCACTCCGAGCCGCTGAAGGACAAAGCTGATTTCTCTATTTTTAATACATTAATTATATTAATCTCAGCTGCTCTTTGCTTTCTCTTCACACGGATTTTCACCTCTCCTTCATTTTTTTCCCCTCTTTTTTTTTTCCCCTGGACATATTCCAGCCCATCCAGGATGTGTTTAATACTGCTGCTCCCATATCAAAGCGTTCAACGTGCACGGATTTCAGCGAATTGTGAAGGAAAGCAGGAGATGCTTTTATCTCTCTGCCTCTGCTCGGAATCGCCCGGAGCCCAGACCTGCCTCTGCCTCGGCCACGTGAGGCAGCTGCAGCCCCAGAGCCCCTCCCGAGCCGAGGGAGGAGGGTTGGGATGGGTGAAACACCCCCCACCCCTCTGGAGATGGGGCTTTGCCCCAGCACAGCTTTTCTGTCTGACCTTCCAAAGGGCAGGGTCGGAGCTGTGCTCCCAGGAGGGCGTGGGAAGCTCCTGGTGCTTCCACCTCCCTCCTGGCACCTGCATTCCACCCCTGGTACTTCGATTTTTCCATCTCCTCCCAGGTCCTTGCATCTCCCTCCCAGCACTTCCATTCCATCCCTGGTACTTCCACCTCCCTGCTGGCACTTGCATCATCTCCCTGCTGGTCCTTACATCTCACCATTCCTGTTTGCACCTCTCTCAGTACTTGCATCTCCCTCCTGGGCCTTCCATCTCCCCATTCCTGTTTGCATCTCCCTCCTGGTGCTTCCATTCCATCCCTGGTACTTCCACCTCCCTGCTGGCACTTGCATCATCTCCCTGCTGGTCCTTACATCTCACCTCTCATGTTTGCACCTCTCTCAGTACTTGCATCTCCCTCCTGGGCATTTCCATCTCACCCCTGGACCCTGCATCTCCCCATTCCCATTTGCATCTCCCCATTCCCATTTGCATCTCCCCATTCCTGTTTGCATCTCCCTCCTGGCACTGACGTTCCACCCCTGTTACTTTGACTTTTCCATCTCCTCCCAGGTCCTTGCATCTCCCTCCTAGCACTTCCATTCCATCCCTGGTACTTCCACCTCCCTGCTGGCTCTTGCATCATCTCCCTGCTGGTCCTTACATCTCACCATTCCTGTTTGCACCTCTCTCAGTACTTGCATTCTGGGCACTTCCACCTCACCCCTGGACCTTCCATCTCCCCCTTCCTGTTTGCATCTCCCCCTTCCTGTTTGCATCCCATCATTCCTGTTTGCCTCTCCCTCCTGGCACCTGCATCTTGCTCCTGTTTCATGCATCACAACTCTGGTGCTCGTATCTCCCTCCTGGTACTTGCATCATCTCCCCACTGTCTTTGCATCTCCCTCCTGGCACTTGTGTCCTGCCATCGATGCTCTATCTCACCTCTGGTACATCCATTTCATTCCTGGGGTTTGTATCTTCCTCCAGGTTCTTGCATCTCCCTCCTCATGCTCAGATCCCCCCCTCTGGTGCTTGCACCTCTCCCCTGGTGTTTGCATCTCACTCCTGACACTCACATCTCCCTCCTGGTATTTGCACCTCAACCCTGGTACTTCCATCTCCCTTCTGTTGCTTGCATGTCCCCCCTGGTCCTTTCACCTCACCCCTGGTACTTGAATCCCAGTCCTGGCACTTGTATCTTGCTCCTGGAACTTGCACCTCAACCCTGGGGCTTCCATCTCCCTTCTGGTTCTTGCATCCCACCCCTGACACTTCCATCTCCCCCTGGTTGTTGGATCTCCCTCCTGGCACTTGTCTTGTGCCCCTCTCCAGGTGGGCACAGTGGGTTCACCAGGCAGAGCTGCCCCAATCCCTTGAGCTCAGACTCCACATGGGTTTGTAGCTTCCCTGTGAGGAGGGGAATGAAAGATGGGATTCATTGGGTTCTGTCCATCTTGGGCTTGGCCACTGAAGAGCTGGAAGGGGCTTAGATGGGCCAGGCCAGGTGGGGATGGGCAGGATCCATCCCAGAACGCCAGGATGGAGGAAGAGGACAGCAGGGAAGAGGTGCAAAGTCCCCCCAGTTCAAGGAATGGCTTTTAGGTGAACATCCATAACATGATCCCCCAAAACCCAGGGGTTTGCTTCACTAAAATGAAAACTCCCTGCCTGACACAATGTGGATGAACCCCATGGATGGAGAATGAGGATGCCAACTACTCCCTCAGTGCTCTGAATCCCAACGAGGGGGTGGCTCAAGTCATCCCAAAACCCCCCTTGCAGGTGTCCCACCACCTTCACCACAGCTCTGGCCTCGCTCTGTATTTCCATGGTGGAAATACAACACACACATTAAAAATAATAACATTTATTGCTGCAGCCACAGAGAGAAAGAGCATTTTTGAGCTCTGTAGGAGCCAGGTTTGGGTAGCACATACATATGTCTCCATAAGGATTTTTCCAAGACTGCTGCAGAGGAACAAGTTGAGAAATTAGGGACAAAAACAATGAGGAGAAAAAGAAACTCCCCCAACCCCTCTGTCACCAAAGATGAGGTGAAATGTGAGATCTTGTGGGCAAAATACACACGGGGTGGAGAGAAAGAGCTGTGTGGACAATGTTTACAAGCAGAAAGGAAATCAGCAGCATCGAGCTGTTCCTGGGAAATGTTTGTCAGTGTTAATGTGGCATTCAGATAAAGACATGAGCAGCCCACCAAGAAGTGATGCTCCATGGTCAGAAACTCCTGGGGCAGGATGCAGGTGCTGGGATTTGGGGTCGGACACATCAGGGAATTGTTCTCAGCCCTGAGTTAGGAACAGAGCCTGTTTTTCTCTGCTAATCACAGACAACCCCCTTCCTACTGTGTTTTCTGCCAGTTTATCCATCACCACAATCAAAGGGTGTCCAGCTGATGAGAAAACCTCCCAGGTTTGATCCCTGGGTGTTGATCCCAGGGGTAACAACCTGCTCCACCACAGTCACCCACTCCTCCTGCCCCCCCTCAGCAGCCCTTTGTCCCCAAATGCCCTTTAATGAAGGGTCAGTTGAGACCTTCCCTGCTTGGAAGAGATCCCAAGCCCAGGTTTCCATCAGCAGCAGAAGGAACAGGCAGGGATTTTTGCAGTGAGGAGCAGTGAGTGGCTGAAAGTGCTGCTCCATTAATGGCCATTAAACTGAAAATAACCCTCCCCTTCAGCTCCCTGTCCTTTAGGATAAATAAAATATCAGGTTCTGCCCCGCAGACGGAGCTGGGAGGGGCAGAGCCACCCCCGGGGTCAGTCCCCACCCTCCCCTTCCCTGCTCAGCTGCTTCCCAGATCCTGCCTAATCCAGTGGTTATCAGTTAATAAGGAGCAGGGCTGTGCCTTCCCCTGCTTGGAATGTGCCCAACACACAGGGAATAAATGAGACTGGAAGGAGGGGTTTTGTGGGATGGGGGTGTGTCAGCTCCTGGTCCTGCTTTTGGGGACATGTCCAGGCCACCTTCTCTCCTTGGGCACCTCCAAGAGTTGTCATGGGAGCTGTGGCTGCTCCATCCCTGGGAGTGTCCAAGGCCAGGCTGGATGGGCTTTGGAGCACCCTGGGCTGGTTGAAGGTGTCCCTGCCCATGGGAGCTTTAAGGTCCCTTATGACCCAAACCATCCTGGCATTCCATGATTCCACAACTCTGTGGTCCAAGCCACTGCACAGCTGCTGTGGAGGTGGCCAGAGCCCTTGGGAAATTGGGGTTATCCCTCTCCATGGCCAAGGAATTACTGGACCCATTGAGGGCAGCCTTGTGCTGGAACAGGACAAAGTCCTAGGGGTGGCTTTGTGCTCCAGTGAAGGATCCCTGGTCCCATCAGGGCAGGGATGGGATGGCTCAGTTTGCCCCCTGAGGAGCTGCCTGGAGGAAAATCTCTGGCCATCCCAGTGCCCCTTGTGGGACACACCTTTGCATTCAGGGCCTGGGGACCAACTCTATCTTCATTTCCAAAGACGTGTATCAGTCTCAAAAATGCATTTAAAGAGGGAAGGAATGGAGCAGATGCTCCAGTGGCTGCCTGGAGAGGGTGAGGGTGTGCTTTATTTTCTTCCTGACATGTCTGTTTGGAGATGACACACCTCCTCATGCCCAGGAATGCTCCCTGTCCTGCAAGGCCCAGCTTTGCAGGGAAGGAATGGCACTGAGAGCCCAGCCTTTAGCAGCCACTGGAGACCCCACAGAAGGAGGTGCAACCTCAGGGCAGCTCCCAGAGGGGCTCAAACCTCCTTAAACAACCACCAACCCCCAAATCTGGGCACTCTGGGTGTCAACATCGCTGAGTGATGATGAGCTGGTTGCTCCCAAAGGCATTTTGGGGCTGGTGGCACTTGTGGAGGTGGAAACACTCCCACCCAGGAGCTCCACGGGCTCATCAGGCACCAGGCAGGAACCTCCTGCCTCAAAGCAGCTGGAAAATTGAGGGAGCTGGAGAGGGAGACACGTCTGCAGATGAACATCTCGGGCCCCTTCTCCCTGCCAAGCTGCTCGTGAGACAGATGGCTCCAGGTTAAATGTGAATTGCAAACCTAAAAAATAAAAATGGTGTTTGTGCCCTTCCCTGCACCTTTATGATGTATAAAGATACAGAAAGTGGTTTTATTTCTTTCAGAGGAGATGTGTTTGGGTTTTTTGATTGTTTTATTTGGTCTGAGGATTTTTTAATGTTGTTTTTTCCCCTTGCATTAGGGAAAACAAGGCTGGCTTTTGCCTGCTGGGAACTGGGGGAGCTCAGCTGCTTTTTTGGGGGTATTTCAGCTCTGGGAAGGGGGCAAAGCCTAGGAGAAAACTAAAGATGTGATGCAATAAATTGCATGAAACTGGAAATAATATAAGCTCTTCCTTGAGAAGGCCAAGAAAGAGGTGGGAGGACCCAGCAAGCTCCAACTGGGACTGGAGAGGAAAGCCTTTGGCATCTCCCAGAGAATTCCCAAAGTCACTTTGTGCCAGGCAGTGGGGTCATAAGGGCCTTCTCCTCCTTCAGCTGGGCATCTCAGGTGGCCTGTCACAATAATTACCTCTCCCAGCCTGGGAGCTTGTTCCTGCCTCCAATTTATTCTCCCGGAGTGGAATTAGCCGGGAAGTCATTTGTGAAGGGCTCGGTTTTAATTCAGGTTGGCTTGAAATAATCCAGCAGAGAGGTCAAACCAGCCCTTGAGCCCCACTTTCCCCTCCTTCAGGGCAGATTTATTCCCAATGACAGCCCCACTTGTCCCAATAACAGCCCTGTCCCCAGCTTTGAACAAAGGTGGGACAATTAAATGGAGAAATAAGGTCGTGGTGGTTCCATAATCTCTCATTAAGGTAACGATGGCCTTTCAGACAGAGACAGAAGAGACTGGGTGTCTTTTAGGAAAATAAATCTCCCACTGCTTATTTTTTCCCCATGTAGAGAGAAAAAGATGTTATTCATCTTGAGCCAAGGAGCAGCTGAAGGACTTGCAGCTGAGGCAGTGCCTGAGGAATTGTGCCTGGAGCTGGGAATGCTGAGGGAGAAAACCAGCAAAACCCACCGTGGCCTCCCCCAAAGTGGCAATTTCCTCTTGCAGGAGCATTTCAGGTTGGTTTTGTCAATTAATTAAACTTCTGGTTACCTTTTAAAGGAAAGGAAAAGGAGGGAGGGGGGGGAAAAAAGCTTCTTTGGAGCTTTGGAAAATAGCGCAGCAAAATGTTTTGGCACTTCTGAAACAAAGCCTTTCACTTCAGAGGCACCAGGATGAAGCAGCTCAGCGTTTTTCAAAGGTTTTCTGCTCTTTAATTCTTTTTTAACCTGAAATTATTCATCTCATTAGCATAATCCTGAGTTCACACTGCTCTGGTCCTCCTCAAACATCATTTCCAGCAGATGCACAAACTGATCAAGAAAAAAAAAAACCCTTCAGAGTGTAGTGACTTAAGGCCATGGTTTAGTCTGGATTCACACCTTGTTCCTGACTCCCTTACCCAGATTCACACTTATTCCTAATTCTCTGGTCAGTAGGTGCATCTCTGGCCCGGTGGTGAGTGAGGCACTCCCAGGACAAACCCACCTTGGGTTCCTCAGATGTCCAAGAGAACTTGTGCAAGGAGCAGCTTCCAGCCCTGGGAAGGACAAGATGAGGTGGGAAAACACCTCCTTCACCATCTGTAAATAGAAATATGGGGCTGTGGGGCTTGGTTTGTTGAGGTGAATCCAGAGGAAATTCTGCTGGCACTATTTAAACACGAGGACAATGCAAGGTTACTTCTGTCATGGATATAAATTTAGACAGATATGGTCCATCTTGGATTGGGCAAATCCTCATCATTTTATGTGATTCCCATTAATTGTAGATCCCCCAAACATCTTCCTGGCCCCAATGAATATAATGTGCACTCCTTCAAACAACATCTTCATATCCCTTTGCATTTGGATATTTTGTGGGAAGAGGAGCCTGGATCAAAAAACTCGTGGGTCTCCATAAATCTTCATTTTCAGGTGGAAATGTGGTTTTGTGAGTGCACACCCCCAAAACCAGAGGTTCAACAAGGTGCTGCAGGCAGAGAGGGTGTGAGGGACGTTTCTTTTCCCCTTCAGTTGCTCAAAGGCACTTTGTTGTCAGTCTAATTTCCTGGATTTCATCAGAAATCGCCTCCAGAAGTGGTGGGGACACCGACCCTGGAGGGAGTTAGAAGATGTGTAGATGTGGCACTTGAAGGAGTGGGTTAGGGCTGGGTCAAATGTTGGACTCAATGATCTTGGAGATCTTTCCCAACCTCAACAATCCCATGGTTCCATGAAGAAGCCCTCTGTCACAGCTGAATGAGACTGAAGGGTTTTGTTAAGGAGGGTGAGTTATGAAGAAGATCAAACTCCTCCCTCTCAGCAACTGTAAATATGAAATTAAGAGGCTCCAACTGAGGAATTATGGAGAAAGAAAATAACAGGCCTTTACTAAAGGATATCTGTGTATTGGCAGAGCAACAGAAGAACACAAAAACAACCAAAGAATAATCCTGTACCCAAAAATCCCCTTCAAAAAGGAAACAGTTCCCTGCTTGCTTTTTTAGAACAAGCAAACCCATGACACCCTCCCAGTGCAGGCAGAGCCTTGCAGTGCCAAAGGACTGGTGCAAACTGGATGTCACTGGTGTGGCAGTGGGGCACTGGGAGGTGGCACAGGGTGATGCTCATCCCTGCTGGAGGAGGGGAGTTGGCAGGGGGACACACGGGTCACCAGGGGGGTCTTTGGGGCCGTGGCTGCTTCTTTCTTGGCTGTTGTGTTAAACAGCACAGTGGGTCACCCTGGGCTTCTCACAGGGCTCACCTGGGTCTCCTGGGATCCCCCTGCCCCTGACCTGGCTCCTGAGGTGTTGGGGAGAAGGGATGTGACAATTTGGGGCCCTTTACGGGAGCTGCTGAAGGCACCCCAGCAGCTGAAGGGCTGGGTTCTCATTTCCACTCCAGGCTGCACATGCAGCTCCCTGAGCCCTTTTATGTTCAGAGCAGCTCAAGTGCAGATGAGAATCAGGCCCTCCAGTGCCACTTCTCTTCCAAAGAGGAAAACATCTCCTTGGCTCCGGGGAGTGAAGTGGGTCGGGGTGGTTTGGGGTTCACTCGAAGCCCCTCGATGGTGGGTGCTGGCTGCCCTTCACTGCAGAGAGGGAACGCTCGAGCTCCTTTTCCAGGCAAGTTTGCAAATCAAGGTATGGAGAGAAGATGCTCCCCCCACAGGCTGGGATTAGAGCAGAGGCGTTTTCCCAGTTTCCCTCGGAGCAGAGCAGCAGGCAATGGGGAAGGTCAAGGAGCTCTCCTGGACTTCCCTCCCAGAGCAATGACACGGCAAAGACACGCCCGGGTTTCGCTGCAATGAGCTCCCTGAATTTCCTGCTCCATTGCTCCCAGAGAGGACACGGTGTTTGCAGAGTGGGGACATAAATCTGGGGGCATGGCTGGTTCTCCTGCTGGCAGGGATGAAAAGGTGCCCTGGAGGCACAGTGGAAAAGGAGATGGACCCACCCAGAGAGGAAATACCTGGGGTATTAATTAATTATACCCACCCATAGAGGAAATACCTGGGGTGTTAATTAGTGCAGAAAAAGGGGGAGGAAGGTGATTCAGCTGGAATACACCCAGGGATGTTCATCTTCTAGGGAGTGGGTAATGAGGCTGGGCCAAGGGAATATCTGGGGCTGGAATGTGTTCAGATGAGGACGTGTCAATGCCTGGGAATGAGGACTTTGGAGATGGGGCTGTCAAGGTTGTCCAGGATCTTCAGAAACTCTCAGTAAGGTCACTCCGACTCTACTGATGGGAATGAGGCACCTCCTTCCACCAAGGGTGCCTTTCCCCTTCCAGGGATGTCCCTGCCCCACCTCCCAGCCCTGTCACAACCCCTTGGTGCCTCTAGCCCCCTGGCCTGGAGCTGGGGACACCGAGGCAGCCTGTGCCCACCACCCCTGCTCCGAGCTCCCCACGCTGTGGGAGCGATGGGATGAGATGCTGCTGCTGATTCATTGCCTCTCTTGGTGACATCAAACAACCCTCTCAGGAGCTTCCCTCAGCACTTAATCAGAGAAGAGCTTGTCTGTGGCATCTTAAGGACTTCTCAGGTGAGGCAGATCCTTCCCAGAATAAAAAAGGCAGCTGAGGTGCAGGTGGAGAAAGGACAAGACTTTTTGACACCACAGCTCTCAAGCTCTGATTGCAGCCTGTTCCCACGGTGGAGGCAGGGAGAGGCAATGCCTGTGCTTTGATACACAACTTATTTAGTGTGTCTTCAACATATTTAGTGTCTCCTCAACATATTTAGTGTCTCCTCAGCCTTCTCATTTCCCTGTAGCCTGAGCAGCCTCCACCTCCTGCAAGGTGAGCTGGGCTCCTCCTCCTGCAGGGACCATGGAGGGACAAGTGACTTGGCACTTGCAACGGATCCAGCTGTGATTTCCCAACAGAAATCACCCTAACAACCAACTTACATCATCACAGAAGAGATCCAACCTCCTCCTCCTTCCATTACACCGAGGAGAAGATGCAGGAGGAACCTGCATTTCAGATTCCTCCCCTTTGAGTCTCCTCTGTGGCTCTCCCTGGTGTGACAGCACCTCCAGAGCCTGGTGGAAGCGACACCGTGTGCTGGGTGCTGCCTCATGCAGCCCTTCAGTTCTGCTCACTGCTGTTGTTATGGGATAAATCACTCCTTAAGCTTCTCTCTTTCATTGCAAATTGTCCATGAAACACTTGCAATCTCTGCAGAGAGACGCTGGGCCTGACAGCCTAAATCAGATCAGTAATCAAATCCCGAGCCCATCGCTGCTACCTGGGATGAGTTATTGGTACCACAAGGTGCTGGGGGAGAAAAAACAAGGCAGGAATCTCCACAGGAGAAAAAAAAAATGTAGGAAAGTTTTCTTCTACTAGAAAAATCTGTAGCTGTCTCATAGATGTTATTTAACTCTTTATTTCTGGATATTTCAGCAACCAGACCTTGTGTCAAGGAGTTCCAGCAGTGACCAACACAAAACAGATACAGAGCACAGGGAGCAGGGCCAGCAAGGGTGGAGCAGGATGGCAGCTCCTTGGCTTGCTCCTAATCCTGGACAAAAACTATTTGGAGTCATAACTGTGTTAAAAACCCCCATGTTTTAATGATTTGCAAAACTTGGCCTGTGCGAATTCCTGCACCTCTCCAGTGTGGTGGTCGGGGCAACCACAAGTGAAAAAACCTGTCCTCAACCCACATATTTCCATTTAGTTTTGTTTCCCTTGAGATTCAGGCCCTCTTGGCCCATACCTGATAATAAAAGCCTCAGTTTTGCCCTGCCTGTGCCCCCCCTGCCCAGCACAGCTGAAGGACCCCAGGGACCAGAGCAGACTCAGCTGTAATTGGGATTCTCATGAAGACAGACAAAGCTGGGGGCTCAAAACTGCCCTTGCACCTTCTTCTGGGATTTTTTTTTTTGCCTCAAAATCTGCCCATTTGGAGACATCAGATGTTTCTGCAGAAGCTGAGGATGAGGAGAAGGCCATGGTCCCTTCCAACCCAAACTGTTCTACGTTGCACCCTTGCAACCCCCTTTAGCTTTTCAGTTGCACCAGAAAATGATTTTGTCTTCATTTTCAAGTGAAGATTCAAGGTTTTATTTTGTAAGATGGGCTTTTTCTGATGTATTTGTCCCATTCCCCCTGTGCTTTGCTTGGCAGAGGAGCCAGAGCTGCCTGGGCTTGCAGCCTCCACCTTCTCCCTGCTCCAAAAAAACAGCCACAGCTCCAGAGAAAGCAAATGGGAGGATGGAATTTATTTTACACCATTTTAATAAAGTGACAGGGAAGGAGTTGGATGCTCTGGCCTTCGATTTCACATTTGTTTCTCTACCTTATTGGGTGCCAAAGCATCAGCAAAAGCTTAGAAAAGCCCTTTCACAGCCAAAAAAGGATTCAAAAGTGGTGGAGGGAGATCAGGCCCCCAGTTTCTTCCTGCTGGAGGACTCGTGGCTGGGTTTGATCCCTGCTCTGGAGGAGAGATTTCCACCAGCTGGATCTGTGCTGCCTCCCACCACCTTCCCCACTCCAGCCCTTCCCTGAGGATTCTGTCTAAATGGGATTTAAACTCCCCCATCCTTATCTCAGCCTGGTGACAGCTGACCGAAGCCTCAGGCTTATTCTTTCTCACTCTTGAAAAAACATGTACACATACATATATCTCCTTTTGCCCAGCTGCTGCAGCAGCCCCTTTATCCTCTCCTGCTTGCACTTTCCCATTCTTCCAGGGGTTTTTGACCTGGCTTGGCCAGGGCCAGGCGTGTTTTAAACCCTGCAGTGGTGTTGAACCCCCTGAGCAGGAATAACCCTGCCAGGTATGGGCTGGATTTAGCCCAGGGCTTTGCAGGGAGAGGATTTAGCAGCCCCAGGGTCGGGGCACAGCCACTCTGAAGTTGTAGGAGAGTATTTACAGCAGACACAGAGAAGAGATTATATTCAAACAGTGAGATAGAGGCTATAAAAGGAAAAACTCTTGACTTGCCCCATGCAACACTTACCCAGCTGTAAAAAAATCCCTCTCTTTTCTTCTCTCTGCTGGTAATTAAAATCACCAGCTTCATGTTCCAAAGCCCAGGCTCAGGAAGGCTGAGACTGTCCTGTGAGGGGTCGGGGTGACAGGGATTTTGGGATGCTCAGACCTCAGAGTGATGCTCCATGTGCTGATCCTCCCACCCTGGCAGCTTCAGCCCTTCTGCAGTCTCTCCCCACCCACAGAGTGTAGTTGAACCATGTTTCATGTGGTAAAATTGGGGTGCAGGACATGGACTGGGGGCTCAGTGTTCTTCAGCTGGACCTGCAGGTTTCTGTTACAAGGGCCTGGAGTGACAGGACACAGGGAATGGCTTCCCACTGCCAGAGGGCAGGGTTAGATGGGATACTGGGAAGGAATTTTTCCCTGGGAGGGTGGGGAGGCCCTGGCACAGGTTGCCCAGAGAAGCTGTGGCTGCCCCATCCCTGGAAGTGTCCAAGACCAGGTTGAACAGGGCTTGGAGCAACCTGGGCTAGTGGAAGGTGTCCCTGCCCAGGGCAGGGGTTGGGACTGGATGGGCTTTAAGTCCCTCCCAACCCATTCTGGGATTCCATGATTTTGGCAGAATGAACCTTCTCCATCCATAAGGGGAAAAAAGAGCACCTTTTCCAAATGTCAGAGCCACTGCTGGAGTGAGAACTGCAGGAACAGAGCTGGGGGTCCCTCCCCAGGGCAGAGGGGCAGCTCCTGCTGGTCCCTCTGCCCCCTCTCCTCAGGCACCATCCCAGAGCTGCTGAGCTGCCCAAGGAGGCACATGGAGACCCCCTGCTCTCCAGGGAAAAGCAGCAGCCAGGATGTGCTCTGTGCCAGGGCTGTTCCCATTCCCATCACATCCATGAGCTGTGACCTGCTGTGTCCCAGCACTGTGACCTCACAGCCCAGGGCTGGGGGGGTATTCCATGGATTGGGGCTCCAGCCCTCCATGGAAACACTTCCCTCCTCTGCCCCACAGCACCCCAGACCCCTCCCAGCTCGTGTATGGATACAGATATGGATGCTATGGATATGGACATGGACATGGATATACATGCTAAGGACACAGAGACAGATTTTATGGATCTGGCTGATATGGATATGGACATGGATATACATGCTAAGGACATAGAGACAGATTTTATGGACATGATGATATGGATATGGACATGGACATGGATATAAATGCTAAGGGTATAGAGACAGATTTTATGGATATGGTTGATATGGATATGGAAATGGACGTGGATATACATGCTAAGGGTATAGATACAGACATAGATTTTATGGATATGATGATATGGACATGGACATGGATATATATGTTAAGGATATAGAGACAGACAGATTTTATGGATATGATGATATGGATATGGACATGGACATGGACATGGACATGGATATACACACTAAGGATGTGGAGACAGACATAGATTTTATGAATATGGTTGATATGGACATGGACGTGGATATATATGCTAAGGACATAGATATAGAGAACTTTTATGGATATGATGCTATGGATATGGACATGGACATGGATATACATGCTAAGGATATAGATACAGACATAGATTTTATGGATATGATGATATGGATATGGACATGTACACGGATGTACATGCTAAGGGTATAGAGACAGACATAGATTTTAT
This sequence comes from Manacus vitellinus, assembly GCF_001715985.3. Taxonomy (NCBI): domain Eukaryota; kingdom Metazoa; phylum Chordata; class Aves; order Passeriformes; family Pipridae; genus Manacus; species Manacus vitellinus. Next base: position 1,383,842 of record NW_021940545.1, read on the forward strand.
GGATATGATGATATGGACATGGACATGGATATACATGCTAAGGATATAGAGACAGACAGATTTTATGGATATGATGCTATGGATATGGACATGTACATGGATGTACATGCTAAGGATATAGAGACAGACAGATTTTATGGATATGATAATATGGATAGGATATATGGACAGATACAAGTATAGGTACAGCTACAAATACAGATCATGTGGATGTAGATATGGATTGCATGGATATGGATATAGATTATATGGAAATGGTTATAAATTATATGGATAAGGATGTGAAGGACATGGGTGTAGCTACAGATGTAGATCCAGAGGATAGGAATGTGGAAGAAATGGCTATTGATGATAAGAATATAGATACTGGTATTGATCCAGTTGAAATAGTTATGGATATGGACATGGAAGTGCATGCTAAGGGTATAGGTACAGTCATAGATTTTATGGATATGGATGATATTGGTATGGATATATAGACAGGTATAGATACAGGCATAGCTATAGATACAGATTGTATGGATATAGATACATATGGATATAGATACAGATTGTATGGATATAGATACAGATTGTATGGATACAGATACATATGGATATAGATACAGACTTTATGGATATGGATACAAATTAAATGGATATGGACATGAATGACATGGATGTAGCCACAGATGCAGACACAGATAGAGATGATATGGATAAGGAAGATATGAATATAGGTGATAAGAATGTAAATATTGATACAGATTAAATGGATATGGATATTGATACAGATGTAATTGATACAAAATGGAATGTAGATATGGATATAGATGATGTAAATGTAGGTATATGGATGATAGAGATAGACACAGGTATAGGTAAAGATACAGATACAGATCTATAGATATAGGTATTGATAAAGATCCAGATTTCCATATAGACCAGACCTGTGTAGAGATGTGGGTATGGACATAGGGATGGACCCAGACATGATGCTGCAAAAAAGAATGTTATTTTAGGCCACTCAGCCCCTGCCTGGGGACATGTGGGGAGAAAAAGCTCACCCCTGAGCCCAGAGGTGACAGGAGGGGAAGGGAGGGAGGGGAGAGAGGGGAGTTAAAGCCACCCCACTCCTGCAAAAGCCCCTGCTGGGACAAAGGGCATCTGTTACATTAATTGGTGCTGGAGATAGTGCCCAACAAACGAAAGTTATTAAAGGAAGGGAGATGGATGGAGCTCGAGGCATCCGTTTGTTTTGCCGGAGCCAAATCCATTTCCAGCAAAAGCCCTTATCAATTCCCCGGGAACGGTCGGCGCTGTCAGTGCCGAGCGGGTGTTAATGTTCTTTACGGCTCCGTTCGAGCCGCTGCAGCGACACCAATCTAAATAAGGGAGGAAGGAAGGCTTAATCAGCCTGTCACTGACCAGTTATTAACATTTTAGAACAAGGGCATTAAAGGAGAAAATTCTGAGAGGTCAATTTGTACTTCAGGAGAGAAGCCAAGAAGATAAGGAGCGGAGCAGCGGCCAGCGGTCACGGAGCCGGCCATGGGAGGGGATGGATCCACTGCTGCAGGGGATCCACAGGGATAAAGGGCCTGGGACGGGGATGGACCAGCACGGGACCCCGGACAAAGGGTCTCTGGCTCCCCCCGTGCCCTTGGCAGGCCTGCCCCCCTCGCCCTCCCTCTGCTCTCACACCCAGGGGCGGCTGCGATTGCTCTGCCAGCCCTGGGGGATGAAAGCTGGGAGCTCAGATATGGTTTATCCCTTCCAACCCCTGATGATAATCCGGGATTAGTCCTCCCAGTGTATGATTACGTTTTGCCCACTCTCTTTGAAACGACACCGCTCTGGCCCTTTTCCCTGCAGCTCGTCCCACCAACCCTCAGGAACACTGCTTGCCAGGCTCTGATTGCACCCTGCTCGCAGCAAAGCCCCACCAGGATCCCAAATGACTCCACATTTTTGCCCCTCATGGTCTGCACTGAACTTCATCCCAGCCCCTCACCCAGCTCAGCACCCTCAAACCCCCCTCCCCTCTCGTGTCCCACAGGGACCACAGGGGAATCCAGCACAAAACTCATAGATCCACCTCCCATGAGAAAGGAGCAGCTCTGCTGCAGTGGTGCCTCCTGGCCCTCACTTCCCTGGGCAGTGGGATCTGCAGAGGAACAGCACCCAGGCTCCCTTTGGGAGCACTGTGTTATCTGGGAAGGAGCACTGCTCTTCCACGTTGGGGTTATTCCCTCTCTGTGCTGCTGGGCCATTGAAGGAGCTGTGTGAGAACTCTCTGCCTGTTGGCAGGAGCAGCAGAGCAGCAGGAAAGACAGCAGCCATCCCTCAAATCGTTTCTCCAGGGGGAATGAGAAGGGAGAGAAATAAAAAATTA
>NW_021940545.1:1386255-1393355 GCF_001715985.3 Manacus vitellinus
GGAATGGAATGGAATGGAATGGAATGGAATGGAATGGAATGGAATGGAGTGGAATAAACTGGAATGTTGGGTTGGGTTGGGTTGAGTTGGGTTGGAAGGGACATCCAAAGATCATCTAGTCCACCCCCCTGCAATGAGCAGGGACATTTGTTTTGCTTTGTTTTCAAGCTCACTGCTCACAGGGAACCTGACATCCAGGTGTCTGGACTCTGGAAGGCCTTGGGATGCTCTTTAGGATGCCAGTGCATCTGGTGGCCAATGTAGGTCCTACCAAAACAACCACGGGAAGGACTCTTGCCTGGGGGTGAGATTTGAGGTGCAGCATTTCTCATTTGCATCACAGAGCTGCCTTCAGCCCCCAGTTCTGCTGCACAGCCCAGTTCCTTGCCTGGTACAGACCCCCCTGGGTGTGATTTGGGGGGTCCAAAGGGTGAAAAGCTGAACCCAGAGTTGGGTTATGGATGAGAAACAGCCCCCATATCCCAGCCTTTGGGACAGCAGCTTGGCCTCCTCATTTATCCCAGATTTTTTTCCTCCCAGATGGGGCACACCAGGCTGGGACCCCCTTCAAATCCTGCCACGAGGTTTTACTGTGTTTCACAGCATTTTGCCAGGATATCCCTCTTTTCCCCCTTATCCCAGATGGCCCTCCTGTAAGAACTGACTCAGCACCACTGCTAAAGGGAAAACCCTTCAATCTGGGGGGTGCAAAGCTGTTAATGGTGATGGATTTCTGTGCTGTCTGCAGCATCCAACCCTCCAGTCCAGGGCTTGGCAGAGCCCTGATATCCCTGCACGGGGCTTGGGGATCAAATAAGGAGAGCGAATCCATAACATCTCATTGGAGGGGGAAAAAAAACAACAGTGAGCCTCCAGTGCTGGTCCTCAGCTCTCTGATGGCCCCTTTTGCAAGATTTGAATCGGTGAAAGATGGTTTTAATACCGGGTGAGCCACGGGGAGATTTGTTTGGTGCCAGTTTGTGTTAAAGTCAACGGAGCCCAAACCACCCGAGAAATAAAGTTGGGCTCCCCACGAGGGCTGGGGAGGGCAGGGGGGAGATGGATGGCTTTTATTATTGCCAGTGTGTCAATTATTAGTAGGATTATTAGGATTGTTAGTATTTATTGGGCAAATGGAAGGCAAAGCAAACCCTTTGTGCCTGGTTGGCGGGGCTGGCTCGGGATGACAATGACGGCAGATTAGAAATCAGCGCCCTTTGTTTCCCACTGGGAATCAGGGATTCACCCTCTGCCACCTTCCCAGGAACGGGATGATGTCCAGGAGGAAAACAGCCACCCCCTGACCCCAAAGGCAGCGGGGATGATGTTCCCAGGTCACCCCAGCTGAGGGGTGGAGGAGCTGGGCTTGCCTGGGCTGAGCCAACCCAAACAGCCACTCACAGTGTTGGACTTGGCTTCCCTTTCCTCATTAGAGCTGATTACACTAATTGACATGTTTGTTTACTGTTGGATATATTTTGTTGTCCTTTTTCTTCCCCAACTTTTTGATTTTTTGGAGCTCAAGCAACACGGTTGTTGCCAAAGGGTTGGAAGGGGAGGTGCTTTCCAGGGGAGATCCCAGATTTTCAGAAGCTCCTCCTGCAAAGCAGGACTGGGAGGAGCAGAGACTTTTACACCAAAGGCTTCATGTCCTTGAACATTTTTGACACGTTACTGCTTTTGCAAAGTGCCCTGAGCCTGTTCCTAAAGGATTAGCTGCCTCCCAGTCACCCAGCCGTGGCTTCCCATGAAAAAATTTCCTTACATTCCTTGATTTCCCCCCAAGAAATTCCAAGTCTTGCTCTCACCTCACTATTGGTGGTTATTCACTATAAAGCAGAGATGTAGGGATGCTGGAAGCTGGAGGAATATGGAATATGGTCCCCAGATCCTTGTCCCACCCCTGGGATGTGGCTCCTCTGGGATGGAGCCCCTTTGCCAAGGCACAGCTGCTGCACAGCTCAGGTTTTCAGCCTCTGCAGCAGCGAGACACTGATGTTCACACACTTTAACCCTTAAAAGCAAAATAAATGATCCCCTTGGATTACACAGGGACATGGCAGGGAAGTTCCTTTGGAAGCTCTCCCCCTGGAACTGCCCTGACCTGTTGGGGCATGTCAGGAACGGCCACAGCAGCTCCTCCACCTGCATTAAACCCCGAGCAGCCTGGCTGGGTTTGGAACATCTCCCTTCCAAAGGCTGGGCAAATCCTCTGCTGTGGAGGCAGAGAGAGGGAGCAGCAGGAAGCAGGAGCTGGAGCAGTGGGAGCAAGGGATACCAGCTGTGGACCATCCTGGGCTCTGCTCTGGGGGCTGGTTCCTGCTGCTGCCCCAGCCCAGGGACTGAAAGGTTCAAGCAAACCCCTGAGCACCCCCAAATGCAACAAATTCAGTGTTTTCTGGTAAAAAAAACTCTCAGAAAAAAGGGTGTAACAGGAGCAAAAGAGTAACAGGAGCAAAAGAGTAACAGGAGCACTGCACTGTCCAGAGGAAAATGCATTTCTTTAAGTGGAATCTCCAGTCTGTTTATCTTATATAAGAAATTGTAGGGGAAATGGGGTTTATTTTGATCCCAAACCTGAAAGCTGAAACCATCCAGCAGAACAGAAGACAGAGCACAGCCCTGCTTCAGCCAGACTCACCCCTCCCTTTGCCTTCCTCCTCCTCCTCCTCCCCCCCCGGGAGCATCCTGCATCCAACCCCACATCCCCTCTCCACACATTTGGTACCCAAAGGCCTCCAGCCCCCCAAAACCACAGCCCACAGCAAACCAGCCACCAACCTGCTGCCCTCTGCCCTCACCCCCTCCACGGCCATTCCAAAGATCCAGCAGGTCATTCCAGCCCCATCCCTGGGCCGTGCAGGGTGTGGGATAGCCCAGCCTGGGAACAGATTCTCTGTGTTGGGAAAATCATCCCCAGGGCTCTTACAGAATGAGGCCCTGGCATTAAGTCTCTTTGCTGGTGGCTGAGTGTTATTAAATCCCCCTGAGTTCAGCAACTTTATAGTCCAGCTCTTTTTTTCCCCCCTGTAAAGCTCAGAGCAAAGCTTGGAGCTTTATTTAGGGAGGTTGAATCCGGCATTTCTTCCCCAGCCTCATCCGTACTCCGTCCCCGTGCTCGGAAGGAAGGCCAAGACCAGGCAGCTTCATTTAGAAACCAGAGGAGAAAAACCAGAGCGAGAGCACAGACTAGAGGAATATTAATATTTAATCACAGCAGGGCAGAGGTTGCCGAGGCAATCGCTGTTAAATGTTATTGAAACAAAGCATTCACATTCCCACCGTCGGGACCCGGGGAGCCGCCTCTCTCCAGCCTCACTCGGGGTCCAGGCCAGGAGAACTTCTCCCCGTGGAGGGGGAGCATCCCCTGAGAAAAGGGGGGTTCAAAGCTGCTTTGGCAGGAGCCATTTCTGCATCAGGGCTCTGAGGGCTCCTGGATCTCCAGGAAGAAACAACTAATGAGCTGTGGGAGAAGCGACAGCCCCGTGGAATCAAAGAGTCTCAGAAGGGTTTGGGGTGGAAGGGACCTTTAGGGTCACCGTGTTCCACCCCCTGCCATGGGAAGGGACACCTTCCACTAGACCAGCTTGCTCCAAACCCCATCCAAGGTGACCTAGAACACTTCCAGGGACTCAGTGTGTCTGGGGATGTACATTTGTATCCCTGGGTGTCCCAGGGGGTCAGTCCACACTGGAGATGCACAGAGGCAGAAAGTTCATCCCTCTTGCTCTTCTCGTCCATCCCTTGATGTCCATCTCTTCTTCTCACTCCCTACAACTCCCTGACAAGAAGGTGGAGCCAGCTGGGGGTCAGGCTCTGCTCCCACAGAACAAGTGATAGCACGAGAGGAAACGGCCTCAAGTTGCACCAGGGGAGGTTCAGGTTGGATTTTGGGGAAAATTTCTTCATGGAAAGGGTCAAAACCCAACAGGTGGAGTCCCCATCCCTGGGGGGATTTGAAAGCCTGTAGATGTGGCACTTGGGGACATGGTTAGTGGGGACCTGGCAGTGCTGGGGGTGTGGTTGGACTCAATGTTCTGAAAGGTCTTTTCCAACCTAAGTGATTCCATGATTCCATTCTATGATTGATGAACCAAGACAGGCTTTTTCCATCCAGCTCTCCTGCCAAACACTCTCCACTTTCTCTCTTCACTCTCTCCTTATTCAACGTAAGATCATCTTAAAAACAATTAATTAATTAACAAAGAGCCATCCATGGCTCTGCTGGTGTTTCACCCCCTCCCTGATTTTTGGTGGCCTCCTGCCCACCCTTCCCAAACCTCGAGCCTCAGGAAGCGCCAAGGAGATGCTTTGGCAGGAGCTGCCAGGGTTGCCATCCCAACCCGAGGTTTGGCATCTCCTCTCCAAACACCCCTGCTCTAAATCCTTCGAGGGGTTAAACCCGGGGCGGCAGCTCCTCACACCTGGGCTGACAGTCATTAGCACCTCGGAGATCTCCTCTCCTCCAGGCAGGATTTCTGCCCCCAGAATTAATTCCAGCCTTTTGCCCGCGCACAAATCATTAGCCCTGCTCTCCAAATGAAGTGCTAACGCTTCCTGTCACCTCCCGCTCCTCCCTGCCGGCAATTCCTCCGAGCTGCCGCAATCAAGCCCATGAAAAGCTAATCAATTAAGCCCCAAAGTATCAAGAGCTCATGAGCCAGCGTGAAGAACCCAACACATCATTACCGAGCTCGTCAAATTCCTGCCTAAAGAGCAGATGTGTGCAAAGCAAACACACGCTGCTGCGGCCCAAGGTCCTTTTGCTTCACCACCACCTTCATCTCCCAGCTCTGTCAAGCCACCTCTGTTTTCTCCAGTGCTTCACACACTTGTCTTCCTGTTGGCAGCGAGGCAGAGCAGGTGGAGGTTGGATCTTCCCCTGCAGGCACGTTGAGGTGCTGCCTGATGATCTCATCAGCCCTGGGAGGGCTTCTTTTTCCCTTTATAAAATCTCTTTGAGGAGGCTTTTCTTCCTCCTTTCCAACCGAATCACCCCAAATCCTACAAAAAACACACCCCACAGCCAAAAATGTGCCCTCCAAACAGCTCCAGGCCTCCAGCCTCAGCCAACCCTTCCCCTGAAGTTAAACCCAAGCATCTGCATCAAAATCCAAGCTACAGAGCCTGCCTGCCCTCGGATTTTAGAAGAGAGCACTTGTCTCCATGGAAACCCACACTTTTGAATTTTTTCCCCTTTTTTTCCCTTTTTGTTTTTCTTTTGCAGCTCAGAAACCAGAGCACCAAGGGATGGAGCAACAACCCAAGGGGTGAGGTGAAGGTAGGACCCAGCATTCCAGGAGGGATGCATCTCCTTCTGGAGAAGAGCTCTCTCTCTTGGATATCCCTTTCCAAGCAGAAGGCCTCAGCTGGGTGAAAGAAGAGCTTTTTTCCATAATATATTGCATGTGGGCTCCCAGATAAGATGGCTCATGTCTGGGCAGTCCCATGTCAGCCTGGTGCACAGCTGGAATCCAGTTCTGTGCCTCCACACTGACTCCACTCAGGCTTTTTCCTCGAATTCCCTCAAGGACAGGCCAGCTTCCCTCCTCAGGGGGGGCATCCTGACCCTGGGGAAGGTTTCTTTGTGCCCCCAGAGCTGCTTTTTAAGCAAATCTCCCACGGAATTGGGCAGAGCTGAAAGCATCATACCTGTAGGAATGAAGACAATATTCCCCCTTCCCAAATATTCTTTTGTTTCCTTAGCTAAAGATGTTTCCAAAGGGCAAAATCCAAATTTTACATCCAAACCACATCAGATGCTGGAGCAGGGAGCTGACAAATAAGCTGTGGCTGGTCTCACTCAGCACCCTCCAGAGCACTTCCTCAAGGTCATCCATCTCATCCAGCATCTCACATCTCCAGCCAAGCTTTTGGCACTGCCTGCCTTTTGGGAAAAGGCTCCCAGATTTTCACTAGTGATGAAAAGTAGGGTTTAAATAGTAAATATGCTCTCGGTGCTGCACCTCTTCGGATGAAAATGTGAATTATGGCTTTTGTGCCTCCTCCGGGTCTTTAACAAGGATGTCCCAGTGCCAGGTATCTTTGGGAGTTTTATCTGGTGCTCCCAGCCAGACATTTCTTCCCTTAACACATCCAAGACCTTTTGTCCTCCCTCAGGAGCCCGTTTTTGAGGCACTGTAATTAAAGTCATCCCCTCATCTGAGGTGATTCCGCTGGCACAGATTGTGACCTTTGTGATGCCGTGGAAGAAATTCCGCCAACATCTGTCCCAACATCTGGAACATCTGGAGCCCTCGAGCCTGCTCAGCCTCCTGATGCTTGTCCTCAGTTCTGAGCACACGACTTTAATAGACACACACACCCAGCTGGTCCCTAAAGCCCACGGTGCTTTGGAGGCTGGAAGCTGCTCTGTATTAACACCATTAATACCATTATCAATAGGTCTGGAATACTGCCGGGCTTCCTAATTACTCCTGACGACATCCTAAAAGATGGGAGGGAAGTTTAAGGTCAACCACAGCAAAAAAATTACCAGAGGCTTCTGCCTCTTAAGGGGACAGATGGAAACCACAAAGTGGGGCTGAGACCCTGAGCAGGCAGCCCCAGGCTCTGCTCCCCCTGCACGAAATGTTCTGGAGACAGTCTCCTCCCTTCCCTGATTTAAGAAGTTTGCCATGGCCCTTTCCTGGCAAGTGATATTTACAGGTGAAAATGCAGGGTGATATTTAGAGGTAAGTGGTATTTATAAGTACATATGCAGGGAAATGTTTACAGGCAAGATACTCACGGGTAATTATAGATCAATACTTCAAAGCAGAGTAAATAGAGAGGGAGAGGACCTTTGCTGGTGTGCTGCAAATAAATATTTAGATGTAACAGATGCACGTAAGTACATGGGGGCTGTATGGGAGAGCTAAAGATTGGGATCTAGATGGAGCCCTTTGGCTGGACCATTAGCAGCACATCCATAACTCAGCAACGGGAGAGCAGCCGAGCAGCACCACCAGCTCAGCCCTCGGTCCATCAAACCTGGCGTCAGGTTTCCAAAAGCAGCTCGAGCAGAGACACGAGTATAGAACTGAAGGTCAAAGAGGGCTCTTTTCCCTGTGTGAGGAGCCCTGCTGCCTGCCCATCCC
>NW_021940545.1:1393751-1395335 GCF_001715985.3 Manacus vitellinus
CCTTCCCTGCTCCCTCTGCCTCGCCGAGCCCGAATCTCCCCCGACAATCGTGTTTGACAAAGTTCAGCCAAGCAACGAGCAGCCTGGCAGGCCCTGAGATCCCGCAGAAATCCCCATCCAATTTATCAAGTCCGGAATTCAGCCGGGTGGGAGCTCGCGGGGCCGGAGCTCTGATCAAGGCAGGAGATTACGGCAGAGCCAGTCCCACAAATCACAGCTCTGCCCGCGAGGGGGGGACGAGGTGGTGAAGGGGAGTTTTTGCAGAGCTGGAGATAAGAGCCTGTTGTTGGTAAATAAAAATCTCGTGTCTGATCAGCGGCTGCTCCCATCAGGCTCCCGGCAGCATCATTCCCAGGCTTTTCCCCGAGAATACTAAGGAAAGGCAAGAACAAAGCTACAACTTTATTTGAGAGCAAAACAAAAGCAAACAAACGCGTACCCAGAAGACTGAGTGTTGAAAGAGAGCCACAGACTGCTCAGCCACCGTCTGCAGTGGCCCTTGGACACCTCAGGACTGCTAAAATTTTCCCGAGCAGCAAAGGCTCTTTGGGGGTTGGTTTGTTTGTTTGTTTGCGGCGAGAAAACAAAGTGGAAGGATTGCTGATGCCTTTGGTGGTAAATGAAGACAAATATCCCTCCTTTGTGAAGATTGCTGGGATGGGAGAAACAGCCACGTCATTTTGGGAGGCGTCTGAGCGACGCTTTCAGGGTCCTCGGGGTTGTTTTTCAAAGATGAGCCCTTGCACCCCAAACCCCCCGGGGGATCTGCACACTGCAGCTCTCAGCAGCTTGGCTGCTGGCACGTGGCCCCTGGAGAGACATCCCTTCTTGTTCCAAAGGTGTCAAGAGCCTCGGAGAACCCTCCTCCCCTGATGGCTTCACAGCCTCAATATTTTGGAAAAAACTGCAGTTCCTCACTTAACTTTGCTCTGTCGCTGCCTTGAAACTATTTGTTCCAATTCTGCCTTTCTCTGAGGGCTTAGAGAGCCCTTCAGGATCTGGTATTTTCTCCCTGTGAAGCTACTTAGACATGGTAATCAAGTCACCTCTCTGTCTCCTTTTTAATAAATTAAGCAGATGGAGCACTTTCAAGCATTTTTATTTTTTTTTGCCAGCCCTTGAATTATTTTTGGTGGCTCTTTCTCAGCCTTCCCATCACTGCAGCTTTGCTGGCACAGCTCAACGAGGGCACAGCCACCACCTCTCCCCGTGCCCACCCCAGTGCTGCCCTTTCCCCAGGTGTGCAGGTTGGAAGGCTGGGATCAGCCTCAGTGGGGTTTTATAGTTTCAAACCTCTTGCCAGTCAGACTCTTCAGACAATCCAGCTCATTAAATGAAAAGAAAGACTTTAAATTTACTGCCTCCATCAATGCACAAAGCCCTCGGCTTCCCAACCAGCACTATAACGTAATAGCCTTTTGCTTGATTTTAAAAGCAGGAGATAATAATTAAAGATTGGATTATGAGCAAGCCCGGCGTCACAAAAAGGACACAACTTTATCGTATTACACAGCATCAAAATTAATTAGGAGCGCGTTAATCTCTAATCTAGGAAAATATTGTGGGATCTCTGGCCTCAATACA
>NW_021940545.1:1397325-1425949 GCF_001715985.3 Manacus vitellinus
GGGTGGGACTGGATGGTCTTTGAGGTTCCTTCCTGCCCAAACCAGTCTGGGATTGAATGATCCTCTGAAGAGCCTGGACCTTGGTTGCTCTGAACAAAGCTGTCCAGCAGCGCCCCAAACTCCCCACACCTCCAGCCAACAGCCCCTCTCCCCCTTCCAGGCCTCAACCTCCACTTACAAAGCTGAATTCCCTTTGGGATCACGACCTACAAGGTCCTGTAAAGCCATCAGAATTTGGGACCCACCCACCAATACTTATATTTCTCTCAACCAACAGGAGGAAGCAAGGAAATGGTGGTTGCTCAACACCTTTTTCATCAAGAAAGACAAAAAGCATTGTGGCAACAGGACTTTGTAACCAGATCTAAATATTTACATTCTTCAAGTGAAAAGGGGCTGGAGAGAAACCAGCCAGGGAGGGTGGGATCTGTGGGAGAGGAGCTGGGAGTCGTTATTCAGCAAAGAGAAATGCAAGGTAATGCCATGTGGGGAGACCACTTAAACTGCTCCTGCACTCCAGTGGTTTCTGAATTAATTGTTGCCTGGCAGAAAAACACCCCGGCATCCTGCTGAATAACCTGATGGAAAGATCTGCTGTTAGCCAAGCAGCAATTAGGAGGGGAAACAAGTCATTAAGCTGCATTAAGCCAGGCATGGAAAGTTTTAATGCAAGGATAATGCCCAGCTGGGTAAATTTGTGAGGGATTGACTCTCTCCCTGTTCATCTTTGGAACAACCTGTCCCAGGATACCCAGAGGATCGTGATCCCCATTGTGCTGAGGTGTGGGATTGCCTGTTCTTTGATGCAGAAAGTTTCAAAGCCTGCCAAAAAAATGGGAATAAATCTGAGGTCCTGTGGGCTCGTTGCTGCCACTGAGACAGATGAGGCTGCTGGGAGTGGGCACAGCAGCTCCTGGAACTTTATGGAGTCAGCGAGGCTCCCTCCACCCCCCCGAGCTGAGGGACAGGCAGGGGAGATTGAAAAGGCTTAAATTTGTGTCTGCAATTTGGGTATCACATTTCTTAAGCCACAGGGATCAATTTGTTCTATCTCAGGGAGATCAGAGCCAATGTCCAACATAAATACAGATGAGAACCTGCTCGGGCTCTGCTCCCCCTCCCTGCTCTAAAACACCCTGGCAGCCTCCCCTTAGCCTAATTGCTGCTCCCTTGGAGTTCACACACAGCACAAATATCTATTTATAATCTGCAGGAGCCCCTCCCTGCCAGCTGATAAATGCCCAGGTGTGGAGATCACCCTTTGGGTGGCACCTGCTGGCACCTGACCCTTGCCAAAGAACGAACTGCAGCCGTTTCTCCTCTCGTTGGAGAGGGAATGTGCTGTTCCCTCGGGAATATCTGAGCACGGGGCAGGGTCTGCCCATGGTTTACATCCTTCGAGAGGCCAGAGGGTGGGTGGGAGCCAGTGAGGGGGCTTGGAGCTGAGGGGCTGGAAAAGCACATTGAAGGGTGGGAGAAAGTCGTGGAGAAGGATGGAACTGCTGTGCAGGCTTGGACAGTTCCCTCAAAGGGAACTGCAGGACTTAAGGTGAGAAAACACCTCTTGATGCCCTCCAGCATCCTCAGGGGAGGTATCAACCCCATCCCATGCCATCCCATCCCATGATGTCCCATCCTCTTGTCTTGTCTTATCTCAGCCCAGCCCAGCCCACACCTCATCTCCCATACCCATGCCATCTGTGCCATGCTGTGCCATCCCATTATGTCCCATCCTGCCTTGTCTCATTTTGTCCCATCCCATCCCATCTCACACAATTCCATCCTATCTATCTCATCCATCCCATCTCATTTCATCTCATTTCATTCCAGCCCATTTCATCCCATCCCACCCCATCCCATTCCCATCCCATTCCATCCCATTCCATCCCATTCCCATTCCATTCCATTCCCATCCCATCCCTCACATCCCATCTCATCCCATCCCACCCATTCCTTCCTTACTCTCCTGGTTTCTAGACCCCTAAGGACCCTTTTGTCCCGCTGAAGGAGCCTCTGATTCCCAGGAGGCAGAGGGCAGCAGCCACTGCTCCATCCCCCTCATTCCCTGGAGCAAAGCAGGTGAGGACGGAGAAGGGGCTCAGGGAGCGTTTGGGGGGAATATGGGCAGATAAAACCACGGGCACGAGGAGCAGGTGTGGGATGGACAAACACAAGGACACAGCAGTGGGATGTGCTGGGTGGATATTTGAGCTCAGCTGAGCTTTGACACCAGCTTTGGTGTCTCCTCTTTCTCTTGGCTCCTGCATTTTGCTCTCTGTGCTTGGCTCAGGAGAAAACTCCCAAAGGAAATCTTTGGTGTTCTGGGAAACCCCAGTGAAACCCCCCTGATGCTGCTTAGGGGGGCACAGCAACCACCAGCGTGTCCCCAAGGCTCTGGGGACAACAAGCCCTGCCTGAGGGGATCCCAGAATCCCAGAACGTGCTGAGCTGGAAGGGACCCACAAGGACCATCCAGTCCAACCTCAGCCCTGCACAGGCCCAGCCCCAAGAGTCACCCCCTGTGCCCCAGAGGATCAGCCAAACCCTCCTGGAGCTCTGGCAGCCTTGGGGCTGTGCCCACTGCCCTGGGGAGCCTGGGCAGTGCCCAACCAGCCTCTGGGGGAAGAACCTTTGCCTGAGATCCAACCTGAGCCTGCCCTGACACAGCTCCAGCCATTCCCTGGCTGCTGTCCCTGGTCCCCCCAGAGCAGAGCTCAGTCCCTGCCCCTCCTCTGCCCCTGCCCAGGCAGTTGGAACTGCACTGAGGTCTCCCCTCAGTCTCCTCTGCTCCAGGCTGGTGCACTCAGTTTGGAATTTTGGTTTGTTTAATGAACCTCTCCCTGTAATTGCTCTTCAGTCACCCTGAACACAGCACCAGCTCAGCCTCAGTCCATTCTGCTGCTCTGGGATGGCTGGATCGGGTTCAGGATGAGCCAGGAGCTGCAGCAGCTGGGTCTGGTTTGGATGGACACACATTTGGGTTACACTGACTCCCCCAGGACCCAAAGCAACACCTCCCCCTGTGGATTTGTCACAAAATCAATACATCACTCAAATGGCCAAGCTCAAAAACCAGCCAGCAACTGTTTGATGGAATCCCCCTATTTTAAGGTCATTTTAAGCTCACAGGTGTCCACTCAGCCAGGGGAGAGTCACTGATTCCCTCATACTGAGTCCCTGCTCCACCTCTGCTGTGCCCCTTTTCCATCTCTGCTCTGTCCCTGCTCCACTGCTGTGACTGAGGGTTTGCTCCCTGCAGAACTTCACCAGCTCCTGCCAGCTGGTGGTTTAGTCTCTGTTGGATTTAATAATATCTTTTGTCCTGTGGATTGTAAGACTAATTATTACCACCAAAAATCCCCCCCCGAAAAAGAGCTCAGCTGAACGAGACAGATTTGATTTGCAATTCTTTGTGATAGTTATTCAATGACTTTTTTTTATAGCTCTTCCTTAAATGACAAGCAAATCCCAAGAGGAAAGGGGGAAAGTGTTTAAAACACAAATAAATAAGTTTTCTGTCAAAAATTATGGCTTCAAAAGGGGGGAAAGAGCCTCAGGCTCCATCTGCTGAGTGGTCTCCTGCCTTGCCACCAGCCTGCATAATAAGGGATCTCTGAGAAAAGCTGGGCTTAGTTAGAGCCCTAAATGTTGTTTCCTCTTTGTACAGAGGTTTTCTCCAGCAGTTCCTCCTTGCTTCTACTCCTTTGGGTACACGCAAAGGGTGCTGCAGATTTTTGGGAATATACTGGGATAAAGTTGCCCAAGGCAAGAGATGATGCTCTGGCTGCTCCAGCAACTTTCTCACCACCCTCTCAAGGTCCATTTTGGGTTTTATCACCACCAAACTGCACTTTTTGGAGTAAGGATTGAGCCTTTGTGCCAACCCCAGAGGGTAGGGAGGGCAGAGGGGGGGTACCCAACGTGTAGGTGATGCAGGAGGGTGAGGATGAACAGGGATGATCCAAAGGAGGAAAACCTCTTGTTGGTCTCTGATCACTTCTGCTGCTGCAGACAAGAGCTTTGGAGAGGGACTGTTCACATGGGCATGGAGTGACAGGATGAGGGGGAATGGCCTTAAGCTGAAGGAGGGCAGGGTTAGATGGGATATTGGGAAGGAATCCTTCCCTGTGAGGGTGGGGAGGCCCTGGTTGCCCAGAGAGGTTTTGCATTTCCCACCCCTGGAAGTCTCCAAGGCCAGGTTGGAGCAACCTGGTCCAGTGGAAGGTGTCCCTGCCCATGGTGGAAAGAGATAGGCCTCAAGGTCCCTTCCCACCCAAACCATTCCGGAATTGTAATAAGAAAAGCAAGGAATGACAAACACTCGCAGTTTGGGAGCGATGGCTTTGTCTTTATTGGCTGCTCTCGTTAACGATCCTGAGAGGAGAAATCCTGACATGAGCGATTGGAAACGCAGGTGATGGAAGACCGAGAGGAAAAGGGGTTTTTTTTTCCTCCTCTCCCCTGCTGAAGACAGCAGGAATTGGGGAAGGATTGACTTAGCACTATCCATCAGGAAAAGACTTCCCATCAAGAAGTGAGCAAGAAAAATAACAGCTGGGAAAAAGCAAGAAAAGCTGCAAGGAGAGCAGCAAACCCTCCGAGGTCACCGCGGCTGTTTGGGACGGGCTCAGCGGGGTGGGAGAACTTGGGGAAGGCAATAAGAGCTTAAGTGTTATAAAAGGACATGAAACAGGTGAGGGGGGTGGGAGCAAAGAGGAACCCTGGAGCGTTTGGGGAGGGGGGACGTCCCTCCTGCAGGATGAAAGGCGAGGACGTCACAGCGGAGCCGGGGGGGAGGCCGGGCTGGGAATCAGGGATCCATCTCACTCAGAGGCTCTTTGAAGATTTTTTTCTGGCCTCTAAGAGCTTGGGAAATGTTGCTGTCGGCTCAGTGGGTCTGCCTGGGCCCCGGGAATAAGAATCTTGGGAGATTGCAATGGGAATATCCTCGTTTTAGCTCCAGGCTGGGCTCCGACCACCTGCTTTTGAACAGCCCCGCCTCGGGTGTCCCACAAAGGATGGAGCTGGAAGGGCCTGGGGAGGGAAAACCTGTGGAGTGGCAGAAACTGCTGCAAAGAGGGCATGGAAAGGCAGATTTTTCCCAGGATCCCAGAGGAGACCTTGAGTTTGTTGCCAGCCAGGAAAGCAGAGAAGAGTTGATGGAGTGAGGCTGAGTTTGAAGGCGAGGATGTGTCCTGCAAGGACAGGGAGATTTGTTACCAGCCCTTGCCATCGCTCTCCTCGTTTGTTCTGTCTTTCCTCTGGATTAATCAATTCCTGGGATTAATTGGCTCTGCTCCCACCCAGCTGCACTGCAGGGAAGGCACTCAGGGGCTCCCCTGGAAGGACAGGGCTCAACATTTCACCTGACTCAGGGCCTGCCTCAGCTCTCACGAAACATTTGCATTATGTAAATTTAGCATATGCAGATCAGCCTTCCTGAAAATAATAGGCAATCAGGCAATTAGCAACTGCCTTGTCTTTAGCTCACAGGTAGCTCAGTTCCTGAGACTCTTCATTCTGGATTGGCTCTGCAACCTTAATAGTGTCATTTTTAATTCCCTGGTAGCCTTTTTAAGATTAATTTTGCTTCATTTTCCTGCCCCGAGCCCTCTCTGCCACCAACCAGTTGCCTCTCCAGTGGAAGGGAGAATGACAGAGGGATGCTTTTCTCATAGCAGAGAGTGCAGCCATAAATTCCACTTATATCCAGTAAAATACAGGCATCCAATTAAAGCCATAATCCTATAAGCCTGCCAGCAATCAGGCACACTTTTAAAAATCAGGCTCGACAGATACTTTAAATCAATATATCCAGGTAACAACTTGCAGCCTGTAGGATCATCCAGCGCTGCATCTTTCACAGCTCCATCACTGAAAGGATAAATATTCCAGGCTGGGGATTGGCTTTATGGATTTTCCCCCTTTTAGCTTCACCAGAGGAGATTCCGGAGTGATGTTCAAGTGGATCAGGAGGAGTTTGGGTCAGTGCATTCCATGTTGTAACACATCAGCCCTCCTTGGCTCCTTTCCCTTGGAGATGCCTGGGGGAAGGATGGTTTGGGATCAATTATTATCCAGGGTTTTTTCTCAGAGAGGATTTAATTTACGAGCCGCTTTCCGATAAGAGCCGAGGGCTCTGCCAAACTCAGGAATCCTTCCTACCACGAGGTACAAAGTGGTTGGCAAAGGGAAGGGACAGGGCAGGTGATTGATGCTGAGGAGCATCGTTGCCACTCATCATCCCGGCGGCAGCGCCGGGAACAGCGGAGTCACCGGATCCGGGCCATCCCCCCGGTCACCGCAGGGAAACTGCTGAGTTTCTTCTCTTTTTAGGGATATTTCACCCCCCAAAAAGTCCAGCTTGCTGCTGGTGGCTCTGCAGACCCAAGGCTGCTTGTGAGGAACGCGGGGAAATCGTGGAATTGTGGAATCGTGGGAACATGGAATCGGACAGTCACAAAAACACAGAATGGAAACGAAAAAGGAAAAGGTTTTAGTGTAAAATCCGGGAATTTGGGCTGCCCCCACCAAGTTAATGTGGTTCACCAAACATAGAGGCTTGAGTAAGACAGCACCAGAGTTCCTCTCCCATCCATCCCCAGGCCCCAGGTTTTAGGGAAGGAAATGCCCTGTGGGTGGGACAATGCCCCGAGTGCCTCTTTGGCTCTGGCTTTACATGATGCCCCTTGAACATGCTCCAAATACCCTGGAAATGATGTTTTCACCTCCATTTCTGAATCTCCTTGGCCAGGCATAATTCCATGTTCTGCCTGCTTACAAATATGGTAAATTATCTGTAGTTTGGTGTCAAAAATGAGTGGGTTTGCCAGGGAGGGCAGGAAAATGAGAGTCAGGTGGACTTTCACACCTCCCACGCTCCTGGGAGCTCCACCTGAGCTGGCTCAAAGCCACCAAAGAAGCTTTTCAGCAACCAGCATCTCTGCTGGGAGCTGAAACCCCACAAGCACAACAGCAGGGAAGTATTTGGAGCACATTTAAGGGTGTTTAAACAGTTTTATAGGGGCTATTTTCTTTGTATCCCTTCACTTGTAAAACCAGGTACTTCCACCCTCGGACTCCAAAGGCAATAAACGCACGGTGGTCATAAAAAATCCTTTTAGGCTGCCCTGGAATAGCTTTTGCAGAGCTCAGAAGGTGGATGTTCAGGCTCTCAGCTGCCAGGAACACGCTGCTGAACCACACCAGGAGCCAGCATGTGGCCCGGCCCAGTGCTGGCACAATTCCCCTTTTCTTTTAAAGTCCTTTCCAGCAATAAACCGTAAACTTGAAATTAATGATCACTTCATGGAGAGCAAATGGACCCATTGACCTGGGACTGAACCTCAGCCAGTGGAGGAGAAGCATTTGCTGCCCTTCCAATGTTCATTTGCAGGAGGCGCGGAACGAAACCTTCACCTTGGGAATACGGAATGTTCCTGATCCCGTCGAGCTGTTCCGGCTCTCCTTCCCAAAAGTTCCTTGTGTGGGGAGTGTCCAACAGGTTTTCACTCATTTCATTGAATCCCAGAGTATCCTGAGCGGGAAGGGACCCACAAGGATCATCCAGTCCCACCCCTGGCCCTGCCCAGACACCCCAACAATCCCCCCCTGTCCCTCAGAGCGTTGGCCAAACCCTTTTTGAGCTCTGTCAGATTTGTTCCAGACAAAAAGGCATCCAAAAGAATCCCAGGTGCACATATCCCATGGGCCTACAGCTCCAAAATATTATTAAGTTGATGTAATAATGATCCAAGTGACACCCAAGTCGAGGATTTCAGGGTCTGCATCCCAAGATCCACAATCTCAACACCTCTCTGGTTCTAGAAAACCCCATTTTCTCTTTCAACAGGTTATTTGCATCTGGTCAAAGCATCATCCCAGTGCAGAATACATGGAAATTATCCTCATATTTATCCCAGCTCCCAGGTGAGAGAATCTCACTTTCCACACACCTCAATAAAACATCATATTCACCACAGGCACCGTGATGAGGATCCACCTCATCTGCTGTGTTTAATCAGCTCCAGACCTGGAGTTAAGGGGGAAAAAAAATATAAATCTGTCATTTAAGGAGCCCTGTTTCCTCTCCTGGCTAATAGGATTAGACAAAAGTGTTTTAAATCAAAATCCCAAAGCTTGTTGGTGGTTTTCAGACGAGGCTGAGCCTTCCTGGTGCGGCTTTTTTTTTGATTTCTCTACTGAGTGTCGACTCCAAGTCAGAGTCTCAAACCTCTCTGAGGGTCAGAGGCAGCTCTGAGACACATTGCTTGGAAAAAGTGGGATCTTGGGGTTAGAAAAATCCCTGATTTTCAATCTCAGCAGCCAGGGAAAGGACCTGGGGGGCTGGAGAGGCGGTTTGAGCACAGCAGGTTATGGTGCCAACATCGAGCTGCTCCCACCAGTCCCAGGGGACCCACGTGGCAGAAAGAAAGGAGGCTGAAAAATGGCCCCGAGTGCACAGAAAGGCCTAGAACCAACCTGAGGGCCAGGAAAAATGCCTTACAGTGGGAGACTTAAAGAGCTTCGCCTCTTTATCTTATCAAGAAGAAGAATGAGAGTGATTTGATTACAGCACACAAAGCACCTTCTCTGGGAGAAAACACCCGGCCCGGCAGAACCTCCCTAATCCATCAGGCAAAGGCAGGACAAGAAGGAAAAGCTGGAAGCAGGAGCCAAATCCATTCAAATTAAAAATTAGGCAGCGGATTTTTATTCTGGTTTATTTTTTTTTTCCCCACCAGCACGAACTAATAAAAGAAATCACAGTGAGAGGGCCACAGCAATCAGTCCTGACTCCACAGGGATCAGCACAGGCAGAACATTGGGGTTTTTTCCACCCTGGATTTGGGCACTCACATGCTCTGCACGGCTGAGGAGGCTGCAGATATTTCCAAGCCCTTCCCAACTCCTCCACGCTCGGATCTCTCTGCCAGACAGCAAAGTTTGCCATTTCCCAGAAAAATTAAGCACTGGATCTTTATTTTTTTTTTTTCCCCACTAGCACAAACAATTAACCATTAAAACAAACCAGCAGTGAAAGGGCCCATCCTGCCCTGGGGCTGCAGCAATTGCTGGGACACGGGCAGAATGTTGGGGTTTGTCACTCTGGATCTGGGGCCTCAAATTCTCTGCAAGGCAGGGGAAGCTGCAGATATTTCCAAGCCCTTCCCAACTCCTCCACTCTCAGATCTCTTTGTCAGACAACGAAGTTTTCCATTTCCCAGCAAAATTAGGCACTAGATCTTTATTTGGTTTCAATTTTGTCCCCATCAGCACCAAGGATTAAGCACTAAAACAAACCCCCAGTGAAAGGGCCCATCCTGGGGACTCAAATGGAAGCTGCAGATATTTCCAAGCCCTTCCCAATTCCTCCACCCTCACATCTCTCTGCTAGACAGCAAAGTTTGCCACTTCCCAGAAAAATTAGGCACTGGATTGTTATTTTGTTTGAATTTTTTCCCCATCAGCACCAAGGATTAAGCACTAAAAGGAACCCCCAGTGAAAGGGCTCATCCTGCCCAGTGTCACTGAGTCTGTCCATTCTGGGTGGGACAAGGGCAGAATGTTGGGGTTTGTCACTCTGGATCTGGGGCCTCAAATTCTCTGCAAGGCAGGGGAAGCTGCAGATATTTCCAAGCCCTTCCCAACTCCTCCACTCTCAGATCTCTTTGTCAGACAATGAAGTTTTCCATTTCCCAGTAAAATTAGGCACTGGATCTTTATTTGGTTTCAATTTTGTCCCCATCAGCACCAAGGATTAAGCACTAAAACAAAGCACCAGTGAAAGAGCCCATCCTGGGGACTCAAATGTAGATATTTCCAAGCCCTTCTCAGTTCCTCCACCCTCACATCTCTCTGCTAGACAATGAAGTTTGCCACTTCCCAGCAAAATTGGGCACTGGATCTTTATTTTGTTTCAATTTTTCCCCATCAGCACCAAGGATTAAGCACTAAAACAAACCCCCAGTGAGAGGGCCCATCCTGCCCAGTGTCACTGAGTCTGCCCATTCTGGGTGGGACAAGGGCAGAATGTTGGGGTTTGTCACTCTGGATCTGGGGCCTCAAATTCTCTGCAAGGCAGGGGAAGCTGCAGATATTTCCAAGCCCTTCCCAGCTCCTCCACCCTCACATCCCTCTGCTAGACAGCAAAGTTTGCCACTTCCCAGCCCCTCGCTCTCCTCGCAGCCGCAGATGCATCTGATCCACGCTGCAAGATAATGATAGAAAATTACAGTGTAATAAGATAATGGGATTTATTTATAGAATTTGCTTTCCAATCACGCCCACATGATCTATGTATCCCCACACACGCACACACAGGCACTTTCTGTGTGTGTATTAGCATAAGTGGTTGGCTTTGTGGAAGCAAAATGCCACCTGGGGGATGTCGAGCTGTTCCCAAGTGGTTCAATCCCAGCGAGAAGGGTGCTGGCACATCACAAATAGTCCCCTCATCATCATAACAATGACACCATATTTCCATCACACTTCTAGCTCCAAGCACTTGGGGGGAAAAAAACAACAAAAAAAAACACAAGCAAAAAGAGGGAACAAAAATATAAACTAAATGTAAGCTGCTCCGTGCACGGGAGGGGAGGTTTGAGATGCAAGGAGAGACTCAACCAGAGACAAACCCCGTCTCCAATAGAAACAAGGCAAGGGAAATTTGAGGAGGCAGCACGTAATTAGCTGGGGATGGTCAGCACAGCAGGGCTCTTAATGAGCTTTCTCGACTCAGGGCTGTGTCAGGTTTGAGAACACGGAGGTGCAGTAGGGCAGTGGGTCTCCAAACCCCAAACTGGAGTAAAGAAGCCCAGCAAACACAAACTGAGGGTGATGAAGCACCACAACAGCTGAGCTGAGGGTGCAGTGGCTGTTCCACCTCTTGGTGGAGGTTCCCAACCCACAACAACCCTGGTTTTACCACTCAAACACCACCATGGGGCTGTTAAAGCTTTGGGATTCACGCCCTGGGTGATCTGATCCTCCTGCCATGAGGTCACTGGGTTTTATTATTTCTTTCATGAATCCCACAACAATCTGGATCCTGAAATCCAGCTACAGGGTGAAGAGAGAAGCTGTCAAAAAATGGGTCAATCACCCCCTGAAAAATAACCTTGTCCCCTAAAGAGGCATCAGGCACAGGGATGTTTGCAGGGGAAGTGATGGCAAAGTTGCTGAATGTCACAGAACCATGGAAGGGTTTGGCTTGGAAGGGACCTCAAAGCCCAGCATCATTCCCATGGGCAGGGACACCTTCCACCAGCCCAGGTTGCTCTGAGCCCCATCCAGCCTGGCCTTGGACACTTCCAGGCATGGAGAGTCATGCTACCCATCCCTGGGGGCTGAGCAACGGGGCAGGTGGGGGGGGGCAGTGGGTGAGTCTCCCTGCCCAGTATCCCGCTCAACATCACTTCCCAGTATCCCTGCCCAGTATTCCTGCTCAGAATCCCTGCCCCTTCCCAGCATTCCTGCTCAGTATTCCTGCTCAGTATCCCTTCCCAGTATCCGTTCCCAGCATCCATGCTCAGTATCCCTTCCCAGTGTCCCTTTCCAGTATCCCTTCCCAGCATCCCTGTCCAGCATCCCTTCCCAGTACCCCTTCCCAGCACCCCTTCCCAGTATCCCTGTCCAGCATCCCTGCCCAGTATCCCTTCCCAGTATCCCTGCCCAGCATTCCTGCCCAGTATCCCCTCCCAGCATTCCTGCCCAGCACCCCTTCCCAGTATCCCTGTCCAGTGTCTCTGCCCAGTATCCCTTCCCAGTATCCCTGCTCAGTATTCCTTCCCAATATCCCTGCTCAGTATTCCTTCCCAATATCCCTGCTCAACATTCCTGCTCAGCATCCCTTCCCATCTTCCCTTTCCAGTATCCCTTCCTAGTATCCATGCTCAGCATCCCTGCTCAGTCTCCCTTCCGAGTTTCCCTTCCCAGTATCCTTGCCCAGTATCCCTGCCCAGTATCCCACCCCACACAGTTGCCAGCCCCCCTGGACAGGGAGGGCTGGCACACGGAGGGATGGGGCACAGAGTGATTGCAGTCCCTCTCTCTGCCCATCTGCAGAGAGGTGCAATTATTTTCCAAGGGCTGGAGCATCTCCACGGAGCTGCTTCTCCGGGGAAGATCAAAGCCAACCTCTGATCAGGAGAGTGGAGTGAGATCCCTGCACGGGCTGGGAGAAGCAAAACATAAAGCAAAGGGGGATGGCTGGGAGCAAGGGGAAGTTTTCCATCGTTGGGGCTGGATAAACCCCAACCAGACCCTGCTGGGTCGGTGTCTCACCTCTGACATTCCAGCATGGAATGACTGGGCTCTCCCAGCCCCCCAGGGAGCTGCTCTGGCCATGGATTTGGGTGGGCAATGGAGGGTTGGTCACCCCCCATCCTCCAGCATCCAGAACCCACCCCAGCTCAGCTCTGCCAGTGGGACAGCCAAGCCTTGGAGGGGTTCTTTTGGAAATGCAAAGGACCAGGAGGACCCAGATCATCTTTTATAGATGCTGCTGCCTCGGGCAGAAAAGCCGAAGCAAATTCCAGCACTTCAGCACTCCTTTGATTTCAGCACCTCCAACCAGGGAGGAGGGAAAGCCCCCCCAGCAGCCCTGAGCCCGGGTGGCTCCTCCAGGATGTCCCAGCACCACGTTCCCTCCTGCCAATCCCTGGCACAAACATCTCCTCAGTGACCCCCATCTGGGGGCAAGGGGGGCAGAAGCTGCAGGAGTGACAGAGGTTCCCTCTCCCTTCAAACAGAGTTGTGTTCTATATTCAAATGGCAGTTTAATGAGCCTTTCCCTATTTCCAGCAACTTTATCACATCATTAAAGCATAGAATGAATAATACATCTAGTGATGGGTTACACTGAACTCCAGACCTGCTGCTGCTTCAAACGGAGCAGGGAGGGGAGGCAGCTGGAGGCCGTGGTGCTCCTGAGGGTGGGAGCTGTGCTGGGAGAGATGGAGGGATCTCGGCTCTGATGTGCCCAATCCCACCCAGGGGAACCAGCCCAGGATGCCAAACTCCTGCCATTTGAACTCAGGGATGAACAGGAGCTGCTCTTACCCAGAACATCCCTCCTGCTTTCCTCTCTGACCCGCAGAAGAAAAACAACTCTTCTTTTTAAAATGTTTTAACGTTCTTTTTAATTATTGCTTGCACCAGATCCATCCTCAGACGCTGGGCAGGGGCTGATCCCAGCCCAGGCTCCGGGTGTGCTCTGTCCACAGCCCAGCTCTGCCTCTTGCCATCCTTAAACTGAGGCAAATTGGGTCAAAAGGTCTGATCCAGGTCCCATCAGACCTTGCCAGGTGAGGTCTTGGCCAAACTGTGCTGTTGGCAAAGCAGAGTGTTCATTCCATCCCCGGGATGGACGGCTCTGCTGCTCTCAGAGGCAGCACTCAGGCACCCAGGGGTGTCCTGCACCCCAAGGTGGCCTCAGCACAGGCTCAGCACCCCCAGGAAAAGAAAAAGATCTCATTTATTAAAATGAAAGCTCATTTAAAACAGGAGAAAAAGTTTTAAAAAAAAACAAACACCCCAAGAGGCCAAAACAAACCTCGTTCAGTGCAGGGGGTGAAGTGTGTTCTCCCCAAGGGAAAATGAAGCAATTAATGCTGGAAAGATTCAAAGATTTTATGGTTTGGGGCTTTTTTTGTAATTTGTCCTCATCAAAACTAGTCTTTATGTATTTATTTCTTTTTTTTGGCCCATTGTTTGTGGGCATTGATTTCTTTTTCTCTTATTCTTTCTGATTGCTGAATTTCGGATGGTGCTTAGTGAGGTGAAAAAAGCCATCTTGTGTTGCTGATAAGGCTGGAGATAATGGCAGAGGTCAGGGAAGAGCTGGGAAAGAGAAGAGAGGAGGGGGAGAAGTTCCAGCTCCATCCTTGCTCCCGCCAAACCTGCAGAAAAGCAGCATCAAGTGGCCCAGAATGGTTAATGAGGTGGATTTTTCCCCCGGGCCAGCCCGGAGGAAGAAAGGAAGGAAACAATTTCACTGTATTTCCTCTTTATCTGATCTCAGTCATTTTAATTTGTGATCTCTTTGAGGTTTCTCCTTTTTTCCCTTTTTTCTTCTCTGCTCATCCTCCCCTGGATCGTGTGTTGAGCTGAGTAATGGATGACATTGCAAGGAAAAGGGAGGGGTTTTGTCTGGCCCAATAACCACTTCCAAGGTTGCACGTGCCAGAGGGAGCTGGTGCTTTCAAGGTGAGGCAGAAAGGAGGAGAAAAACCCTTCTCTTATCAGATCTTAATAAAATAAGTTTGCCACTGTATTCCCATCACGAGCCAAGAGCAGCCTCATCCCTTTCCATTTTTATCTCCATCAAGGATGGTGAAGCTGGTCCTGAGTGACCACCCAGGGGAAAAGAAAAGTAACTGCTGGGTAAGAGAGATCAGACTTTAAGCAGAGACTTAGAAAGAGAGAATCAGGGACCTCAAAGCCCATCTCATCCCACCCCCTGCCTTGGGCAGGGACACCTCCCACCAGCCCAGGTTGCCCAAGTCCCGTCCAACCTGGCCTTGGACACTTCCAGGGATTGGGCAGCCACAGTTTCTCTGGGCAGCCTGTGCCAGGACCTCTGAGCAAAGAATATCAGTCCCCAATATCCACTCTAAATTTAGTTTAAAACCATTCCCTCTTGCCCTATGGAGAGGTCCAAGGGAATTGCATGGGAGCCCTGGGAATGCACAGGGCACAGGGGAGGCCGAGGAGTGTCTGAACCCAGAGAGCAGCAGCTCCAGAAAGCTGCAGGAAGGCTCCTCACTCGGTTTGAGGGTTTTATTTTTTCATAGCATTTCAAAGAAGCAATTTGATAAAATGGCTATTAATTATGCTTGTCTTTGTTTGAGCAATTAAGGGGCCATTCCACTTCTGGGAGAGCCCAGACGGAGCCTGAACGAGGTCAAAGCAAAGCAAAGCCACCTCGAGCTTAATTATAAAAGCAAGTTTGATGCTCTGAATTTGGCCTCTGGAGCTGGGTTTTGTTCCAAGACCAAGGGAGAGGTCTCTGCATCCCAAACCACTTGGGGGAGCAGGAAGGGGGGTGCAAACAAAACCTTTGAGTGGCAGGAACAAGGGGATGGCAGGAGCTGCCCAGGAGGGAATCTCGGCTTCGATGCCGGCACGAGGACAACCTTGCGGTGCCAATCCAGGGAGAAACGGAGCCCTGCAGCTCTAATTAAAAGGGCTGCTGTAGCTAATGATCTGCCCAGTGCTAATTAACTCCAAGCCGTGGCTGCTCCACGAGCTCCTGCTCTGCTGCTGTTCGTGCCTTCCCCAGGCTCCTCCCGGGCTCGGCGTTCCCTCTGAGCCGGCCCTGGGAAGATCTCCCGAGCACGGATAACTAAATCTTTGCAGACCTCGGAGGTCTCTCCTCCTCCTTCTCCTCTCTCCTCTCTTCTTATTTCATTTTTTTCTTCTCTAATTTGCTCGATTCTGCTTCTAAGCCTCAGAAATTGGTGACTCGTAACAGAAGTGTCTTCTCAGCCGTATTTATAGCCACGCTCCCAGAAGGTTCAGGTGGCAGGGAAGTTTAAATTTAGCTCAGGGAGGCAGCAAGGATGCAGCCTTGTCCTTTGGGAGAGGATTTTCCCCACTTTCCCCCCCAGTCTGGGTAAGAATCCTCCCACACGCTGCTCTGATGGGGTGATTTTGGATGCAGGGTTTGTGTGGAAAATTAAGGTTCCACGTTGGTGTCAGGTGGAGAAACCATCAGATTCGGGATTGTTTTTAATGTGATT
Organism: Manacus vitellinus; assembly: GCF_001715985.3. Lineage (NCBI taxonomy): Eukaryota > Metazoa > Chordata > Aves > Passeriformes > Pipridae > Manacus > Manacus vitellinus. The sequence goes on from NW_021940545.1 coordinate 1,413,069, forward strand.
GCCTGTCATATGTGAGAGGCTATTGCACCAGGGAGAAATAGGTTTCCCAACCCAAAAACTGACCTGTGGGGCCTTGATCCTTTCCTACACCGGTCCAACCCTATTCCATCGTCTCCTCCTGAGAGAAATACAGTCCTGTGGAAGCGTGACTGGCAGCCAGCCTTTGCCATCTGCTCTGGCCCCTCATTATGGATTCACAACAAACATATGTGACAATTAGATCCGTACACACATCTCGTGGCTCAGATGGGATGGGAAGGCGGGCATATGGTCCCTGCCCAATGAATCCCACGCCTGAGCTGGGGCTGCTCCTGAAGAAGACAAGGGGGAAGAGGGATGAGATGTTCTCCTCACTTACACTTGTGTGCAGAAGGAAGGTTTGGAAGAGGAATCCTGCTCTGCTAGAGAAGGGAGATAAAGGATGGTGAGGAAGGATCACAGAATCCCAGAATGTGCTGAGTTGGGAGGGACCCACAAGGATCATCCAGTCCAACCTCAGCCCTGCACAGGCCCAGCCCCAAGAGTCACCCCCTGTGCCCCAGAGGATCAGCCAAACTCTCCTGGAGCTCTGGCAGCCTTGGGGCTGTGCCCACTGCCCTGGGGAGCCTGGGCAGTGCCCAACCAGCCTCTGGGGGAAGAACCTTTGCCTGAGATCCAACCTGAGCCTGCCCTGACACAGCTCCAACCATTCCCTGGCTGCTGTCCCTGGTCCCCCCAGAGCAGAGTTCAGTCCCTGCCCCTCCTCTGCCCCTGCCCAGGCAGTTGGAACTGCACTGAGCTCTCCCCTCAGCCTCCTCTTGTCCAGCTGAACACACCAAGTGCCCTCAGTGTCCTCACACGGCTTCAAACCACGGCTGTGCCATGAGCATCCTGTGCCATGAGGATCCTGTGCCAGGAGGTTGCCAGGCTAGAGGAAAGCAATGGAAGGCTTTGGGTTGTTAGTTTTCATTTAAAAGTTTAAATCATCACATCCCTGGAAGATGTTCCTGGGGTGAATCCAAAGCAAAGGCTTTGCTCAGGGTTCTGGTTGGTCAGCAGCTCAGTGGAAGGAGAAACAGCTGCTCCAGCCAGGCTGGAGAAATGCTGGATATCCCAAGCCAAGGGATAAAACCCACAGTATTTCAGGAAGAAAATTCCTTCTTTCCTGAAGAGGAAAACATGGAAAAATGAATACAGTTGGTCATGCCCAGCCTCAATCTCTGTGGGAATAGAGACAAGCTGAGTTTTAAATTAATGAAGGCACAAAGCTAAAGGATCAAAATAAAAGAGAAGCCCTGCAAAAAGCCCCTCAAGGGCTGGGAGATCTCACCAGGGAGCTGGGATGGCTGGGGGCTCCTGCAATGGAAGAGTTGGACTCTTCCTAGGTGTGAGGGATTTGCACTTCCAGGCTTGGCACTGTTGCTTGGAGGAGGATAAAGAAGCTGCCCTGACTCACGTGTCTCCTCCTGCCTCTGCCCCAGACCAGCTTGATCCAAGTTTAGCACATTCCCCATCCACAGGGAATATTTAGGAACGTGTGGAAAATGCCAGAGGACGGATGGAGGATGCACTTGGTGTTGAGGGAAAGGAGAGTCTGTCAGATGTACCCCAGGGTGGGTTTGGGAATTGCCTTCCCTTTGCACCTCCTGGAAATGCAGGGATGCTGCTGGGACACGAGGGCATGGAGCATTTCCCTCCCCCAGGGAGCAGGGCTGGGCTGCACATGGAGTGCAGAGAGGACTTTGCTTTCCCTCCCAGCCCCCTCTGTGTTTCCAGGGAAGGGAAAAAAGCACCTTTTTGGGAATTGCACCACAAGTCACATCACAGCGGGCAGGGAGGAAGGGAAGGGCTGGTTGGACAAAGGAGGGTGGGAAGCAGCAGCACTCATGTGGATGCTCCTCCCCACACTCCCCCAATTAATAAATTAACTCAAATTCCCGGAATCAGGAACTCCAAGAAGCTTTTCCTACATGTGCTGTCCCCTGGAGCTTAATCCTCCTTCGATGCCAGTGATTGAAGCTTTCAATCACAACCCAAAGCTGGAAGGTCTCACTGAAAATCACCCAAGGCCAAATATGGAGGAGGAAAATCCATCTTTTCAGCCAGAACTTGCTGAAACTACTTCTTTGATTATTGGTTTTTTCCCTTACACTACCCCAAACTGCAAGAGAAACACAAACATTTTGTAAAAAATGGAAATATTTGCTATTAAGGTTTTCGTATGAAAAATCCAGTTTTGCTTTTTCTAGAAAAATATCTGGGTTTTTTTCACTATTGAATTAAATCCTCTGATAGAAAATGTTTCAAATCCCTGTGTAATGTGGGTATTAACACTGTTATTTTTCCCTACAAAACTGAGGCAAGGGGATGTTTCTGCACCAACTTTTGCAGAGGTTGAAGAGCCTGTGCTGCACCAAGAGCCACCTGTCCCCGGCACAGTGAGAAGCACAAGATGCTAAAGAGGTTCCAAAGGAACACAAAATTCTCCTTTTCAGGCCATAACACCTGTGTGGCACAGAGAGGAGCCAGGAATTTATGGCTGGATGTTATTGTGCCCCCAAAACAGCTTCTCCCTGGACATCCTGTGTCAAAATAGAGGCAAGGCTCCAAAAATGCGTTAAAAATTCACTTTAAAAAAAAAAAAGATCTAAAATCCACCTAAAAAAAGGTCTACAATCCATTTTAAAAAAATATCTAAAATCCATCTAAGCCTCCCCACCATCCCCTGCCATCCCTTCTTTGCCTTTTTTTTCCTCAGCCCTCAGCCCTCAGCAAATGCCACTGTTAAATACTGCCCGAGGAAACGGCTGAAGAAACCAAAACAGAGTCACTGGAGTTGGAGACAGATCATGGAAAGAGAGGAGATAAATCCTGAGGACACAGCAGGCACGGGGAGGGAAAGACAAATACTGAAATAAATATGAAAAGAAGACAAGTTTGGGCTACAGGGAGTGTGTGAGCCAGAGAGAGAGAGAGAGAGAGGAAATGGCACTAAAAGAGACGAGGTTTCCTGGAGACAAAGGTAAAATTGGGAAAAATGAGATCTAAGCTGAAGGGGGATAAATCACGAGGGCAGCAACGCCTGAGAATTATTGGGAATGAAGCCTTCCCAGTAAGTGAGACATTCCCTGGAAGATGGATCTGCTGCAAGCAACAAATGCAGTGATGGAGACAAAGACAAAGCCAGAGGGAGGAGACAAATTGGTTGGGTGACCCTGACTTGTCTTGTCCTCCCCAAGGGGGTTCTGCAGCCACATTCCCAGGGGGGTTGGCCTTCAGGAAGCTCCTCCTGCTCAGCTTTAGTGCTGCTTCCCCCAAAAGAGAAAGATTTGGAAGGAAAACAATACAGGGAGCAGGTATTTTTGCACAGGGAGATGTGTATCCAAGACGTCAGAAGCTCTTTATTTCCAAAAAAAAAAGGGTGGAAAAATGGGGGCAAAGTGTGCTCAGGCTGCAGCTGCCTCCTCTAGAGGGGGGTTCAACCATGCAGCTCATAGAATAATATTATCTATGATATATTAGATATCATTTTATAGATATAAATGGTTATTTGGGTTGGAAAAGACCCTTTAGTTTGAGTCCAGCACTGCCAAGGCCACCACTAAACCATGTCCTTGAGTGCCATGTCCACACATCTTTTAAACCCCTCCGGGTCAGAAGATGCATCCAACCCTTTTTGCCGAAGGTTTTTAGCAGGAATATTTCATCCCACAGCTTCTTCAAAAGAAAAAAAAAACCCAAACAAACCAGTTTCTAAACATGCCAACACCTCCCAGAGCTTTAAATCCTGCACAGAGACACCGGCACGGGCCCGGGAGCCAGGGCTGGGCTGGGCAGCTCTTCAGCAGGATTGTCACCCTCAGGCTCCTCTCTCTTCTCCTTATCCACAGATAAATAACAGCAGCGATCCTAAATCGAGATCACAACATGCTTTACACTTCTGAGCTGCACTTGGAGCAAGGAAAGCTCTCCCCAGGCTGTAGGAAGACAGCAGGGGATTTTTTTTCCCCTCTGTGCCAGGCAAAGCTGTGACATAAAGCCTACGGCTTGTTACAGGCTTTTTTTTTTTCTTTATCCACATCTCCCCCACTTTGCTTTGGCAAGAAAATGAGTTTTCAGCTGGGAAGAGCATATGCCATGCCAAACACACCCCCAAATTTCCACTGGGAGAGCAGAAATTTGCACACCAACACACGGCAACTTGGCAGCTCTCTTTTATTGGGGGGGGGAGGGAGTATTAAAAAGCCAACGGTTTCTGAAGAGAAAACACTGTGTTTTCCCACAAAAACAACAACTTACTGCTTGCTCATAAACCTATTGCAACATCTTTGTTCATTTTGCAGCAGTTTGTGTCTGGCACAAGGCTCTTGGTGTGATTTTTGGTGCAAACATGGAAATTCAGGTGGTTTGAAGGTGGATTTGAAGCTGATCTAGATGGGGACAGCAGGAGAAGGGGAGTCTACAACTGCCTGGGCAGGGGCAGAGGAGGGGCAGGGACTGAGCTCTGCTCTGGGGGGACCAGGGACAGCACCCAGGGAATGGCTGGAGCTGTGTCAGGGCAGGCTCAGGTTGGATCTCAGGCAAAGGTTCTTCCCCCAGAGGCTGGTTGGGCACTGCCCAGGCTCCCCAGGGCAGTGGGCACAGCCCCAAGGCTGCCAGAGCTCCAGGAGGGTTTGGCTGATCCTCTGGGGCACAGGGGGTGACTCTTGGGGCTGGGCCTGTGCAGGGCTGAGGGTTGGACTGGATGGTCCTTGTGGGTCCCTCCTGACTCAGCATATTCTGGGATTCTGGGATCCCCTCAGGCAGGGCTTGTTGTCCCCAGAGCCTTGGGGACAAGCTGGTGGTTGCTGTGCCCCCCTAAGCAGCATCAGGGGGGTTTCACTGGGGTTTCCCAGAACACCAAAGGTTTCCCTTGGGAGTTTTCTCCTGAGCCAAGCACAGAGAGCAAAATGCAGGAGCCAAAAGAAAGAGGAGACACCAAAGCTGGTGTCAAAGCTCAGCTGAGCTCAAATATCCACCCAGCACATCCCACTGCTGTGTCCTTGTGTTTGTGCATCCCACACCTGCTCCTCGTGCCCGTGGTTTTATCTGCCCATGTTCCCCCTGCTCTCCCGGCCTTTCCCCTTCCTCCTCTCTCTGATTTATATAATTTGAAGTCCTGTTTGGGAGCTGATATTATGACACGTCCAGACTTCAAAATAAACCTCCCTCTTGATACCAGGTTATTTTATTGGGTGCATCAAGGCTGAAAACAACCTCATTCATCTTAAGAAATGTATTTTCCCATTTGCTGTATAAATACATACATGTTTCCCTGCATTATTCACCTGGGCACGGCAGATAGATGAGCAGCAACAAAGGCACCACATTTTTATTTCTCATTCTGTAACAGAAAAGGCACCAGGGAGGTTTGTGGCAAGAGCTCAGCGGTGCGGAAAAATCAGCTGGGGCAAAGGGTGGGGAGAAAATGGAAGAGGGAGGAGATATCCCACTTCCAAAGTGCTCCAGGGATGAGGACAAGGTGTAGTCTTCAGGGTCTTTTTCCACATCAGGGAGATGGCCTGAAAACACAGGAATTGGAGGTCGAAAAAAGCCAAAGGGCAGATAAAAAATAAGGAGAACAAAAAAAATAGGCAAAGAAGAAGAGGGAGGGATGACAAGAGAGGGGGAAAAATGAATAATTGAAAGTCTGTAATAAACAGGGTGTAGACACATGGAAAAAAAATGCCTGTGTGAAAATGTAATTACTGGCTGTATCAATAACATCAGCAGCAGCCCTGCTGCCAGGGGTTATGGCCAAAACAAAAGCCATAAGTCTCGTGGTCGCTCGATTCCGAGGTGCCGTGGAAATCACCCCTGTTTGGGTCTGGGCACCTTCATTCCCCCACACCCCCGTGGGGATTTTGTGAGAGAATTAAGGGGAAACTCAGCCTTTCTTAAACCACTCGTGAGGCTCACACAGGACTCTGAATCCTGATGGGTTTTAGCTGCAGTTCCACTGGTCCTGTAGAGACCAGATTAGGGGAAAGATGTTGGTCAACAGCTCCCATGGCCAACAGACCAATGGCCAACAGACTCAGTGGCCAACGGCTCCCATGGCCAACAGACTCAGTGGCCAACAAACCCAATGGCCAACAGACCAATGGCCAACAGAACCAATGACCAACAGACACAGTGATCAACAGAACCAATGGCCAACAAACCCAATATGGTCAACAGACCAATGGCCAACAGAACCAATGACCAACAGCTCCCATGGCCAACAGCTCCCATGGCCAACAGCCCAAATGGCCAACAAACCCAATGGCCAACAGTCCCAATGGCCAACAGCCCCAGAGGCCAACAAACCCAATGGCCAATATTTCTGATGGCCAACAGCCCCAGTGGTCAACAGCTCCTGTAGCCAAAAACACCAGTGGCCAACAGCCCCAGTGGCCAACAGCCTTGATGGCCAACAGGCCCAGTGGTCACCAACTCCAATAGTACAGTACCAATGGTCAGGAGCCCCAGTGACCACCGGGTCAGGGGATGCCAGCACAGCCTGGGGATGCTCTTCAGAACTGTGTGGCAGCTGATTTCTTGCCCTCAGGAAGCAGAAAGCACAGGGAAAGAGTTAACCCCCCACTCCCCTTCCTTTGGAGCCCAGGATGACTCGCAGCCAACAGCTGCTATTTTTAAATCACTGCTGGGGATACGCCGTGGATTTCTCTTAATTGGACATCACTGCTGACGGTAATGAGTCCAAAATAAGACTCTCTTTCTCTTCATTAACTTTCTGCATGAATTTGGAGTTTGATTTCATTGCACCAAGAACCCTCACTTACCAGCCACTGCAGTGCTACCATGGGATAATGGTTTCTTAAACTCATCCCGAGTAATGGGATAGAAAATCAAATTCTTTATCCCTAGAAACTGTGACCTGCCCTGCCCCAGCCTGCTGCAGCCTGGGGACCTCACTGACCCTGCGAGTCCATCATCTTCTGGGGAACTCAACCCACCAGGTAGGTGTCCCGTGGTGGTCCTGCTTTAGCCTCCCCCACCCCCGGGGTCAGTGGGAGCAGCCCCGAGCAGGAGGGTGTTCCTGCCCCTCCACCCCATCCCCTCCCACCCCACACCCTGCTCAGTGCTGCTCCTCCCCAGGGCCCTGCCCTGCCTGTCCCCAGAGGGGCCGATAAACCCGAGTGAGATGCAGATTTAATGTTATCAGGAGATGCAGGGCATGTTTAGCAGGAACTTGAAGGATCATAGCAAGAGGTCTGGATGTAATCCAGGCTGCAGAAGATAAGCAACTGAAAAGCTGCTTCTGCTCCTTCTTCTTTTCCTTTTTTCTTTTTTTTTTTCCTCTTTCTTTTCTTTCCTTTTTTTTTCCCCCACAGTTCAAGATTGCAAAGAGGCTGAGAAAGAAGAAAGGCAGACACAGGGACCGAGTGATAAGGGGTGATGGACATGACGCCACATCCTCCCCGAGAATCCCAGAGATTGCCAAGCATTGAGAAATCAAACTGACAAGTGGGAACACGGGCTCAGCATAAGAAACGGCGGCTTGTGCCGAGCTCCTGCAGGCCTGGAGAGCTTTTGGCTTCTCCTCACGATGGATTAAGTGGATGTTGGCAATAGATAATTCTGAACTCCTCCTGCAGTGTGTTCTGGCTTGTCATGTCCTTGGGGAGGCCTGGAGCAGACAGACAAGCACCCAGCGTGGTGCTCACAGGCAGGGACTCCCAGAACAAGGCAGAGGGACTGGGAATAGCCAATCCTGCAAGGCTGGAGACACCAGGGAACCTTTTCATCCCTGGCCAGCATCAACCATGTCTTTCCTGGCATTGCCAGGGACGGGTGAGGAACCAGGCCAGGATTTCAGCCCGTTTGGCTGCAGGAGACATTGGCAGCTCAAATTCAGTAGATTCCCCAAGAACCAGTGGAGATGGGAACCTCCTCAGACTTGGAGGGTTGCAGCAATTTTTGGCAGGTTTGGGAAGAGAAGTAGCCCTGAACCCCAAGTTGCTCAGCTCAGGGGAGCAGCAGGAAGGTACAGCACAACCAAAAGGTGCTCCCTGTCTGCTGTGCTCGCCTTGGCTCATCCTCTTCACCTCAGTTTCCCTCCCACCTCAACTGAAAACCATTCCTACATCCTGCAGGAACAGAGTGGGGGAGGCAGAACCGCAGGAGGAGAAAGGAGAGCTAAATCTCAATATCAGCACAAAAGAAAACAAGAAGAAAAAAGCTCCCAGCATCAGGCAGGTGCAACGGTGCCCTGGGGGAAAAACATCCCGATAACGAAAAATACAGAAATACAATCCTCCTTCCTGATTATTTTGCAGTCCCACGTGTGCAGCAGCAGCTCAGATCCAATCCTTGCTCCTGAGAATGTTATTTGAGCCTTTCCCAGCTCCCCCTTTCCCCTCCTTGCTCAGCTCCTTCGCGTTGCCGAGCGCGGCAGAAGGAGCTGCTCCCAAAGGGCAGGGGATGCTGAGCGTGGAGATCAGAGCTGGAGGCTCTTTTGAAAATCCCCAGGGCAAAGGAGCAGGACTGAAACAAGGTGCCCTGGCTGAGCTAAAAATTGGCCAAGAAATCCAGTGGCTTTGATAGAAAATGCCTTCCTTCCCCTTTGATGCTCCTGTCCATGCAACGCTGGGTGCTGAGCCCATAGCACAGCTTTCACCAGAGGGAGAGGCAGGAAAAAACATGCCCAGATATAGATATTGTGTCCTCTGCTGAACCAGAGCGATGGCAGGGAACGTGGATGTTTTAATTTATAGGTTTTAAAGGCTGGAAAGTGTCTATAACCCAAATGAGAAATAAAGATTGCGACATGAAAGCCCATCAGTGTAAGCAGTGATTGCTCATCCAGGCACAAACTGAGTATTCCTGGGCCAGAAAATCAGAACTGCAGAGAGAATAAAACCACTTGGAAAGTGATCCCTACACACATCCACGTACACACACATCATATCCAAACCCTTGGGATTTGTGACTCTTGGGGTTGTCCTGTGCAGGGCCAGGAGCTGGATTAGATGATCCTTGTGGGTCCCTTCCCACTGGGCACACTCTGGGATTCTGGGATTTCGGAGCACCAACGTGTTTTGGGGTGTTTGTAAACATGTGATGAGCGTAATTTTTGGTTTGAATTGTTTTCTGCCCATTTTCATAGAATCATAAAATCCCAGAATCCCAGAATGGTTTGGATTGGAAGGGACCTTAAAGCTCATTTCATTCCATACCCTGCCATGGCCAGGGACATCTCCCACTAGCCCAGGTTGCTCCAAGCCCCGTTCAACCTGGTTGGGAACACTTTTCTTAACTTATAAGGAATCAGTTCAAAGCCCACAAGGACAGAACTGAAATATCTTGGAATTTTGATGAATCATGAGATGTCCACTTGGGATGCCCAATCACCCCACCCCTGCCTGTGCCACCCAGCCCGATGCAGGTCTGCAGAGATACTGATCTCCAATAAACCCTTGAGCACTGGGAGAGATCCAGAAAGCCAAAAGAAAACGAATGTTGTGCCAATATGTAGGAAGGATAAACAAGATGACCTGTGTAATTACAGCCCTGTCAGCCTGACATTGATTTTGGGCAAAATAATGGGATGTCTGCTACGGGACTTGTTTAATAAGGAATTAAAGGGAATAACATAAAAGATGCCAATCAAGCAGGATTTATGGAAAATAAATCTTGCCCTGCTAAGTTGATATCTTTTTTTGATGAGGTTATAAATTTGGGCTGATAAAGGTGACGCCGTCAGCGCGACGCACTCGGGCTCTGGCAAGGTTGGGTCCTGCGTGACATCTTGATTAAGAAACTGGGAGGGCAGGAAATCACCGTGGCAGAAATTAGATGGATTAAAAACTGCCTGCTTGACAAGTTCCAAAAGGCACCTCTGGAAGAGGGAATCAGCAGAGCCTCCTGCTCCCCACTCCCTGGGAGGGCTGGCCCTGCCACCCCACATTTCTCTCCTGGAAGGAAACATCCCATCAGCCCTGAGGAAATTTGGAGCTGACACAGAGATCAGGGAATGGCAGCAGGGAAGAGGAAAGGGCATCGATATAAGGTGCATTTTAATAAAGAGATTCAGCAGTGCTGGGCAAGGAAGGCTCTTCCCTTGGCAGCAGGGATGGGAGATGGGCCTGGAAGGGGCTGGACAAGGATTGGAGGAGGAAATAATGGAATCACAGGATCCCAGGATGGGATGGGTTGGGTTGGGAGGGATCTTGATGCTGATCTCATTCCACCCCCTGCCATGGGTAGGGACAACCTGGCCTTGGACACTTCCAGGGATCCAGGGGCAGCCACAGCTTCTCTGGGCAACCTGGGCCAGGGCCTCCCCACCCTCACAGGGAACAATTCCTTCCCAATATCCCACCTAACCCTGTCCTCTGGCAGTGGGAAGCCATTCCCTGTGTCCTGTCCCTCCATCCCTTGTCCCCAGTCCCTCTCCAGCTCTCCTGGAGCCCCTTTAGGTACTGTAAGGAGCTCTCAGGTCTCCGTGGAGTCTTGTCTCCTCCAGGTGAACCCCCAGCTCTCCCAGCCTGGCTCCAGAACAGAGGGGCTCCAGTCCTGGAGCATCTCCATGGCCCTTCTGCAGTGCTTTTCAGGCTGAAAAGCATCTTTTCAATCTTTTTGGTACAAAAAAGTAAAAACTCCAAGGTATTTGGGAGCAAACCCACTTTGGTTCCCGCCGAGGAAGCCATCCAACACCCCGCTCCGTGCTCACCACTTCCACCCTGCTCTGCTCCCTCCACTTCAGCTCCTTTCCTCACCCATTTCGCAGGATTTCAAGGAATTGCAGCACTTAGATGCTGTTGCAAATCCCACGAGGCACCTGGCTAAACCTTTAGGCTTCAAACTATATTAAAAATGTGTCCTGGAGTGCCTTGCCTGAGGCCAAGCCCTGCAGGACTGAGGCTGTTCAGCAGATCCCTGCTTCAGGTGGGCTTTGGGCACCTCCCTGCTCTCCAGCTCCCACCCTTTTCTCCAGGATTGTGCCTTCCCCCGGGAAAAACCCCTCTTGCAAGCCCCAGGTAGGTACAGCTGCTGGGATTTTGGAGCTGCCTGGTGTGATTTCTCACCCAACACTCCAGGGCTCTCCACAGTGAGCACTTTATTGCTTCCAGAGTGGTTTTTTTCCAGCTCCTGCAATCCAGTGCCCGAGAATAATGGACAGGCTTCAACCAAAGGAATTTAATTCTGCTCCCACTCCTTTCAGATCAGAGCCTGTGTCAGCAGGGTGCTCTTACAGTGAGAGACTATTACAGCTCATCCAACACTTGGCAAGTTCTCAGTCTGGAGAACTGGTTTGTGCTCCGGGATTGCTGTTCCTGGTGCATGTTAATGGAGAGCCAGAGCTGGGGCTGGGGCTGGGGGGGAACACAAGCCTTTGGTGCCAAAAAAACCACGCTGGAAAACTCTTGTGGAAGTCTGGGGTTGGTGAGAACTGGAGGACCCACACCATGTCTGATGGCCCAGCAGGAATTATTGAGCTGAGTAAATTCTTTTCATCCTGTTTCCATCCGTGAGGAAAAGCAGGAGGCAATTCCACCAGAGATGTACGGAATTCCTCAGGGATGGCTCCTCGTCCCAGGTCCATGGAGCATCATCAGCACTTAGACCAAATTCAGACACAAACCTCCCCCTCTTTTGGTTTTTTACTTTTTTTATTTTTCATTGCAGAAAAGCCCTGGGAACAAAGTGACCTGCAGACAAATGTTCCACCTAACAAACAATTCACAGCCCCCTCAAATCCACCCTCCACACCTTTTCCCCTCTAATTTATAGTTTGCATTTCCCTGTTGGGGCCAGGCAGAGGGGAATGCAACCCAGGAATCCTGTTCCCTGTGCTTCTGCCTTGCCAAAATCCACCATCTCCCCTTCCCCTGCCCTGAGCAGGCATCAAACTCCCTTTAACTCCAGCAAACGCTCCCCGGGCCCGGCCCAAGAGGTGACTTGAGGATGCTCTGCTTGTCACTATGGATGACACATGCCTCTCTCTCAGGATGTGGTATAATGAGCTTCTTCGTGGTCTCCCAAGGCAGAAATGTATTTATGGCACAAGGGGAGATTTATAGAGTTTTTCTTTAAAATCTGTCAGCTAATAATAGCCGTGGCTGGGCCGGGTGAGCCGGGCTGGCACGCAGGTATAAATCAGCTGGGCCAGCACTTCCTCCCATTTGCACACCAAGGAGATAATATCCTGTGCAAATGTTTGCACCAGAGAGAGAAGAGTAAGAAAATATTCCAGCCAGGTGCCCAAATCATGATACCTCACATATATCCCAGTGCTCCCCTTGTGCTTCGCTGCCAGAGCATCCAGCCCCAAATCACTGTGATCTTCCTGCAGACCCCAGAGTGCTTCCCGAGGCAGGGATAGCCCAGCAAGGAGAGGTTATCCATGCTTCACAGGATTCATTTTTACCCTACCAAGTGACCTATATATCTTTGTCCTCAACCAGCAGCGAAGTCGATAAAACGCCTCCCGTTGTCCCCTGACATCCCAGAGCCTCAAATAGCACAAATGCCCTAAAGAGCACTTTTTTTCCCCCAAATAAAATAGATGCATCTAATTTTTATTTATTTATTTATTTATTTTTGTCAGTGGGGGTCGGGATAAAATAGCTAACAGGTTCCAGAGGGATGTATCCTGTTAATTCCACTCATGATAAAGGTCTTTTAAAATGCCACTGCTGCCTGAAGTGCTGATGAGTTCCCAGGTTTGCTGATTTGTGGAGCGTGGGCCGGGCTCCCAGAGGAGCCCATTAGGTGGCCCATGGACAGGCACTGGGATGCAGCTACAGCAGTCCCAGGCTGAAAGCATTCCTGAGCAATTCCATGCATTTCCCAGCTCCTGCAGCAAGGCTCAGGGAGGGGGGACAGGTCTCTGAACAGCTCCTGCTTGTTTTCTC
>NW_021940545.1:1426431-1434761 GCF_001715985.3 Manacus vitellinus
ACATAAATGCAGGTTTGCAAATGGGCATTTTACCCCAAAGTCTTGGGGGGCAAAACTTCTCTGAGAGCCCCGTGCAGATGCAGTGGATCCCATATTCCATCCCCTTCTATTCCCACCCACTAATTCCATCCACTGGAAGCAAAACCCAGCAAATATAAGGAATCTGTTCAGCCACCCAACACCAGGATGAGGACAAAGCAGGTCTTTAAGGCACCTTCCAAGCCAAATCATTTTGAGATCCTCTGATTTTCTGCTGGGGAGGAAGCACATGGGGATGAACAGGCCCCACATTTTTCCCCAAGTCATCACCACCTTGCCATGGTGCCTCTCACCCCTTCTTCCTGTCCTTCACCCATTGCCCCCAAAAACTCATGCAAGCCACACCACAGGGACCAAATCCTTATTTCCTGCCCAGTTCACATATTTGTGCAAGTTGGCCCTGAGAGGTTCCCGGGGTGATGTCCCCGTGTCCATCACAGCCACCTCAGTTCTGCTCGGGGCAGTTTTATCCCTTCCTGCAGGGCTGGCCTGAGCTCGGGGCTGGCCTGTGTAATTCAATAGGTTTGCAGATCTGTCTCGGGTCAATTTTAATTCTATTTAAAGGACAGTCGATAGAGGCACCTCTGGGGTTTTCTCAGGCAGAATTTCATATTGTGCTTCACATGCACCGAATGCACCAGCCAGGGGAGCAGGAATTTCAGCATCCATGAGGCATCGAGGATGGGATGGGAAGCACTTGGAAACCTTTCTCCTGTGCTATTTTAGGCTCGCTCTGAGACCCTCATGAGCTGGCTCAGGGAGGAGAAGGCTCCTGATGTGATTTTTTTGTGCTCTCTTGGTGCTCGTGGAGGCACAAATCAGCCTCTTCTCGAGCATCAGCAGCCAGAAGCTCACTCTGATGCCCAATTTGCACCACTGGGAACCCAGTCCTTGAGGTCTGGAGGAGGTGACATGCAGCAAAAAGGAGAGACCCCAAAAAGCACGAGATCTGAGCAGCACTGCCTGGCCATTAGAACCTGCTCTGCCTCCCTGTTCACCATAAAACCCGGGGTAATGTCCCAGAGAAGAGCAGGATATTAATAAGGAAAGAAAGCTTTCAATGCTGCTGCTCGTCTAAAACGTTCCCTTAAGTGCAGGATGAGATGTTGGAGCACTAAGATGCAGTTTTTATGCAACTGAATAAAAGGGAAAAATGATATCACCGCTGGAAAAACCGGAATGTGTGCAGGGGAGTTGGATTGCAGCACCTCACCCTCGGATCAATCCCAGATCTCACTGCACGGGCACAGGGGGAGGGATCAGCGCTGCAGGGAAGCTCCAGGAAAGCTTTGCTCGGGCATTTCTAGGGGGACAAACCTCGTCACCACAGAGGGAGGAAAAAAATTCCAGACCCACTCAATAAACTGGCTGCTGTAGGAAAATGATGGGTGATGTATTTAATGAGCATCCAGGTGACAAATGGGGATCTACACCAAGACATTAATTCACTCACCTCATCAAAATCACTCCTCAAGGCAATGGCAAAGCAGGGGTTAAACACCCCTCTGGAATTCACAGTGGGATGGGGGGACCCCACAGCCTCTTCCACTGTTTTTATGGCCCATCACGGGGTTGGCTCCCATTCCCGGGAGCATCCAGCGACTGCCGTGGCTCCAAATGAGATTGTCCATTCCCTGCTGGAGATAATTAACGTACATCAGGCAGGAATTTAGCTGGAGTGGCTATTTCAGTCCCACGCAGCGTTCTGCCTCCGTTTGGGTTTGTTTGGGAAATTGCACATAAAGTGCAAGTGCGGCACATTTACTTTTCTATTATGCCTCTGAAATTAAGTTAGATGGCCCTAATAATAGCACTGCCTTTAAAACAACGTGGTGTTTAAAGAACAAACTCTCCAATGTCGCCGGCGCAGCATATTTGTCTTGTGCTTAATTTCCACTTGCTGTTGTATTATTAGACATTAACATGATAGTTTTGTTTAATCTCTGGCTCCGTCGCCCATGGCTGACTCCGAACCGACTGCTCGCCCCTGCTGATCAAAGTCCTAATTCATCCTTGTTAGTGCAATTAGGAGGGAATTGGAGAACGGAGCCACTTCTCCCAAAAGGGCTGACGGAGGGGGGGTCTCTCCCCCCGGGAGGGGACATTGGCAGCGGGCTCTGGGCTGCAGGGGGATTAGTGGGCTCCTGGGAGGAGGATGGGGATGAACAAATCAGTACCTGGTGAAGCTCTGAAGTGGCTTTGGATGGATTTTGTTGCTATTTTCCTGGCGTGGAATCGGGAGGAGTCCAGCCCTGACACCCAGCAAAGCTCAGCGTGATTTTGAGGTGGTTTCAGCAGAAATGGGGAAAGAAAGAGATTGTTTTTGTCCAGACTCTGAGTCCTCAGAAGCTCTTGGGAAGGTGGCTCTGGTTCCTTTGTAGGTTTGCTCTCCATGGGCACCTTTCTTCCAACCATGAACACAAACACAGAAAGGAGATAAAATGCTCCTCGACTGCAGCCCCACAAACAAGGGCCCTGTTTGCAGAGTGCTTTCCCTGAACTCTGCACCACTTCCTCTCCTTCCAACCTTTTCTGGGTCTAATTAACATCCCCAAATCCAGGACCACGTGGAGACCCTTGGGTGTTGCTTCCCATCCTGGTCAACGTGGGAGCTGCAGCAAAGACCACCCAAAAAACTTGTGGGATCATCAAATATTGTGGATTTGCTGTCCTTTTGTAAAAAACAGGTACACAGTGTCCAGTGCTTGGGATATCAACTTTATATTGCAGACTCTGGGGATGAAAAGAGGGAATTTGAGGTAGCTAAGGAGGAATTACTAAGGAGGAATTCCTGAATCTCAGAAAGTGAATTAAGCCAAACCAGACAAACGAGCTTTAATTGCTTAATGAAATCAATTCCTCCTGGGCACGACTAGAAAAGGGACAAAAGCTCTGATTCCAAAGGAGATTAAATAACTTGGGTTTCTTACCTTGGAAAAGAGGTGCCCAAAGGGGTGTTTGGTGGAGGTTTACACACCAGGGATGGGGTAGAGAGGGGAAAATGGAAATTCTCATTTCTGGAAGTGATGGAAGGTGGAATTGGCACTGGACAAAATCAGCAGGTTTAGAGAAAATAGTTGAACTGTAGAACTCATTTCCAAAAGATTTTTTGGGAATCTAAATTATAGATGGGGTGAAAGTGAAGGATTAGACAATGATCCATTCCAGTATTAAATGCACTATTAATTATTTATTATTGTTATTGTTGTTGCTACATTATTATTTATGTTTAATTTGTAGATCAAATCATGGCATGGGGAGTGTTTATTTAGGAGTATTTACAGGAGTTATTTATTCAGAAGAGTTTTGTACACACATTAATCAATTTTTCCACCGTTGCTGGCAATCCCTGCTCCCTTCAACAGAACCACATGGAAATATGGATCAATAGCCCAAAAATTCCCCCAAAAATTAACGTATTTGGATGAGTTAACCAAGAGATGCCAAAGGCAGGAGCCAGATGAGCAGAAATTGTTCAGGACTGTTTGGAGTGTCGAGGTCCAAAAATCCCTCTCTGCAGAAAATAGATAATTCCTGTTAAGGTTGGGACACGTCTCTGGTTCCACAGTGGCCTCCTTGCAATCTTTGGGATTTGGGCACCACCCTTTTCTCTTCATGGCTTGTACCAGGCCCCTCAGGATGGCACTGGGTGCTGGGGTGCTGACCCAGAGAGCCAAAAAACAGGAGCCAGTTCCCCATGGGATTTAGGGATGTGCCCAACTGGAGGAGGCAGCCGGTCCCACTGACCCCCAGTTCAGTTCTCACCACAGCAAGCTGGGAAAAGCAGGGAAGAAATGGTAAAAATAGACTGGAATTTGTGTAGGGACCCCCCTCCACTCCACTTGCAGCCATTCCCAAGCTTTTCTAGAAATCAGGGTTTATCCATAATTTCAGGGGAGCTCGTTACCCACACAAACAACCCCAGCAATGATTCCACAACCCCTCAGCTGCTCTCAGCCCACAAACACTCCCTGGATTTTTGCTGGTCTTTCAGTCCCATCCCAGGGAGGGGAAGCCACGTGTGCCCTCAGCAGCCCCAGCTTTGTCCTGCTCAGCTGCCCCAGGGATGGTCCAGGAGGATGGAGAAGCTGCTCGTGGAGGGAAGGTCCTCAGGAAGCAACGGTGGTGGGGAGGCAAAGCTTGGAGAGAACTTCTGGCCATCAAGGGGTCATCTCTGAGCAGTTGTGGGGCAAAATCACTCAGAAATAAAACCCTGCACTCAGCTTGAGGCAGGGGGTGAAAATTTCCAGCCCAGCTCACTCAGGACACAACTGTGCTCCTGCTGTCCTGTCATCCACTTCCCAAAAATGGGGGGGCTGCTGCTCATCCCAGAGGGTTTGTGTGCCTGCTGGACCTCAAAACTATGATGCTTTTTTCTTCTGAGAGTTTTTCTTGAGAGGAAGGGCAGGAGAGAATGCCAAATGAAGAGCAAAGAGCTGAAATCTGTGTTTTGACAGAGCAGCAACCCCTGTTTCACATCAGGGTATGAACTGAATTCTCACAGCCATAACAGGGCTGGGACAGTTTTGTCATGTTGGGTCCAGATGCCCCTTTTTTGGGGTGTTATTTAATTTCCCAGCAAGGTTTTCCTTGCAGAGATCACGGTGTGCTTGGTGAAACATTAACACACAGCTGGGATTTGATGGGCCTGGGGAAAATAGCCCTGGACACGAAGCGTGGAAGGGAAAGGCTGGTGAATAAATGCCTTGTTGTCACAGTCCTATTAACCTCCTCTCAGCCTAATCCTGCCCTTAATTGACTTTAGCCTGATTCTAGTCCTGATAGGCCTGTGTGAGCCTGGGAAGGTGGGGTGGGAGGTGGTGGGGAGGGATGTGAGGGATACAGAGGGAGTGCTTTCCACGAGGAAACACGAAGGAAAAGAAAACTAAAACTTCCCAGAAAGGGTAAAAAAAAAGAAACCTCCACCCCAGCAAACCACAAGCTGCTGTTGCAATAATTAAGAGGCTTTAACAGAGATGGAAACACCCTGTGCAGGTACCAGGGAGAGGAAGCTCAGCCCCTAATCAGCCAAGCTCCTGGCAAAGCACTGACCCCACAATCAGTGCCAGGGCAGCGGCTGCGGGTCCCTGAAGTGCCTCCCCAGGAGGGTTCCACAATTGTCTCGGTGGACAGAGAGAGTTCTCCCTAGTGCAGAGCAGTAAATCAGGGATAATAACAACTCTTTCCAAAATAATCCTCGGGCAGCAACAAAATGCAGTGGAGAAGGTGGTTCGGAGTCAGAATGCGGTGCCCAAACCCGAGGGTGAGTCCAGGTCTACAAACCCCCCGAGCCTTTCCCAGGCCTCTGCTCCTGCCACAGAATATTGTTATTAACAGCACTCAGCTGAAGGGCTGAGAGTTTTGTTCATCTCTTTATTTTCTGCCTCTTTCTTGTGCTGGGATGTTTTTTGCACCATCCCAAAGTGCTGGGTCTGGCACCGCTGGTGCTGCAGCCCCAGAGCCTCGGTGTGCTCAGGGCTGCTGGGGGGGCTGAGCTCCTCTTGGGCAGAGGAGGCTCCATGAAGCCACTTCAGCAGGGCCTGGAGCTTCAGCACCATTTCCAGCAAGGCTGGGCTTAGAGCCAAGGCCCCTGGGGGGGTTGAGGGTTTGAGCCATCGCTGCAGCCCAGGGGGGACACGGGCTGAGCTGGGAGAGGCTGAAAGAGCTGAGACTGCAGCCCAGAGACACAGCCCAGCCCTGGACTCAGCCCACAGCAGGGGCACCAGGGGAGGGGGATCCAGCCCCTCTGCTCTGGTGAGACCCCCCTGCAGAGCTGAATCCAACAGCAGAGCCTCCAATAGCAGAAGGAGCTGCTGGATTGAGTCCAGAGGAGGCCACGGAGATGTTCTGAGGGCTGGAGCCCCTCTGCTCTGGAGCCAGGCTGGGAGAGCTGAGGGGTTCACCTGGAGAAGAGAAGGCTCCAGGGGCCTAAAGGGGCTCCAAGAGAGCTGGAGACAAGACTTTGGACACAGGGAATGGCTTCCCACTGCCAGAGGGCAGAGTTAGATGGGATATTGGGAAGGAATTCTTGTCTGGAAGGGTGGGGAGGCCCTGGCACAGGTTGCCCAGAGAAGCTGTGGCTGCCCCATCCCTGGAAGTGTCCAAGGCCAGGTTGGACAGGGCTTGGAGCAACCTGGGCTGGTGGAAGGTGTCCCTGCCCATGTCAGGGGGTGGAATGAAATGAGCTGTAAGGTCCTTTCCAACCCAAACCATCCCACGATTTTTGATGCTAATGTCACCTTCTGGAGGAGAACTCAAACCAAGAGCACTGCTGAGCCGTGGCTCCCACATCCCTTGTGCTGGTCAGTGGGATGACACTCTGGAGTTCTGGGCAGGAACTCATTGCCTTCCCATGCTGTGCTTTGCACCCCTTGCCTGGCACCCCAATCCTGTGCCCACCCCAGGGGCTGTGTAACATCCCCACTCACATCTGCACCGTCACCTCGGCCAGCAGGAAATTCCCAGTGCTGCCAGCAACTCCTCTTTCTTTAGAAACTGCTCCAACACCCCTGGATTCATTTCCAACCACTGGATTCATTTCCAACCACTGGATTCATTTCCAACCAGCAGATTTTGCCTGGATGACTCCCATTCCTCAGGAACCACCTGGCTGAGCAGCTCAGGGGGTTCTACATTTGCAGCCAAACATCTCCAGCCTCCTGAGTGTTTGCAAACGGGTCCTTTGCTCCAGTGTGCCCAGCTGGGTGTGTGGCTCCCAAAACATCCTGTGAGTCCTGCTTGGAGAATCATATCCTGCTCTTCTTGTGCTGCTGGATCAGGTGGGATTGTTGGGGTTGGACTCAGGCCAGGATTGGACTCGATGAACCTCGGGGGTCCCTTCCAACTCAGCATATTCTGTGACTCTGTGTGACCCCAGCACAGGGGACACCGTGGCATGAGGGATGTCCCTGTCACATCCCCTTTAATCCACCATCTCCAATAAGAAAACATTGCATTTTCCACAGAAAAGAAGTTAAAAACGGGTGTATAAAGGCATGAGGAATGAAGTCTGAGGTTTCCACATGGAATATTTCAGCTGAGCAATGATTGATGGAGAAACTGGGGAAAAATCTGAGGTCTTGGGGATCCAAATAAGCCTTTGTAGGAAATAATGTCACTGTGAGAGGAGTGACCTCGGTCATGACAGAAGTGTTGGCCTTTTTCTTTCCTCTCCCAAGGGTCCCAAACCAGCAAGTCATATTTTCCTGAAGGCAAGGAAAGGCTGGAGGAGTTTCCAAATCACAGCAGTCTGAGGACACCACACAGGACTGGGATGAGTTTCCCTGTTGGAGAGGTGCTGATATTGGGAATTCTGGATGATGTACCGGGAGGTGCAACCTGAGAGCTCAGGGTGGGGGGTTTGAGATGCAGAGACCCCAAAAGAAGCTTTTCAAGCATATGTTGCTCCCACAAAACACCCTCTGTGTGATCTGGAAGGCAAAGTAGCCCCAAAAACCAGCAGTTTTCAACTTTTGACCATATTAAATGAAAAACTTACAAATTGAATGTTTGAGTTTTCCTTTGGTCGGGGTTTTTTGCAAATAAAAACTCAGCTCTGTGATGTTTTCTTTCCCCACCCCATTTCTTCTTAAATAAAAAGCGTAAAAAACGAAAACATGAGAGAAAAGATCCCCCAACCACCTTGAAGGAAACGTGTAAACCACTAAAACTTGATTATTTTTCCCCCAGACGTTGCCACAAAAGGTCTCTTGGACAGCAAGGTGGGTTTTTTTCCCCGTTCCTTTTCCCAATTTCAGCAAAACAATTCCCAGACCTTCATTTTCAGTCGCCCAGGGCCTGAAGTTGCTCCTGGCATTAGCATTCATGGCAAAGCCAGGCCTGAAATCAAACACTGCTGCTCTGCTCTGGTATCTCTCTCGCCCTCTCTGCATTCCCCACGTTGCTGTAAATCAATCCTATCAGCTCCCCAGCAAACAGAACCGGTTCAAAACATTGAAATAACTCCACACATGCCCTTTTTTTTTTTTTTTCATCCAAAAGGGAGAAAAATCAGAACCAATAAGGGAATGAATAAGTAAATACAAAAAAAAGTGTGTTCTTCGTTCTTTTCTTTGGGGCTTGTTGGTTTTCTCCTCATCCAGGTGTTGGGTGGCTGAACAGATTCCCCACATTTGCTGGGCTTTTGCTTCCAGAGGATGGAATTAGTGAGTGGGAGTGGAAGAAGGGGGGAAATGGGAACCACTGCGTGTGCAAGGGGCTGTAGGGGAAGTTTTGCTCCCCAAGAGTTTGGGGTAAAATGCCCATTTGCAAATCTGCATTTTTATTGCAAA
>NW_021940545.1:1436776-1442683 GCF_001715985.3 Manacus vitellinus
CCCACATGGGGGAAGATGCCCTCAGTGCCCAAATTAATGCCATCAGGTGAGTGACCCCCATCCCCACCGCCCCCCAGATGAACACCCCGGGATCTGAGCTGCTCCTGGGTGGGGTATCCAAAATCAGAACATGGAGTAACAAGCTGGAAATGCCACAGCTCCCAGGGCTGTCGAGCTCCAGGGGCGTAATGGAAAGTCAGCCTTTTTTTTTCTAATGCGCTTCTGCTCTAATAACCACTTTTTTTTCCTCCTCATTGCTTTTCATCTGAAAACACTGGTGTGCTGCACCAGCAGCAGCTGATCAAGACTTCACACGTCCTGCTCATTATCCCCTGTTTCACACCAGGGGAAACGAGAGGGATTTATGGCACCCAGTTCTGCCGAGCTCTTGCCCAAAGTGAGAGAGCCGAGTGTGCTCCGGGAAAGCACAGCTGTGCCGGGCTGAGCCTGGCACGGGAGACACTTTATAGGGACACATAAAACCTTTCATTACCCCGACTGATCTCTCAGGAAGAGCAGGCAGGTTTGAGGGGCACAGCCCCCGGTTGTGTGCAGGCAGCTCCAGAGCTCCTCCAACCTCATCCCCGGCCTGGCTCCACCTCCACAAACCCCAGAGGTGCAGGAGCTGAGCTCAGACCAGCTCCCTTGAGAAATCTCCAAGCTCCAACACTGCCAGAGTTCAAAACCCTGCCTATTTTGGGTCTCTGCTACACCAAAAATCTCCTTCATGTGGCTCTTGCCATTTTTCCCTGTATCCCAGTCCTTCCTTCCCTGCTGTGGAAACCACCTTGCAGAAAGTGATTTTGGAGGGCAGGTAACAGAGGGAAAACCCAGTTTGGGTGCCAGAGGCCGAGGTATTGAAAGCAGTGAGAAAATGCTGAGGGTGGGAATTAGGGAGGAGTGGGAAGGCTCATGGGATCAGACTCCTGCAGGTGACACCCGTGGGCACACGGGTGCAAGTGGGCAAGAGGGGGATGCACAAGGCTGGAATCGTGTTCTTGGGCCTTCACTCGTTTTTCCACTTCCATTCCTGCCAATTCCCTCCCAAAACACGCCCAGCCCAGTCCAAGACATACCCCAGACCTGTCTCCAGAATAAAGCAGGAACTGCCCTGTGGGATTTAGCTATTTCCCTCTTCTCCCTTCCTCTCCTCTCCCTCTCCTCATGTATTAATTCCACTGAGGAACAGCCCCCTTGCCCCCCAAATTATTTATAACTGCATAAACCCTATCAATAAGATTTCTTTTGTTTTTCGAAAAAATAACAAAAAGGGTGGATCCCGCCGGTAATTTACAGTCGTTGCAGTAACCTGCTAATAATTTCTAGCAATTAAGCACAATAGTAATTCACTCATTTACTGAGTAATGTCTTGTCTTTATTTATGGGGGCTGTGCCAGAGTGTAAATATCTTACTCAGTGTGTTGGCTAATGAAAATTTAGTAAGAGGATTTTTTTTTTCAAATGTTTATTCATTTTAAGCTATTCTTAGCAATCACGTGTGAATA
This sequence comes from Manacus vitellinus, assembly GCF_001715985.3. Taxonomy (NCBI): domain Eukaryota; kingdom Metazoa; phylum Chordata; class Aves; order Passeriformes; family Pipridae; genus Manacus; species Manacus vitellinus. The sequence goes on from NW_021940545.1 coordinate 1,438,282, forward strand.
AGGAGTAATTGCTTGACTTTAGGATGGTAATTAGAAAGTACTAAGTCATTGTTTTCTTCTTGCGAGCGGATGGTTTGTTTAAGTGTTGCATCTGCTCTCGCAGCGCTAATTCACCCTGCCAGCCCCTCATCCCGCGCCTCAGCGCCCGCGGCCGCATCCTGCTCTCTCCAGCCGGGAATTTTTCAGGATTGACGCGCTGGCTCAGCCGCGGGGTCGCACAGAGATGTCCAATCGTGGCCGAAGCCTCCCTCGGATCTCAGCGGGTCCATCAACCCGGGCGGGACTGGCACCTCTTCATCAGAGCCGGATCCCGGGAGACAACTTCCAATAAAACAATGCCATTGCAAAGCAACCGGCTGTGAAATACTGTACCCGTGTCGCACCCCGCAAACCTGCAGCCTCTTCGCTCCCTGCCAGGGAGGTGGGAGCGTCTCCCAAGCGTGGAGATGGCGAAGGGAGAGGCAGGGAATCAAAGGGAAAATGGGAAGTGGGTTTTTTATATTCATGGGTAGGATTGCTCGCCTGGGGAGCCTCCCTGCGCCGGGGGATGCCCAGGGGGAATGGAAGGGAAAAGTCTTTTTGTTTTTTTACTAGAAGACACCCAAAGGAGCCAGAAAATACTCATCCAGTCAGAAAATACATGTCCGGGCACAAAACATTCATCCAGCCAGAAAATCCGTGTCCCTTCTCAGCGTCAGCCACGGGACTGGCACGTTCCAGCCTTGCCAAGGTCAGCACCTGGAAGGATCTGGAATCGGCCCTCCCCTGGGGCTGCGTCTCGAACCACAGCCCAACCCAGAGGGAGAAGAGGCCAACTGATGGGAATTCGGGGTTAATCCGTGCCCTGCCTCGGTTCTCCTTTGCAAAGAGCTCCGGGATGTCCCGGGGAAGCACCAGGCTCCCACACCAGGCGGGATTTGGGCACGGCAGGGTCGTCACAGCCGCCGGTGCTGGACACGAGCTTTAAAAGCACCGAGTGACTTTTAAGTGCTTCTCTGAGAGCATTTACAGGGCCCTGATTTACTGAGCGCTCGGAGCAGCCTGTTCTCCCTGGAAAACAGGGCTCGGGAAGCACTCAAGCATCCACGGTTACAAGCTTTGCACTGCTTTAATCTCTGCCTTTCTCAGCTTTCCTGTCTTTTTAATGGGGATAACGCGGCTCCCCTGGACACATCCCCAAGCATTCCCAGAGCAGCTGCTGGGCTGTCTGCACCCGCCTGCAATAAGGGCAGGAGCCCACGAAGCTCCTATAAAAAGGGAAGGATGGTCCCTCCTTCCCTGTTCCATCCCGATGTGACAGCAAAGATGGGGAACACCCCCAGTGCCTGCAGGTGCTGGGGACACCAAAAATCGAGAGAAAGCCATGGATGCCATCCAAAAGGCATCTCAGGGAACAGGGTAAGAAATTGGGTGATGCAGATGCCCTGCAGGTCCATCCCATCCATGGGGTACAGAGGTTTCCGGGTGGGATTGGAACATAATCCATTCCTTACTGTACCTATATCCTACATCAATGGAAGCCAAGGGAGGCAAAGGAAGAGCCAAAACACCCCTGAGAGGGTTTAGGAGTCTGAACCGGCTCCTTATCACCTTCAGCTGCCTTGGGTTACATCTCCCAGAGATCGTTTTCACACCCCATCCCTCTCCAAGCATCCCTTTCCTCCCGCCCCATTCCCGGTGATTTTGCTTTGCTTGGAGCCGCGTTGTGGCCACGAAGAACCCCGAAATCACCTCCCTGGCAGCTGAAAAGGCCGCAGAGTTTCTGTGTCTCCGAACAGTCAAAGCTTCACCCGGGATTTCCAAAACAGCCACCGGGGGAGGGCAAAGGAGGGGCCGCGGCCGGTGCTGCCTCCGAGATGTTTCCCCTCAGACTCGCCCCGGGATTGCCCTCGGCAAACCAAAAACGCCCTCTCCACCCCTCCGGACACCCCCCTCGCTGGGGCAGGGGCTCGGCGGGTGCGAAGGAGCTGCTGCAAGAGGAAAAGGAGGATCCGGAGCACGTCGATAAATCCCCGCAGGGCTCCCGTCCAGCCGCCTGCTTCCCAGAGATAAAAGGGAAGCGGCGCTTCTCCGAGGCGCGGACACTGCGCTAATCTCCCGCCCCCGTGGCGTGGGGAGCACAGACAGGGCTGTCAGCATCCCAAAATGTTCCAGGGAAATCAGCCCCGAGCAGCCGCTGGAGGAAGGAGCAGCGACTCGTGTTTATTTAACGCGGGGAACTGGAAAGCGCTTTTTTTTCTTTTTTTTTTTTCCATCTTGGAGTGGAAAATTAATCCTGCAGAAAGGCCCTGGGGTTTTGGGTATATTATTTAGGTGCTCTGAGATCTATCCTAAGGTGTGATGCAGCGCTGACAGGTCCCACGGTGGGAATGGAGGAGGGCAGGGAAGAGCCTGGCAAAAATTGCAGATGCTGGAGGAGCCAGCCCTCACTCGAGGGGCCAGAAAAAAGGGAGCTGTAATGACATACAAGCAGCTTCAGAGGGGGGAAATGCTGGGCAGGGAAAGAAAGGGATGAGCCGCTGCAGGACGTTAGTGCCAGACACATTCAGATCAAAATTAGGCTGAAGTTTTAGCGGGGAGGATGATTAATCCTGGGAATAAATTATCAAGCAAAATGGGAAATGCTCCACCTCTTGATGTCTGTGCATAAAAACCAGGTGCCTTTCGGGAGGCTGAGCTTTAATCAAAGCCAGAGCTCTGGGCTCCCCAAAGCAGCCCCTCGGGGGTGGCCTCTGGCTGCTGTTCCAGGCTGATGTTCCCCTTGGATCTCCCGAGCACCACCAGGACCTATAAAAGCTGACAGTCCATAGAAAATGATTGCTCCCCTCTGCCCCAGGAAAGGACTGACCCATCTGCCTTCCGAGATGGCTGGAGGCACGAAGGAATTGCCAGGTGCCAAATGGGGTTTTTTCTTCCAGTAATAAAAGAGAATTTAATTGTTGAGGCCAAGTTAAAGACCCCACCAAGGCCATTGTGGGTCCAGCAGCACGACATAATGATGGCTTTTATTTTAACAATAAGTGCAGGGAAAGCTGCATTTCTATTTTTATTTCTGATTTTTCTTCCCCTCTAAACTTGGATGTGTTGTCTCCAACCTTATTCCCAGTTCCTGGCCTCTGTTATAACAATATCCCTTTATTTCTGGTGCAGGTCGATGGCAACCTTGGGATGCTCAGAGCCCCCTTTCCGTGCAGTTTGGGGGTGCAATGCCACGGGGTGGGGGTGGCAGGTGAGTTGCTGTTTGCCCTTAATGACTTTCAGTTTAAATTACCTACAAAGTGTCCTAATTATTACCCAGGTTCCATTTTAACCCTCGGGGTGGGGGAGGAGCACGGGACAGGTCGGCAGCTGCAGGTTGTCTCTGCTGAAGTGGATGGAGGGGATGTAAAGCAGGAAAAGCCCAAGACAGGTGGAGAAAGAGGTGGGAAATCACCGTGTAGAGCCGAATTGTGCCCTTCCCTATCCCCTTGAGTCCCCAAATGGCACCAGAGCAGCAGGAACGAGCAGCGAGCCCTGTGCAGCATCCCAGCTCCATCCCACATCCAGGCGATTTAATGCTGGGGAGCACAGGAGATGCTCCCAAATCATCATCGTCCCTCCAGATTAGGGGTTTCAGCACTTGTCACACCGAAGAAGTTAATATCATTTATCCAAGCGGCCGGTGTTTGAGTGTCATTCAGCAAATTTGGGATTTATCCCTCCCCTCCCCCGCACTCACCATCCACAGGGAGGAACAAACCAGGCAGGTGCTAACCCAGAAAATCAGCTCCCCCACCCCAGAAATCGATTTGCTGTTTAACCCCAGCCAGCCAGGGAGGAAAAAAAAATCCGATAAAACCGAGACAGGGTGGGGCTTTGCCTCCCCGGGCTCCATCTCGGGCGGAATTTGGAGCGTTCCCGATCAAAGGCAGCCCCGCAGGGACCGCTCTGCCAGCGCAGCGGGAGCCGCTTCCCGGCTCAGCTCAGGGACGGCTCCCCGGGGACCCCGAGGCAGCGCTTTGAGCAGAGCTTCCAACATCCTCCCCTGCCGAAACCCCTGCCCGGTGCGAGCTTTTGCTCTGCCGCGCACGAAACAGGAGGGATATTTTAGGACCGGTCTTGTTCTCCCGCTGCTTTTCTTCTTCTTCTTCTTGTCTCCTGCTGCTGCTTCACTTGTTTGATCTCTGTCTTCTCTCTCTCTCCCTTCATGTCTGTCCTTTGGAGGTGAGATGCAGATCCCTGTTCTCCTGCTGTGCGTGTGTCCCGGTCCCCACAGCCGGGAGATGTGGCACTGTGGAACCTCCTCCCGGGGGCTTTGAAAGCCGTAAAATCTCCGGGATGCCTGAAGCAAAACGAGCCAAATATTCAGCACATCCCACCCTCCTCAGCACCCTCGGAATCCACCACCCATCCCCAAAATCTT
>NW_021940545.1:1444673-1447556 GCF_001715985.3 Manacus vitellinus
GGCTGGGCACAAGAGATCCCAAAGAACACCCTTTAATTTGCCATAATCCCAGTTTGGCTCCCAGGCTCATCAAAGCCAGGGCTGGGTCAGGCTTTTCTTCAGGCAGCGAAGAAAAGAGCCGAGGAAGGGGAAAGAAATTCTCTGCGAAAAGCCATTTGTCCCCTCGGCTTTCTTCTGGCTGCAGAGCCGGAGCAGCTTGTAGCTCCAGAGAACTTTTAATAGAAATCTTCAGAATGAAATGGGCTACAGCTGTTTGCCTTGATAAATATATTTTATGCTCCGTGCCTGAGCCGCCATCTGTTTGCTGAGCCGAGCATTTCTCCTCGGCAGCGGCTCCCGAGAAGCCATCAAAGGAATAGCAGGAGATGGGTTTCCTTGCAGGTACGGGGGGAGAGGTGAAGTGGCCCGTGCAATGGAGTTGTTCTGGTGGCTTAATGTGCCAAAGTGTGACAGGAACAAGAGGCAGGACGGGGGGTGGGCTGGGAGTGGGGGGAGCTGGGCTTTTCTGGGCAATCCAGGCTTTCTGCTGGGGTTATCCCGGGGGAAATGCTCTGTGGAGCACCCAGGGCAAGGGTCAGGCTCTCCAAGGGACTTAGAGGTTGGGAGGTGCAACAGCCTAGGAAGGCATGTAGAAGTTTTGGTGCTTAATGAGCATTAAAATGCTCCACACCTGGGAATGTTTATATATATTTATATACACACACACACACACACACATATATATATATATATTCACACACCTATATGTGAAGATATAGAGAACAAATTCTTGGTTGTGAGGCTGGTGAGGCCCTGGCACAAGTTGCCCAGAGAAGCTGTGGCTGCCCCATCCCTGGGAGTGTCCAAGGCCAGGCTGGACTTAGAGCAACATGGTCCAGTGGAAGGGGTGGAACAAAATGAGGTTTAAGGTCCCTTCCAACACAAACCCTGCTAGGATTCGATGTGCTTTACCCACCAAGGGATGGAAACATTCCCGGGAATCATCTCAACCTGTGTTAACCATCAGGCTTTGCCCCTTTTATCAGGTAACCCTATAGCTCTTTAAGATGAGCTGAACAATAGCAAGATATGAATGCCAAGGATGCATTAGCTCGGGTAACTTTGCTTCATCTCTGCTAATTTGTGCCTTCGCTCTCCAGATAATGTTCATAAATTGCTAAAGCAGTATTTTAATATTAACATAAGCTACAGTCTCTGTGGCACCTGGAGCTAAGTCATAGAAACATGGAATTGTTAAGGTTGGAAAGGCCTTTAAGACCAAGTCCAACTGTCAAGTCAAGGGGATTCACTTAAACCACATGATTTTGGATTACCCATCCCTGGAAGTGCTCAAGGCCAGGTTGGACGGGGCTTGGAGCACCCTGGGCTGGTGGAAGGTGTCCCTGCCCATGGCAGGGGGTGGAACTACCTGACCTTCCAGGTCCCCTTGCAACCCAAACCATTCCATGATTTTGGCTCTTTGGGCTCGTGGTTAAACCCTTGCCTTGTTGCTCCTGTAAAACCTTTCCTGTCAGAGAGAAGGGGTTTGCTTTCCTGTTTCTCCTGCTCTCCTCCTCACACCAGCCATGGCACCACTACACTTAGCCTAGGTATGTAATAGCTGGTTGTCACTGCCACTCCATGCCTAGGTGACAGGTGCCCTGGCCAAAACACAGCTTATTATTATGATTATTGCTCTCATCGCTGTGATTATCAGATTATTTCATGTTGCCTCTGAGGTCAGGGCTGCAGGAGGTGCTTTAGGGAGAGGGAGCCCTGTATCCAGGGGGACTGTAATCAGGGAGCTGGGCAGGCAGGCAGAGCTGAGGTGCCCTGGCTGGGCAGGAGAAGGGCACCAGGAGGTCGGGTTTAATTGGGTTGTGCCCATTTCTGTCTGAAGCCGACACCACCCTCAGGGGGAGGTTGGCAGGAAAATGTGGGTGTGAGCACTGTCTGCCAGGGGAGATGCCATGGGTGACTCAGGGACATGGGCCTGGAGGACCCCAGGAGTCACACTGAAGAGCAATTATGGTCTCTTTATTATATTTATTGCTGGAAAACAGTGTCCTTCCCTCAGCCTGGGCTCTGGGTTGTCTCTGTGCTGCACAGCCAGGACGGGCCACCCCACCTCAGGGAGGGAAAGCACTGCCAGCCCAGCCCACCAGAGAGGATCCCCCTGGGAGAAAATCCCCCTTTCCTGCTGGGCTCTGGAAGGTGGGATGCTATTCCTTCTCCCTGTGGATTTTGGGTCAAAATCTCCACACCTTGCCCAGGATGCCTCCATGGCTCGTGGGCACGGGGACAGCCCTGAGTGGGGCTGGGTGGAGGGAGCCACAGTGGGACATGGTGTCCCCCCTCGGTGTTCCCAGTGCCCACCAGGCCATGGGGAGCAGAGCAGCTGCTCCATCTGTCCATGGCCATGCCCTCAGCATTCCCACCCTCACCCTCCAGCTGCCCTGTCCCGAGCGAGGCTGGTCCCTGCTTTGGGGTGACCGTGGACTGGTAGAAGAAGAGAGGACTTCAAAGGCAGCCTTGGATCAGTGTCCTCAGCAGGGCTCTGACCAAAGCCCATGGGAAAAGTCTCCCAGCACCACCTGGATCAGGCCCTACCCAGGGCTGGAGCAATCTGTGCCTTTCCTTTGCTGTGTCTGTGAAACACTCCTTTTGTCCAGAATCTTTCTCCCTCTCTCCACTCCTCCTATTCTTCCACTCCTATTCCTCCAGCACTTTAAAATTCAAGGGGATTCAATACAATGCAGGAGGTTCTATATTTTATTTTTTTTTTGTATTTTCCTCCTCCTCCCTCATCTCCCTCCTCTTTCATTCAAAGTGTCTCCAAGCCCTTTGCTGGGGCAGATGAAGGCTGAGCTGAGTCCTTTTGCAGAGCTGGGCATCCTGGCAGTT
>NW_021940545.1:1448791-1487642 GCF_001715985.3 Manacus vitellinus
CCAGGGTGGCACCGGGCAAATTAGGAGATGCCAAAGCACCCCTGAGGTGCTGCTTTGCCCTCCCCACCTCGGGATGTGCAAAGATGCTGCTGACGAGGTGGCTGGGAAGGGGGGGATCACTGCCGGCTTCGGGTTTGTTCCTGAGGGCCAGAGAGGAGGAGAAGACAAGCAAATTGACTTTTTTTTGGTCCTAATAGGCCCCAGGCATTTCCAGGCATGCAGAGACACCCGGAGTGATGCCTGGCTCTCATTACCCAGGGAAGGAGGCTGAAGGCACAGCAGGGAGGCACAGGGGGAGAGGGGAGGGATTGCTGCACGACTTTGGCAGCAAAAAGACCTGGAAAACATTCACTAAATCCCTCAGCAAGGCACTTCTTGTGTTATTGGGGAAACTGAGGCACGGGAAGCTTCGGCTTCCTGTCCCACAGCCCGAAAGTGTGGGCAGGGGGGAGGTTTTGGGGGAGCAGAGCTTTGCAGCCTGGTCCTAAAAGCTTGAGATTTAAGAGGAAACACAAGTTGTTGTGTAAAATATTTTACCTGCAGGTAAAATAAAGGGTTGGTTTGGTGTGTGGTCCCAGAAAAACGAGCAACAGCACCTTCTGTGAGGTGTTTGGGTCATCCAGGAGGGAGAGGAGCAAGATGAAGATGGATCTGCTCAGCCATCAGCTTCAATCCCATCTTTTCCTGCTCTTCTCCACGTTCCCCTTCCCTTTATTCACTGTTTATAAATCTTTCCAGCTTGTGGGAATGAAATTCAGATTTTTGTGTATTAACTAATTCAGGAGATAGATGGTTTAGGGTGAGGGGTTTTTTCCCTATAAAACTTTTTCTGCCAAGCAATTTACTTTTTATGACAAAAATTTTTACTCCACTCAGGCGGTTTAAATAGTTTGAAACTTGCTATTAATGTTTCTCAGGGAAAAGATCAGATGTTAAAGAGAGGGCAGATGTTTCCAAAAGCCACATAGAAACACAAAACCTGAAAATAGAAAAAATAGAAGTAGCTGAGAGCTATCAGAGTGAACAGTCTGGTTGGTCTGCAACAAACCACCATTTGAATTTAGCAGTTGCAGAAGAATTTTAAAGGGATTGTTAACACTCGCCATCAAAGACAATGTTTTTATTTCAAAATTGCCAGCAAACCCAAAAAATTTCATTTTCCTCTCCCTCTATTTGTAAGGGAATATTCACTGGGGTATTTGATAGCTGTAATTTACTCTTCAAGCCGTGTAATTATCCACCTCAATCAAAAGGCATCATTTCTATCTCTGCTCGAAGAATAAACTGATTCCACTGCACAACAAACGCCTTTGCCTCGGTTTGAGCAGATCCCAGGCACAGGCTGGAAATTCTGCAGCCAACTTTCGCTTCCAGAAACGCTCGAGCTCGTCACGGGCCCTGAAAGCTTTCGGGGAATAAAGAGAGGGAAGCTGGGGCTGGATATTCACTCCCAGCTCCCGCTCATCGCCCTGGGACAGCACCTGGGACAGCACCGGAGAGCAGGAGGGAGGAGGGCAGGGAGGGAGGGTGGCAGGGAAGGAGCATGGCAGCACGTGTTGCTGGCTGGTTTTCCCCTTATCCTGCAGATTTTGGGGATTCAGGGCACGGCAGGAGGGGAAGGAGCTGCAGGGTTACCCCGAGGTTTTCCTTTTGGCCCCTGAAAGCACCAAAAGCGGTGCAGAACCATCATTTTTTTCTCAGTAATGTTTTTTTTTCCTACGACCCTTCTCTCCAACGAAGCAAAACCATTTCCCAAGGAGGTCGGGAACTGGGAATCTCCAGCGTCCCATTTCCCTCCCCTCTGCTGGGCTTGGAGTTATCTTTCATCTGCCTGGGTGTAAAACCCAGCTCAGGCTGATTTTAAAGTCTCTGCTCACCTCGGTTTAAATGTTAGGCTGCAGCTCTGGCTTAGGCAGGAGCAGGGTGATCCGGGCTCAGCATTTCCCGGGGGGATTATCCACAACCAGCCTGGGGAGACTCCCCAGTCACAACCTGTAAAACTGCCAGAAGGAAAAGCAGGAAATTGCCTTGTAAAACCCACAAGGACTTTTGGCTTTTTGCTTTATTTTGCTGGAGCTCTAAAATCCAAGGCCAGCTCTGGAGCCTGCGCAGTCCTGGCCTTGCTCCTGCCACACTTGGGAGGCAGAACTTTTCTTCCCCACTCTCTCCTTAGCATAACAATCCCTTGTTAACATAATAAGATTAATTCCTGTGCTGCAATCAGGAAGCCACACTTTCTGCAAGCCCTAAATAATATCAGTCCTCTGCCACGTCTATAAAGGAGCGGGTTTACTTTTTTTTTTCTTCACTTTGCATAAAAAAAAAAAAAAAAAAGGAAATCTTGTAATCTTGAGATAAATATAGCGGTGTGGAAGCTTCCCATTCTCCCCCAATCTGATTGCAGTGGCAGCAAAAGGACATGGGCCTAATTAAAGTGACAATCAAGCAAAAATGGGATTCATTGTTTTTATACAAATGCTCCATTTAACCCTTTACAGCTCGTTTATGATTTTCTACATCGAACCAGTTTTTATTTCCTTCCGCCAAAAAGTCCAAGGTGGGTTTCACAGGGAGCCTGTGGGATGAAAAATCCCCTCAAATGACATTAAAAGCTGGTGCTGAGGACGTGTCCAGCAGCCTCATCACATCCTTCCCATCGCGTTTCCCTGCAGCCAGTTCCTCTCGTGCGGCCACGGGAGGAGCTGTGGAGCTCCTGCCTTCCCTCCAAGGTCCCTGTTGAGCTGGAAAGTTTTGTGGGACCAGGAAAAAGTCAGGATCAGAGGGTAGTTCTTAGCAAGCACTGAAGGAGTCCAGTGTTTGTCGTGTTCAGACACACAAATAACACCCCAATGCAGAGTTTGAATGGTTTTTTAGTGCCCAGATGTCAGGGGTGCGGGATGGAGAGTGAAATCCAGCCCCAGTTCTCCTGTAGCATCAGCAAGACAGAGAGACAATTCCCAAACACACCTGGGCACATCTGGGCAGTGAAACAGGAGCTGAGAATGTTGCAGGCTGGCTGGTGCTCCCTGGACCTGTTCACACCGAGTTGTTCTCTCATGGTGACAATTCTCTCTTGACCCCAGCAAACCCCTCATGGGGCTTCCCCCCAGGGTCTGGGAGCCACCCCCCTTCACTGCCGTGGTGCCCCATAAATCCCAAGCCCCAGAGCCGGGCTGAGGCACATCCAGCCCATCTGGGCACAAAACTGCAGCAGGTCCAGCAGGGCTGTTTGACCCTCGAGTGGCAGCACCTGACAGGAGGGCAGAGAACCAGCTGAGTGCAAACACTGCATTCCAATAGCTCTGCATTAAAAGACCTGTGTGAAAGGAGGGATCAAAGCATCCAGGGAATGGGGGGGACTTGGCCACCTTTGGCCCCTCGAGCCACGGCAGGAGCTGTGATGGGCCCTGGCTGTGAGCACTGGGCAGGGTGGGGGAAACCACGGGAGGAATCCATGGATCTCAGAATATCCTGAGTGGGAAGGGACTCTCAAGGATCGAGTCCATGCCCTGGCCCTGCACAGACACCCCAACAATCCCACCCTGTCCCTCAGAGCGTTGTCCAAACCCTCCTGGAGCTCTGGCAGCCTTGGGGCTGTGCCCACTGCCCTGGGGAGCCTGGGCAGTGCCCAACCAGCCTCTGGGGGAAGAACCTTTGCCTGAGATCCAACCTGAGCCTGCCCTGACACAGCTCCAGCCATTCCCTGGGTGCTGTCCCTGGTCCCCCCAGAGCAGAGATGGAGCTGCCCCTCGGGAGGAGCTGCAGCCCCTGCTGAGTCTCCCCCCAGTCTCCTCCAGGCTGAAGTGCCAAGTGCCCTCAGCCCCTCTTGTATGGTCTCTCCAGACCCTTCACCATCTTTGTGACTCTCCTTTGGACTCTCTCCAACAGCTTTAGATCTTTCTTATCTTGTGTTGCCCAAACTGCCCCAGTACTGCAGGTGAGGCCACCCCAGGTCAGAGCAGAGGGACAATCCCCTCCCTCACCTGGCCATGCCTGATGCCCCCAGGACTTTGGGCTGCCAGGGCACTGCTGACTCCGTCCCACCTTCAATGTGCCCTCACTCAGGACCTCCAGGTCCCTTTGCCCCATCCCAGGCAGGGGCAGGGGGGTTTGGTGAGGACCCTGTGTTAACCAGACACTGTTCCAGCCCCAAGGGCATCACTCAGCACTGGTGGTGCAGGCAGAGAGGTGTCTGCTCCCTGACACCCTCCTTCAGCCTTCCCAGGGGCTGCTCCCACCGGCTCCCCTAAGGCAAAGGGGGTGCCAGGTTGGCATAGAAAGCCAAACCATCCCCACCTGAACCCAAAATGTCACCAGAGTGCTTTTATTTCTTGGGTTTGACCCTCAAAGCTTCTTTCTCCCCTCGCCATGGCTGTTCCCAGGCCCTGCCTATCTCTGCCCAGATTGCTCCCAGACCTGCTGTCCAAGAGCTTTATCAAGTGCCACAGGCTGAGGGGGTTTGGCAGCTGTCCCTGGAGCTGGGAGAGAAAGGAGACAAGGAGAAAGAGAGCCCAGGCCCTCCCCCCTGATCTGCTTCCCCGGCTGGGGCTGCTTTCCAAAGGGATCCGGTGGGAGGTGTGGAAAGGGACTGGCAGTTTTGGCTGGGGTGGCACTGGGAAGTGAGGCAGAGTGAGAGCTGGGACACTCCCACCCCCCTCCTGTCCCAGGCAGAGGAGCTGGTGGGACTGGGGGATTTTGGAAGGCAGCTGCCTTCACTTCTGCAAGGAAAAGCAGTGGCAGCCGTGCCAACCCGGGGCCAAAGGAAAAGGTGTCCCTGTGTTTCCTGAGAGAGCATCCCAGGAAGGGGGTGACCAGCTGGGAGATCAACCTCCTGCCCCAACAGCCCTGGTTTGCTGGTGGGAAGAACAGGGTTCTGAATATCTCCCCAAAACCTCAGAATGGCTTCAGTGCATCCTGCCATCTCCAAGGATATCCCTTGGCTTCTCCAGGAGACCTCCCGGCCCCAGAGCTGCAGTGAGGCCCCACAGAGCTGGATTATAGAGAGGGTCACTCCTGTCCCTGGGAGGGACAACTGCTCCTTCCTCCATCCCATTATCCAAACAAATTCCTTTCCAATTAGGAGATAGCTCACGCTTTGAAGCCTTTGTGTTGCCACCAGGTGAGGAAGGGGAGCAGATCCCTCACAGGGGGAGGCACTGGGGGCTGTGTTTCCCCAAGCTCTGCAGCAGGAGCAGGGAAAACCTCGGAGTGCCAGCTCCATGGTTTTACAGCAGGACCCTGCACAGCTTTCACTTGTCATGTGCATTTTTAAACGACAGGGAAAAGGTTTTATGAACCAGGGAAACGTGTGATTATTTTCCCCTCTCTCTCTCCCTTCCAGGTGCTTGGCTTAGCGTTGTAATACCCCAGGAATGAAATCCATCTGAGTTGCTGTTGTCCCGCTGCTTAAAACTCCATTTTCTGTCAATATTGCTTCATTTTGATCAAGCTGCTTACATGTTTTATATTATTCTCTATTTTTTTCCCCCTTCCATTTTGCTGCAGCCTTTCAGAACATTTTGTTTCTTGCACTTCCCTGTAAATACTTCTCAGTCAATAGCCTGGAAGTAAGAGAGTCAAAGGCACGAGGAAAGTCTGGGCTTTCATTGCTGTGGTGTTTCATGTCTAATGCACTTGTCAACGTGGAATATGAAAAAAAAAAAGGGAAAAAAGAAGAGGATTGTACCTGGTTTAACCCTGCTGAGGTTCAGAGGGAAGGGAGGGGTTTAGCAGCTGCTTTTCCCAGCTCCTAAAATTGCTTTTTGCCCCATGGGGCAGGTGTGCAACCCCAAATTCCGTGGGGAGACACGGATATGGTCCCGCTAGAGCCAAGCTCCGGGGGCAGGGGGATGCACAAGGACCCGGGGGGAGGTTCCCACCTGCAACCCCGGCCCGGCGCCGGGGGCGGATCCGCTCGGCACCGCCTGATGTTCCTCCCCAAAGGCCGTCTCACCCAGCGCCGCGATTTTCTCAGCTCTTTAATTGCAATGATTCATTTCCTTCCACAAAGCAGAGCAGATTTAAATGAGATATCCGAGAGGAGCATCTAATAATCAGTTTGCACTCGAGTTGGTCTCCTGGAATTGAGCAGGTGGAGGGAAGCTGCTCTTGCAGGACGATGCTCAGGCTGCAGCAAAGCCAAAATTATGTCAGAAACCTGATTTTTTTTCCCATGCCTGGTCCTCTAAATCAAATTTGACTACCAATGTAGTCGAAACCACAGAGGTAATCAGTTAATAAAACTTTGCACTTATATGCTACTTCCACTCAAGGATTTAAAGCCCTTTGCAAAGGTCAGTGTTGCAATGATGAGAATTTTCCAGCTGAAATGTTTTCACTGGGAAGGAGAAAGGGAGAGGGGGGGGAAGAAAAAAAAAAAAGAGAAAAATATTCTCGATTGCTGGAAGTTCCAAATTCTGCAGGTTTTAAGGCAGGTAAGGAATAATATTTTTTGTGAAAGGAAGAGAAGAAATTGCCATGCAAATGTTAATGGTGTTTTGAAGCTTCACAGGAAAGCCTGACTTGTGTAGCAGCCTTAATATACATTAGTACCCCTAGTCTGCAAGCAAACAACATTTTGCAGAATAAACTGAAACACAACAGGGAGAGCCTGGGAATTATTTAGAAATCTAATTCCCACTGAAATCAGGCAGGGAGCATTTTATTCCACGCGCATTTTAAATCAGCGCCGCTGCCAGGAAAAATACACCACCTGTAACGTGCCTGGCAGGGCAGGCAGGGAAACAACACCCGGGTCAGAGTCCTGCCAAAACCCCTCCGAGGGTTGGGGTGGAAGGATGTGCTGCTGGAAAATACACCCCAGCAGTGCCACCGGCCCTCAGCGAGGAAAAACGAGGGATGGGGCAGTTCCGAGGATTCAGCCCCACTTTGGCACCTTTTCCTTGCAGGTACACAGGCAGGCAGGGATGAGCAAACCTGCATCCCCTGGACAAAAATCAAATCAGCTTTATTTCCTTAGGGATGCCAGCTAAAAATAATAATAAAAGCTCTTTATTTCCAGGGTGACTCCACTCCTCCGCTGAGAGCAGAGCCTGCGTGCGGTGCTTGGGTTTCAATCAATAAAACTCAGCTCATCGCTGCTCCTAAGCCAGGTTTAACCCACCTGGCATCACTTTAGCTTGTTAGCACAAGTGTCTTTTGGAAAGTTATCCTTTTTTTTTTTAGCTGAACCAGGGCTGGTAGCCGTAGTTTAGTAGCCACGTGTAGCTGTGGCCCCACCGAGGCAAACAGGAGCCCCCAAAGCAGCAGGAAAAGCTGTGCAGTCTTTTTTTTAAGTTCACCTTTCAGTAATTAGAGTCCACAGCTGTAATTACTTTCTAATTTTGGTTTAATAATTGAGCTCAGCCATCCCCACATGCCCCTTAGACTCGGTGATGAGGGAGGCTTTGGCCTCCATGGCCACGAGAAGTGTGGTGGTAAGCAATGATTTCATTGCTTTATTTTGATTTTTGGACACCTCTGCTCTGCCCCCAAACTCTCACTGGGTAAAAAGGAAATTAAAGAAAGAAAGAAAACACCCACAAAGGACAAAAATGGTGATTGAAGGGGAGAAAAGGCCCTTTTACCCCCTGCCCTCTCAAGGGATGCCTCAGCCCTGCAAAATGGCAGCGGGAAGCATTTGCAGAGGGTCCCCCCACCAAACCTTTATTTTGGGTTTTTTTAGGGTTTGTGTGCGGTCTTTTTTCACTCCCAGCTCCAATGTGGGATTTTATGGAGGTGTGAGGAGCCACTGCCCCCCTCCTGGGGAAAACGAGGGTGTCTTCTAGAGCCCCCCATCTCCAGCTTCCTCTGGATTTGTGCGAAGGTGCAACTTATCCCCGGGGAGGCACGTTATTTTTTACTCCCCCCACCTTTTCCCGGGATTTTGGAGATATCCAGAGTATTTCAGGGTAAGGCTCTGGCTGCCAGCCTCCTCCCCGGGAAAGCACGGGGTGCCCCGGAGGCAGGCAGGGAGTGGTCCAGGGGTGCCGTGGTTGATGGGCAGCACCCCCTCCAAATTTAGAGATGGGGGGCGTTAAAGCCACGCAAGTGTTTGAGCTCCTGCTTTATGTGCCCCCCCCCCGGGGTGGGGGCAGCACCAGGAGGGGGGAAAGGGGAAGCGTCCCTTCCTTCCCTGCAACCGAGGCAGGAGCAGCTCCGACCCCCCCATCCCACCTTAACCCCCTTCACCCTCTCTGGCCGCGCACCAGCCTTTGGGGGGGCTGGGAAGGGGGGGGTCGTACAAATCTCCCCGCCCCGCGGGCTGAGCAATCGCCGTCCCCCGGCTGCGCGCAAGTTACTCCCCCTTCCCCGGCACTTTCCCTCCCTCCCCTTTCCCCCCCGCTCTCCAAAAGCCGGGCCCTGCGCCGCGAGGCTCCGCCAGTAAGGCAGCGCTGCCGGGGGAGGGAGGGAGGAGCTGGGGGGGGGCGATGAGCCCGGAGCCGGGCGGAGCGGAGCCGGCGGGCGGCGGCCTGAAGCCCCCGCCGGCAGCGGCAGCGGAGCCCCCCCGACCCCCGGCGCCGAGCCCACCCTGAGGAATGAGCGCTTTCCAGGCAGACCTCCTCCTCCTCCTCCTCGCCTGCTTCCTGCTCAGCCACGGTAGGAGCCGGCGCCGCGCCGGAGTTTCCGACAGGAGCCCGGGGGTCCCCCCGGGTCGGGGGGTCGCGGTGGGGTGCGGGGGCCGCGCGTGGTTTTTGGCGAGGGGAGGAGGTGGGGCAGACGGGGAAGGATTGCAGAGTTTTTCGTGCATCTCCGGGCGAGGCGGCTTTACCTTTTTTTTCTCAAAAAAAAAAAAAAAGGCAAAATCTTTAGCATGCAAATGCGCGCCGCTGCTTCGGCTCGGTAATGAGGGTGGGTGTTGGCGTGTAAACACGGCTGTGCTGAGCAACAGCCCCCAGACGCCCCCTCGCCCCCGGTGCTTCCCCGGCGCGGGGGGATGGATGCTCCGTGTCGGGGCAGCGGAGGAGCCGCTCGGACCGGCGGAAGCGGCTCCAGCCGCGGGCACGGGAGCCTGCGGTTGTGCAGCCGGGGTGGGGAGCGATTTGCTCCTGGGGAGGTGAGGGGAAGAAGAGTCGCTGCCAATGCAGCCAGCCCGGGGGAGGTGGGCACCCCGCGGGGGTGGCACGGCCGGGTCCCACCTCCCCGGCGCACGGGAGGGAGGCAGGAGCGTGGGAATGCGCAGGGATTCGCCCTGCAACTTTACTACCTGCTTGATTCCCCCCAGAAAATAACGCATAAAGGTGGATTTGGGGAGGGGGTGTGCTCGGGGAAGCCGGGTTTGACGCGCTGCCGTGTTCCCGCTCCCTGGGCTGGCTGTCACCTGTGGAGGACGCTGAGCTGCAGCCAGACCCCGGCTTCGCCCCTCTGCTGCTCATCCCTTCCCAGCGCCGGTGTCAAACACCATCTGTGTCACGGCGCCGTGGTCCCCACGCCGGCTTTTGTGAGGGTACGGCTTGGGGATGCTTTAAAAAAAAAAAAAAAAAAGAAAAAGAAAGAAAAAAGGGATAAAAAAATCCCAAACCCACGCAGCCAGTCCATCTGTTGATTCAATGAAGGATAAAACTTTTGGAGAGAGTAGTGCTTCTCCACGGGCAGCTGGTTTTTTGCTCAGCCAGACATTATTGCTGAACATCCCCCACCATACGCTGTGTTTCGCCCTATTCCCCGAGCAGGGACGCCGTGTTTGGAGGTGGCTGCGCTTCTGCTTGTCCTTCCCTCTTCTCTTCCCGGGCTCGGATGTGATGCTGGGCTCCCACGCCGTCCTCCCTTCCCTTTCTCTCTTCCCTTCGCTCTCTGCTTGTGCTAATATTCCTTCAGGGAGAAAGCTGTGTTTGCATTCGCCTTCGCTGCCGCACAAAAGAAACCCTCTGTGTCCTCCGAGAGGTTTCTGGCTGAACAAACTCGAGCTGTCCCTGGCAGAGCAGAGCGGCGGCGGGGCCGGGGGGAGCCGCGTCTGGGAGCTGATCCCGGCCTTCGCCCCCCTCCCGCTCCCGCACACCGGGTCAAACGGCATTTTCCGAGCGGAGAAGTTTGTGTCCGGGATGCAGCAGGGATCTGTTTGGTTTCCCTCCCCTCTCGCAGCCATTATTTTAAGAAGGGCCAATTCACTTTTTAGCAGCGCTGGGCTCCGGGAGCCGCGGTGGCTCCTGGGCTGCTGTGTCTGCTGCCTGCCCGCTCAGGAGTGTGCAGCTGGTACCTTGCTTATTCATGCCGGGTTCCGAGGCACAGACAGCGCCTTGCAGAGCGTTTGCTCGGCTCTTTTCTCCCACAGAACGAGCCAAGTGCGTTTTCTATGGAGTTGCTGCTCTCGGTGCATAAGAAAGGGGCTGCCGGCAGCGTCGGGGCTTTTCCCGTTGGGGTGAAACCGTGCAAAGGGTCCCTAACAGGATTTAATGCAAAGGATTCCTTCAGCCACACGGTGCTCGGGGGGAGGAAAGGCCTGGATGTAGGTACTGAAGCCATTTTCCAGCATGTGTTGTGTTTGCCTCCCCTGGAGGGGCAGCCAGAGGTGGTGGCATTGATGTCCATGTGCAAAGGTGTCCCCGAGGCTGTGGGGAGGGGATGCTGTGTGTGCACGCAGAGGGCAGTCATGCCTTGCCCTGGAGTCAGCTGGTGGGCCAAAACTCACTTCGAGGAACGACTAAAGTCACTTGACTCTGCCCCACAGGAGATTCAGTGGCTCCTGTTTGCGGGCAGGGAGCAGGCAGGGCTGTGTTTTCTTGCCAAAGTGGCTTGAAGGGATTTGCCATAATTAAACTCCCCGAGCCAAAGGCAGCAGAGATGAGAGGATCACCTCTGCTGAAAACCCAGCTTGGGATCTGCAGGCTGGACACTTTTTTTAAAAAAACCCTCCTTATCCAAAGGCTCAGCAAAAGGGCATTTTCCATCACTGGATGTGTACACCTGTGCCCTTGGGTTTGTACTTCCTGGGCATCCTGATGTCCTGCTGTTCCTGCAAACCACGCAGCCTGGAACTTGGGCTCCCAGGGGAGTTTGCAGGAGGAGGAAGCTGCTTGTTGCTCCTGTTTGGGGCTGAGCTGCACCTGGGCACACACAGGCTCAGCCTGGAGGAGGATTCCTCCCACAGCCCCTTCCCGAGAGAACAAATTGCCTTCCCTTGAGCATCTCTTGTCTCTCTGCCTCGCAAATGGTCTGCAAGAGCCTGCAAGAGCTTTCTCTTTGTGGCAGTCACGAGGTCAGTGTTTCAGGGCTGCTTTTCCCTGGTGCTGCTCCCTCTTCCCCCTCCCGGGAGCTGCCGGACCAAGTGCTGGGGGAAGGGGGGAGGAAATCACAGCACAATTTGCCTCCTGCAGAGACAAGGTGTGGGTGCCCCTCGGTGGGAAGTAGTTGATGCTGCCATGAAAGCGGCTGCCTTTGCTTCTGCCTGCTGAACAGCTCACCCTCCTCTCCTCTGCTCCAGTGCCAGCCAGACTGGGGGAGGCTGGGAGCCACTGGGGAAGGTGTCCCAGCTGTGGGAGGGGGGGCTGTGGGGAGCAGCACCACTGAAGGTGCCCCTACAGCCACCTCCTCCTCTGGCTGGCCTGTGCTGTACCAGCCTAGGTGGATTTGGCAGGATCTGAAATTTACCTTGGATGGGAAGATTTCTGCCTGTCTGGGGCTCTCTTTCCAAAGGCATGTTTGCTTTCCCTCAGGGTGATGAGTTCTCTGGGTGTTGCAGGGTATGTTTTTCTCCTTCACAGTTCACTTGGTTCCTCCCTGGAAGCAAATGCTCTGCAATCTTCTGTCAGAGGGGCCCGTTATTAGCAGCAGTGGCTCAACTTCCCACTGGCTTGTCCTCAGCCCCCAGGTGGAGAAGGGTGATATTATTCCCATGAGGGAAACCAGCCCAGTTCCACCCACCAACACTGGTTATGACCAGGAGAAGAGGATTTTCACATCCTGGGGGATGTTAATGGGTGACAGGGAGCAAAAATGTGAGATTGTGGGGTGCTGGGGGGTGTGAGCACAAGGGCTGGTGGCTGCAAGGGGCACTTGGTGATCTCTGTGTCTGACAACCACCAGCCTCTTAATGAGAAGCCTGGAAATCTGTGGCTGTGATCCCTCTTCCAAGTGAATTCCTCCTACCATGTAGAGAGAAGAGCAGCTTTGCAAGGGAAGGGTGTTGGGCTGGTTCCTAAACCCAGGAGAGTGTCACTGCTGGGGAGCTGTTCGGGAAGCACAAGGAGTGAAAGCACCAGTGGGCTTTAAAAATTAACCAAGGAAGAGCTCTTGGAGCCCAGGATGTTGCAAATCACGATATTCTATGATTCTGTGAACTGAAAATGGTTGGATGAAGACAGCAATGGTTTGGGGAGGTGCTTTGTGGGCTGGTGCAGGTTTGGCAGGGGCAGTGTGTTCACAGCTGGGCTGCACGGGAGGGAAACTCAAATGAGCCTCACGTTAGAGCTGGTGTTGTGCAGTGTGTGCTATCCCAGAGGAACAGAGCAGGACTGCCTCCTCCAAGGCCTGTTTGAACACAATTTAGGTTCCTCTTGCTTCCCCATCTCCCATCTGTACCTCCTGCAGCGAGAGCCACAGGTGACTTTGCCCAAACCACGTTTCTTGCAAGGTTTCAGTTCTTAGAAAAGAACAAGGGGGAGGAGCTGGGGGTCTGTCCAGGTGCCCTTTGCCAGAGGGAGGAGGGCAGGGCAGCTGCTCCTCCTGCATCCCCAGCAGCCTCCCCCCATCCAAGGGCGGGCAGAGGTGCCCGGGCAGTTTATGCACAGCACATCCCGGGCAGATGTCGATTGCTTTGTGCTTTCCTGTGGTTTTAGGGGACACCAACTGGAGTAGAAACGTGCCCAGAAATCCCTGCCAGGTTCCCAGCACCACGTGCCACCAGCTCCCGGCCTCTCTGTAGCTGGACTGCAAATGTTAGGATAAAACAGCTCCGTGCTCTTCTTTCTTTTGTAGCTGTAAATAAAGGGGGGAGAGGCCAATATGCCCCTTAGGTTGTGAGCTGGCTGAGGATCAAGGGCTTTGAATAAACTGTTTTCCTGTGAGCAGCATGTGATGGAGAGTGTGGCTGCTTCAAACCTCTGATTTAATGATCAGCTTTGCAAGTTTGTGCAGCACTCTCAGCTCCTCAGCATGCTGGGTGGAGGGGCTTTATGGAAATGCTGCTGGAGAATTGGCTTTGCATCACTTCCAGGATCCTTCCAGCAGGATTAAACAGCTCTTATTTATTTATTTATTTATTTATTTATTTATTTTAAAGACCAGCAAGTTTATACCAACAATTGCTGAAGGCCCTAATTTATCTTCTGTTCAGGAGCAATACAAGTCTTTCCTTTGACTGCTTTGAGAGCTACTTCTGGCCAAAGAGAGCAACAGAGCCACAGTGACCGTGTACAAGCTTATTTTATAAATCAATAGGCAGTGAAACAAATTGGTTGTAAATCAGTCTCTTCCTTGCTGAGACTTAAGGCGTTTGCTGGAGCTGAGAGTGCTTCAGGGGTCTCAGCCCTGCCTTCAGGGCTGGCTCCTGTCCCAGCCCTTGCAGGGCTGTGGGAATCAAAGGTACCAGTAAATGTGGGATTTCTTGGCTGGGAAGAAATGAAGTTGAAACCCTGTGCTAGTCTTTGAGTAGAAGGGTCCTGATGCTTCTCAAAACTCCTGGGTTTCCTCTTCCCCTTCCTCTCTTTCACTGCACCTCAGGGCACGTCTGCAGGCCAGACTGCCAGAAGGGGGAAAAGGAAAATACCCATTTCTGAATCGTGCCTTGTGGTAGGACAGAGCAAACGCTGGGGTTTGGCCTTGGAAACGGTGGCCTAACAGATGTCCTGGTTCAATGTGCCCTTTGAGCATCGCCCAGCCTGTTTATTCATTGCCTGGCTGGCAAGACCCACGCTCAGTGTTTGCCTTTCCCTGGTGGCAGCAGCAGCCTCCAAAGTGGAGCAGAAGGAGCTGGAGGTCACTTGGCTGTTACATGGCTCTTCCTTTTTACCGAGTTGCATTAAACAGCTTAAAATCTAAATGTGCTTTTAGTGCTGTGAGCGATGGGCTCTGGGCGTCCTGCCTCGCTGGTGTCACATGCTGGAGGAGTAGGAGGTGGAACACTGGCATTGTTAAATTCAGATGCTAACTTGGGGATAAGATCTTGTCTTAATGTGTTCATTCAACGCCCCCACTCGAAACAAAAGCTACAGCGAGCCTTGGGTCTGCTGCCTTTCAGGGTGGAGCAGGATGTAATTGGGTTTTGAGGGCTTTGCCATAACTGCTGCTCATTAACCATTGATGCAGAGCTTCAGCTCGGATAATAGATGCTTTCTTTTGTTTCCAATTACTTTGTGTTGGGTGGAATTGCTGCAGCAGGTCTCCCATGTATGTGGTCATGTGGTGGCTGATTCACCTCTTAAGAGCTGGTGGATTTATGTTCCTGGGTCTGTTGCTGTCACTTCCAATCTGGGATGTGGCCAAGGCTCGTGGGGAACACCCTGCCTGGCTGGGCCGGGCTCTGCTCGGATGCTGCAGCACCTCAAGGCTGAACATTTCAGGAGCATTCGGGGTGAGCAACCCCAATTTCGTGGGAGGGCAATAGAAACACAGGAAATGTTCAGTGATGTGGTTTTCTCAGGAGCTCCCTGCCCAGCAGGACGTGCTGCAGGCAGGAGGAACCTCGCTGACTCCAGATGAAATACGCCCTGATGGTGCAAGGGATGAACTTTCTCCAGCTTCCTCACGGATGAAGGATCAAAGCTTTGTGCTGTGGGGCCAATATTAGCAGGGAGTGAGTGGGAGAAGCCACTGGGTTTGGCGTCCTACCTTGCATTTTGGGCAGATATTCACTCCTTAAAACTTAAAATTGCCTGACTTGTTAAAAGATCAGACATGGAGGGCCTGAATCCTCCTCAGGTCGCCGTTGTCCCATCCCCCTCCCACCCCCAGCATAAATGAGTATTCCAGCAGTATGCTGCCAGTCAGGGAATGTCAATATTGGATAAGTGTTTCCTTTATATCACTGCAATTTAGCATAAGCTGCTTGGAAACAAATGTCTTCCATAAGCATGAGGTGTTTCAGTAAGTACACAGTCAACATTACTGTGAGGATTAAATAAATGTCAGCCCCACTTGTATGCTCAGCAGCAAGTTAAGACAGCCTAACTTGCATAATGGCCAGTGCTGCAGGAACAACAGCAGGGATTTTGTGAGTCTCTGTGGAAAAAAGTGGGATGGAAGGAGCTGCTTTGGATGGAGGGGATGTTGAGATGGGGGTGCAGAAGCACCTGTGAGGTGTGTGAGGTAGCTGAGGCTGGGAGGAAATTCCTGGCTGTGAGGGTGGGGAGGCCCTGGCACAGGCTGCCCAGAGGAGCTGTGGCTGCCCCTGGATCCCTGCAAGTGTCCAAGGCCAGGTTGGATGGGGCCCTGAGCAACCTGACCCAGTGAGCAACAACCCTGCCCCTGGCAGCAGGGTGATTTTTAAGGCCCCTTCCAACCCAAAGCATTCTGATTCTATGGTGTGAGGTGCAAAGGGATACATGGAGCTCCCCTCTGGAATAACAGGGCTGCTCTTTCTCTGGCACTGGCTGCAACCCAAAGATGAAGACTTGACTCAGCCAATGTTGGCTTGAACTGGTGAAGTTGCTGGCTCAGGATGAGCAGCACCTTCCTGCAGATCTTCCCAGGCCACCCATGCTCTGATGGTTCTGCCCCTGCCTTTTCCAGTGCAAACTGGGAGCTGCTTGGCTGCAGGTGGTGAGGCCAAGAGTGAGGCTCAGCTGTCCCTGCCCTGTGGGGAGGAGCAGGTTGTGCTTCCAGGGCTGTCTGTGAGCCTGAGCTCACCTGCAGCTCAAGGCTTCCCAAAGCCAGAGATGCCTCCCACCCTCAGGGAGTGATGCTGGTCCGTGCTGGCAAAGCTCATGGCCCCGAAGGTGATGAGGGGAGATGGTCCCCTCTGGCTGCTCTGCCTTCAGCTGTGTGGGGGAGAGCTTCTCTCTGCCCAACAGAGAAGCCTCTGGCTCCCACAGAGGGATTTAAACCCAGCAGCACACCGAGGTGTTGCTGAGGCAGTGGAGCTGGAATCCTTCTCTCAAGCTGTGTCTGCAGGAAAACCCTTCTCTTTACCACCCTTCCCTTTGCATCTTCACCTGTCCCCCCGAGGTGTCACTTGGTGCTGTGTCGGTCAGCCCATGACAAATTCTGCCAGCAAGGAGAGAAAATCTGGGGAGCTGGATGTGTTTGCATTCCCGACGATGCAAAACTGCTGCTTTCCCCCCAGCTGGCAAGTCGCTGACTGCAGCCACTTGTCCCCAGCTGCACAAGAATGACAGGAGACAATCGTTAGCAGGCAGATGAGCCTTATCAGCTCCTCTGGTGTCTGTGGCTGCCTCGGCTCTGCGTGGGCTCGGGGCCCTGCAGAGTGTGGGTTTTAAAGCCTGGCCGTTGCTGTTCCCGGTGACTTGAGCAGAGCATCCCGGTGACACCCCGGCAGCCCCGGGGAGCAGGCAGAGCCTTCCCAAGGAGTCCAGCTCGCTGGGCTGCGCGTTCCCAGCGGGAGGAGCAGCTCGAGGGCCGGGGGGGTCCCAATAACTCAGCACGGGGAGGGAATCCCCGAGTGTTTGGGATCCGAGGCGGGTGACCTGGCAGAGCCAGCGCAGGTTTCCCCCTCCCTTTCCCGTTCAGCCTGGCGGTGGCAGCAGCAGCGCTCGCATGGAGCCGAGCTCCGCTCCCACCTGCCGGTGTGGCGCTCCTGGGGGGGGCCAAGGTGACCTGCTGGGCTCGGGCGCTGCGGGGACCCTGGGGCACCAGCCCGGGCTCTGGGGTTCAGCCCCGAGGCCCTTCCCTCTGCTGTGCTGCCGAGAGCTGGCTCGAGTGTAGGGGGAAGAGTTGGGAGCCCCCCGGAGCTGCCCCCCTTCTCCTGAGGAGCAGTGGGCACCCATGGCCTGCTTGGACACATCTCCAGGAGGATCCAGCACACGGTGGTGTGAATGCCATGGGCTCAGGGAGCAGGGAGGGCGTGGGAGGGGGATGCAGGGCAGTGTCTGCCCCACTGCTTTGTGCCCCCTCATTGACAAACACACCTAAGGAGCTCACGGAGCTGGGGAGCCCCCTGTGCATCCTTGCAGGGTGTGGGATAACCTGCAGCAGGGAATGGCTGCCATTCCTGGGCAGTGGTGCCTTGTCAGGTTGTTTCCCACTCTATCCCACGGGCAAATCCCCAGAGTGTGATTTAACACCCCTCTCTTTCCCTTCTGGCTTTATTAAGCTGGGAGTGACAGGGCCAGCCCCCACCTCCCCCCCAGCCACAAGTGCTGAAGAAACAGAACCAACAGATGCTAAAATTAGGCACAGCTGTTTGCAGTGTTTTGTCCTCCCCATCACAGAGTCTGACGCTGTCTGTGCTTATTCCTCATCTTGTCCAGACACCGAAGAGGTTTAAGATATCAAAGCTTTGAGTGGCTGTAAATTAACTCCTTCTGTCTAAGCTGGAGCTTGACTCACTGGCTGATGAGAGATTCCTTGTGATTTCCTTTATTTGCCCTTATAATAATGGGAATTGCCAGGGAACATCAAGACAGGTGTCATCTTTCTGTACCTGGGAGACAACCCTGCTGGTATTCCCTGCTCAGGAGCTCCCCACCAGAGACCAGGGGAAACATCTTCAGCCCTGTAGGCTTTATGTGCCTAAACCCAGCTCTGAGGTGCAGCTTAGACAACCTCTGTGGTCCAGCTTGGTCTCTGCACGCCTGAAGTTGTCCCAGTCCAGCCCCACATCCTGGCTGTGGTGATCTGCTCTTGTTTTGGCCAGGTGGAAGATCTTCTGAGCTCTTCTGCTTGGTGGTGCAGGCTTTGTGCCTGTGGTTGGGGTGGGCATCATCCCTCGTGGCTGCTCTTCCCCCTCCCCTGGGCTGTGTTTGGGCTGACAGTGACTGTAGGAAGCTCTTTGAGAGCTGATGGCTTGCTCTATCACCTGCTACCCCTTGGAAATGTCCATTCCCCTTCCCTGGCATGGCAGTGTTGGGATTTGGCACCACTCAGGTGGAGATGTGCTTGGAAAGGGCAGCAGGAGGAACCTCTGGCAGAGCAGAAGTGCCTTTTGCTGTCAAGGCCAGAGCAGTGTGACTGTCCCTGCTGTCAGACAGGCCCTGGGCTGGGGGTGTGTCAGGACTGTGAGTCTGAGGGGTCTTTTTTCCTCTGTGTCCCCTCTGAGTGTCTATCTCCTGCAGCAGCAGTGCTTTCTCAACATCCCTCTTGCTCCTGTCACGCTTAAAATGATAATATTGGTTTAAGATGGACACTTGTGATAAACTGGGGAACACAATGCCCTTGGAAATCTTCAGAGCTCTCTTGCATCACGTGGGCTGGCTGGAGAGGCCTGGACTGCCCCCCTCTATGCCCACCTCCTCCTAAGGATGCCTTGGCTTTTAAAGAGCGGGCACCTCTCACCCAGCAGTGCTGACTGCTCCAGGTGGTGTCTGTGACACCTGGGCAGTTCCTGTGCTACCTGTGAGCTCCCAGAATTGCCTTTTCCCACCCTTCCTGTGATGAAGCAAACCAGGAGGGGAAGTGCTAACCAGGGAAGGCTGGTTTTCCCTGGGGATGAGCAGGGGATGGTGGGAAGGAGAGGGGATAAGAGTGCAATAAATACCTCACAAAAAAGGACCTTTGCAATTGCCACGTGTCCCTTGCCCACGTCTTTAGGGTTGTAGCAAACCTTTCCCCCAGCAGGCTGAGTTTTCCCTGCAGCAGGCAGGATTCTCCCCATGGTTTGGCTTTCTCCCAAGCACAGCAGAGGTCTGTGCAGTGCTCTTAACCCGTGCAAGTTGCTGCTGACTTGAGCAGATCCGAGTTGTCGTCCCAGAGGGAGCATCTGGTTCAAAATCAGGAAGAAAAGTTGAACTTTTGAAACTTGTTGAAAAGCAGGAAGCATCCAAGAATTATGGATTGAAGGCTTTGAAGTGGACCTGCCAAAAATACTGTGTTTTGATATCTGAAATGTGAACCTGGAGCTCAGGAAGGGTTTTCTGTGCCCCAGGGATGGCGAGGTCACTGTGGGGGATGAAGGGATGCTGGGAAGCTGCTGTAGAAACCATTGGACTGTCGACTGCTGGTTCTTTGGGGTTTGGAAATGGGTTGCAGGTCTCTTCCTGCCTTTGGCCTCGCCGTGGTGGCTCTCACAACGTGCCAATTTGTCACAGTATATTTAATTCTAAACCAGTGTTAAGCTGATCTGTGTGTCTGTAAAGCACCTTGTGTTAGGTTTGATAAAATTACGTTTTATTGTCTAACACAGTTTATTTCTCTTGGTCTGGTTGCATGTTTTTATTACCTGTTTCCTGTGCACCGTGAGGACATTGAGTACCAGCAACTGCCTCACTTGCTCCTCTCTGAAAGCACCTTAAAATCAGCTCATAATTGCTGGAAACTATGGGAAGACTTTAAGGGTGCCACTGATATCCATCTGGCACTGGAGCATTGAGCAGGTAAAGAAAGGACCTAAGAGGCAATTGAAGAGATTGATGGGCAGTAACGGGTGTAATGGCAATTTTTGGCCTGTGTTTTTAATACAGTGATTGACGACAGGCCCAGCTGGAGCCCCCGTGCGGAGACCCAGGGATGCAGTTAAATTACAGAGGCTTCTTAACTTAATGAGGCCTGGTAATAAAAACCAGGCATAATGAGCAAAGGATAACGGTACCATTATGCTCTGAGTGCTGAGCAGAGAGCTGAGCAGGCAGGGCCAGGGTGTGCTTGGGGTGATCTCACTGGGAGGAAGGGCTTTCCTCACTGGGAGGGAGGTGAGGAGGTTGGGAGGCTTGGGAAGAATGGTGATGTTCTTACCCATGAAGGAATGAGCAGGTGGAACACCATCTGTGGTTGATCCTCCATGCTTTTGGTTTTATTTGTAAGGTTTTGGGCAACTCTCTGCTCCATGTTTCATTCCCTTTATGTAACCCTGGGGAAGTCCAGGTGGGTTCCTACACAGACACTGTGACGAGGGGGTCAGATTTTGTGCCACGAGGGAAAAACAGTGGGAATTTAACAGCCTGGAGGAAGGACCTGCAGGGAATAGATGGGTGGGCTCTGGGAGGTTGGGCAGAGCTGCAGCAGGCTCATGTCACAGCTTGATTTGGAGCTGGGGCTGGGACCCTTTAGGGGGTGGAGGTGGGAGGTGGATTAGTGTCTGCAGAGCAGCTCGGTGTGTGCCGCCGGTAAATGGAGTTAAACCTGAGCGAGTTCTAATCTAATAATGAAAGGAAGAGAAATAAGTGTTCTCAGTGATGCATGCCCCCTCACAGTGAGTACTAATTGAAAACAGATATTTACTTTAAAATGAAAATGTAATACGATAATGGTGGGTTGAGGATTTCTCACACGTAGGAGGGAGCAGCGGGCACACACAGCCTCCCCTGCCCTGCCCGGGCTCTGGGTCCCATGGGAGCAGCACCTCCCGTGCCAGGGGGCTGCTGGGCCTGCCAGCCTGGGGACAGGACCTGGGGCTTGTGCTGGAGCAGAGCTCAGAGCCTTACTTAGCCAAAATCAGGAGCACTGGGGTCCCTTCAGCTGGCCTGGGGCTGCAGGAGACCTCCCAAGCTGGGCTTTTGTCTTTCCTCCTGTTCCTTGCAGACCTTCCCCAACCAAATCTCCATGGAAGGAGAAGTGAAGCCTTTCAAGGCTGGGGAAGCATCACCTCCCTTGTCACTGAGATGAGGGGCTGGACAGTGGTGGTGACCCTCTTCCTGATGGTCTCTGGTGCTCAAGACTCACCTTGAGCTGGCCCATGTCCCTGGCTTGGCAGGTGACCTGCTCAGTGCTGGAGAGACCTCGGCTAATGCTGCCTTTTTGGGGGCTGCTGGAGGAGGATGAGAGGCGTATTTACCCCCTCAAGCCAGTCTGAATTAGTGCTGATCCCTTGGGGAGAGCCTTGTCTGTGACTGCTGAGACTTCAGCACCCCTCCTTGCCTCTTGGTCTCTGTTTGTCCACCCTCCCCTCCTGCCTCCTTGTTCTTCCCTCCCTGTTCCAAACAAGTTGTCACTCCAGAGCCAGAGTCACAGTGTTTTCCAAAGCACTTTGGAGCACAGCTCAGGGCAGTGGCACTGGTGGCCATTCCAGGACCCTCCCTGCCAGGAGCCCCCCAGGCCCTGCAATCTTCTGAAGGAAGTAGCCTGGCCCTAATCCCTTTGTGCAGAGTTCCTGCCTCTTTCTTCCTATGGGTGCGTTTGTATAATTTGCATTTTGCACTCTGATCGTATGCACAGAATTCAGATTGAAATGGGGGCTTGAATAGATTTGCATGCTAATGAGGCACTGGCTTTATTTGTTTATTTGGAGCCCTCTCAAGCAGGCAGCAGTGCTGGAAAGCAGCTCCTGCAGCTCTGGTGGGGACAGAGCTCTCCAGCAGCACGAGGACCCTCATTTTTATCCCCAGACCCACTTACCAGCTGTGCACAAGCAGTTGAAATGGGTGGTCTCTGCTCCAGCAGCCCTTGGCTCAGTCCTTCTCAACCCCTGTGGAGCAGCAGCGTGGAGACCAACAGTTCCAACCCATCTTAACTAACCAGAGATGCCTCCTTAAGGTTATACTGGTGTTACCTGGGTCTGGCCTTGCCACTGAGTGAGGTGCAAACACTCCTGTGTCAGGGCTGGTTACACCCAGCACGAGCCCCTCGCTGATGGGTGTGATGGTCTGTGAGCCAACAACGGGAGCGTGTCCCGTCCTCTCCTTGACTGTGCAGTGCTGCTCAGGGGGGCTGGGCCCTGCTGGCCACGGCTCCCCGTGTTCCTCAGCAGACCATGACCCTTCTCTTCGTGACAGGGCCGTTATTCCTGGTGTCTTTCAGCAGCTGACCTTGGGCTGTTGCATCAGTGCTGCCCATCAATCCTGCGCCGCTGCCAAATCCAGCTTCCCCTGGTGCTCCTGTGCTCCCTCAACGGGAGCCTTCCAGCCTCTCTTAGTCAGCAATAGGTCCTGGAAATATTGAGCAGGAGAAGCCAAGGGCTGGGAGAAAACCAGTCCCCCAAACTCTACGCCAGTATGGGGAGGAAAACAAGACCCCACAGCCCAGGTGCTTCACTGACCGGCAGCACCACAACCCTTTGCTATGCTCTGGGTCCCAGCAGATAGACCCGGCTTAGGGCTCAGTGCTGAGCCTTTCGTGCCAGCTCTGCCTCCCCAGATGACTCCTGCTGCAGCCACTGCCACTCTGAACACGGGCCAAGGCAGGCCTTCTGAAATGGCAGCAGGAATTGGGTCACATCGTGCTGCCCCAGGAGAGCGAGTTCCTCTCCGAGCAGTCTGGCTTCCAGTTATTATTTTACAGGGGATGTTGGAGCTTGATAAGGGAGCTCTTCTGACTGCCAGTGGGGCTTATTTGGGGCTTATTGGATGCTCCAGTTTAGATTTTAATATAGTCAAAGGTGACTTACAACTTTAATATGAATTTTAAAACCGATTGCTCGAGTTGTGTTTTTTTTTATCTGCGTTAAAGCAGATTAATCTCAGCCTTCCTTGATCCCGCCGGTAGCTTTTCTCTCCCCACTTGGAGACACACGTGGTGTGTGTCGCACCAACAAAGGCCGAGGAGGAGGATGTTTGTGTGGCGATAAATAATTGTCGCGGGGCCGCTTTTCTTGCGGAGAAATCTCCGCTCTCCGAGCCCGACAATGGCATCAGTGGGAGCTCCTGCTTTTGTACGAGGCTCCCGCCTCAGCCTGCAGAGCGGGGCTTTGCCAAACAATGTCTGGCTTTGTGCTTCCCAGGGAAAGCTGCTCCTCGCCGCTGGGTTTGTCCCCGGTTCTCCAGGCTCTCCACCGCCCGCTTTGTGCCGTCGCGGTTCCTCGCTCTGCTGCTTGCGAGGTGTTTTGTGCCCGAGGTGACAATCCTGAGTGGGTTGAGAAGGTGGCCTCGGGGCAGTGGGGTGGGCTGTGGTGAGCTGGAGTGGAGTCCTTGTCCTGCTTCTGGCTCCTTGAGCATCCTCGGGCGGAGGATCCAGCCGGGAATGTTCTGCCTCTGGGCACCTAATTCGTGGTGTTTGGAGCCCCTGTGAACACCGGGGGTTTGCCTGATGCTTTGGGTAAATGTCACACCTTTCAGGGTGACCAGCTGGGTACCCAAAACCGAGCAGCTCTTGGCCAAATTCAGCAGTGCTGCTGGGCTGCCTGAAGCAGAGGCTGGTGCTCTCTGGCACTTTTCTAAGTAATCCCAGAATCATGGAATGGTTTGGGTTGGAAGGGACCTTAAAGCTCATCCAGTTCCACCCCCTGCCATGGGCAGGGACACCTTCCACTAGCCCAGGTTGCTCCAACCCCCATCCAACCTGGCCTTGGACACTTCCAGGGATGGGTAATCCCAAATCATGTGGTTTAAGTGAATCCCCTTGACTTGATGGCTGGACTTGATCTTAAAGGTCTTTCCAACCTTAACAATTCCACGTTTCTATGACTTAGCTCCAGGTGACCAGCTGTGTTGCCACAGGTGCTCTGGATTTAGGAGCAGCCTTGTTGGTGCTGCCAGTCTGGACCATCAGTGGGCAGCTGGGCTTTGGAATTAGAAGACAAGGGTCAGAACTGTGGCTCTGGAGATGTGTGGGCGTAAATCTTCGTGTCCTGAGCATTGGTCAGCCTGTGTACCAGTGGCACTAATTAATTTTACCCCAAATAACGAGTTTACACTTTACTGGGCTGGGAGTGTTCCCTGTACCTCAGGCAGTGATTGCAGGAATCAAATGCTCTGCAACCAGCCTTTAGTTTTTTCCTGGTTTGTTGGGGGATGGCACTTCACTGACGGTCCATGCTCTCCAAAATTCCTCCCCAGTGCTGCCTGCAGCTTTTCTCCTGCCAGCCTTACCCATAACTGCTTTTCAGAGCTCGTTATTCCGTGCCCAGTGCTGCATATCAACGTGCTGGATTGGTGGGCTGGGAGCTGGGTGAGCTGGGTGGGTCTGACAGTGGCAGGGGAGGGAACTGAGGCACAGGGAGACCCCCGTGAGTTGGTGCCACAGCTCGGGGAGGGGGGGAAAACAGGAGGGTTTGCTCGCTGGAGCTGCCCCATGTGTGTCTGCTTCCCAAATTCCAGCCTGAAATAGGGACCCACCAGGTGTTGTGTTGGCTCAGGAGCCGAACGGGAGCGACGAGGCAGCGACGAGACTGAAGAGCCTTTAAAGGCAAGACTTGACACCGCACGAGCGAGTGCCGAGCAGCAGCCACATAAATCCCATTTGTTTTACATTTCAGAGCTTAATGAGACAGAAATCGCATGGCAATTGTCACATGTGAAGGCAGAGATGGCTGCTTTGCCTTCAACTGCAGCAACCACCGTCTGCAGCTCCGAGGAAGCCGTGATCTCACCCACCCTGTACCTGCAAAGTGCTGCTGGCCTGGAGCTCAGCACCAATCCTGGGGGTTTATAACCCCCCTGGCCTGGAGCTCAGCACCAATCCTGGGGGTTTATACCCCCCCTGGCCTGGAGCTCAGCACCAATCCTGGGGGTTTATAACCCCCCTGGCAGCCACACCAGCCTCACACCTTCCCCAGAATAGTCAGCACATCACATTCTTCACGTAGAGAGTCATAGAATGGTTTGGGTTGGGAGGGAAATCAAGTCCAGGAAGGCGATTTTTGTGTGGTTTCACTGGGCTGTGGGTGTTGAAAACCTGTGGGGTGTCTTTTGGGGTGATTTGTAGGAATTTTAATAAGACCAAGTACAGGGTGCTGCACCTGGGTCAGGGCAACCCTTGGGATGGATCCAGGCTGGGATGAAGGGATGGAGAGCAGCTCTGGGAGAAGGACTTGGGGGTGCTGGTGGGTGAGGCTG
Source organism: Manacus vitellinus (assembly GCF_001715985.3). Lineage (NCBI taxonomy): Eukaryota > Metazoa > Chordata > Aves > Passeriformes > Pipridae > Manacus > Manacus vitellinus. The sequence continues at coordinate 1,473,544 of NW_021940545.1, forward strand.
GACATGCCCTGGATGTGTCCTGGGCTGATCCCACAGCGTGGGCAGCAGGACAGGGGGGGATTCTGCCCCTCTGCCCCTCAGGTGAGACCCCCCTGCAGAGCTGCCTCCAGCCCTGGGGAACAGCACAGGGAGGACGTGGAGCTGCTGGAGAGAGTCCAGAGGAGGCACCAAGAGGATCAGAGGGCTGGAGCAGCTCTGCTGGGAGGAAAGGCTGGGAGAGCTGGGATTGTTCAGTCTGGAGGAGAGAAGGCTCTGAGGCGACCTTAGAGCCCCTTCCAGGGCCTAAAGGGGCTCCAGGAGAGCTGGAGAGGGACTGGGGACAAGGGATGGAGGGACAGCACAAAGGGGAATGGCTTCCCACTCACTGCCAGAGGGCAGGGACAGATGGGATATTGGGAAGGAATTCTTGGTTGGGACAGTGGTGATGCCCTGGCACAGGTTGCCCAGAGAAGCTGTGGCTGCCCCAGCCCTGAAGTGTCCAAGGCCAGGCTGGACTTAGAGCAACATGGTCCAGTGGAAGGTGGAAGGGGTGGAACAAAATGAGGTTTAAGGTCCCTTCCAACACAAACCCTGCTAGGATTCGATGTGCTTTGCCCACCAAGGGATGGAAACATTCCCAGGAATCATCTCAACCTGGGTTAACCATCAGGCTTTGCCCCTTTTATCAGGTAACCCTATAGCTCCTTAAGATGAGCTGAACAATAGCAAGATATGAATGCCAAGGATGCATTAGCTCGGGTAACTTTGCTTCATCTCTGCTAATTTGTGCCTTCGCTCTCCAGATAATGTTCATAAATTGCTAAAGCAGTATTTTAATATTAACATAAGCTACAGTCTCTGTGACAACTGTTAAAGAATGGGTTGTATTTGGAGCTCTGAAATTGATTTTTTTTTCCCTCCCCTTGTCTGTCAGAACTGAAAAACTGCAGATGAAACGCTATGTTGGGTTAGCTGAAAACAAGACCAAAAATATTTGTTTCAGGTCAAATGAAACATTTCATTTGATATGATACGTTCTTTGTTCAGACTTAAAAAACCTTTTTTAAAGTAAATTAACTTCAGAGATGTCTTGGGGGGGAAAAAAAGTCTGAATGTTTCATGTAGATGGAAAAATGTCTAAATAAAACACTTTCACTCTTGACACCCACTCCTCCCCTTTCAGTCTGAACCACTGAATGGGTTTGATGGCAGCTCATGAATAGCATCAGTTGACCCACATCTGGGTTGGAATTATTGTGCCAAAGACACAAGGAAAGAGTTCATGAGTCATTTTTTTAATGGGTATCTCGGTAGGTGAGAGAAGTTCTGAAATGATACGTGTGAAGGAATAATGGGGCCCTCGTTAGATGACTAAATCTTATTCTTAATCATCCTGGGGGCGAGGAAGAGGGGAAATTGTGAGTTAGAGAAGTTGTGGGTGAATAGTATTTTGCAGCTGGCCTGGAGCTCTGGGGGGGCTGGGCTGGGTTTTAGGAGAAGGTTCTTCCCCAGAGGGTGGTCGGGCACTGCCCAGGCTCCCCAGGGCAGTGGGCACAGCCCCAAGGCTGCCAGAGCTCCAGTAGGGTTTGGATGATCCTCTGGGGCACAGGGTGGGGTTGTTGGGGTGTCTGTGCAGGGCCAGGGGTTGGACTGGATGATCCTTGTGGGTTCCTTCCAAGGCAGGTGATCAAACACAGGCTGCCTTGAAACCCAGCTGGGTCATCCCTGGTGTTGAACTCCAGCCTCGTGGGGTCCTTTCCCATCAGGAGGCTCCAGGATGGGGCAAGTCAGGGATTCCCTGGGTCACCAAACCCCTGCTGCTCATCATCCTTCATCAGCAGTTCCCTCAGAATGGGAAGTGCTTCCTAGTCCTGATGAATCCTTGCCAGGATATTTGAGACCTTCCCAGTGGGATGGGAAACTCCCCTTCTCAACCTCCCAAGTCCTTTGTTGTAAAGCAGCAGGAGAAAACCCTCCTGGGATCTGCTGCCTCTTGTTGTGGTGTCCTAAGGGTGAAGTGAGCAAAGGCTTGGTTGGAAAATAATTCAGGCAGGACCTTTTTACCTGGTCCAGGTCTTCTCCTGAGCAAGTGCTGTTTCTCTGGGCACATCCCTTTGGATGCATCTCTTCCAAGTTTGCGCCAGGAGTGCTGGGAAGTGTAGTAATTGAGCACTTGCATTGTTCTGGACATAGCAACTAATGATTTTTTCTGTATGATAATGCATCTTCATTACTCTGGGGAAATCATTTGCTCCTGTGAAGACAGGCCTCTCATTCCTGGGTTAAGGGGGAAGAGACTAATGGCTTAATTAAGAGGTTGGAGAGAAAAATCTGTCTTAACTCTTTTTTTGTGCGTGTGTGTTTGAGGAGGACTGCGGGGAGGGAGGTTGTGCAGGAAGCCTCACCTAGTGGAGCTGTTTGGGACCCCTGCATCGAGCAGGGGACACAAATTCCAGGTCTTCAGTGCTTCACCCATGTCTCCCATGAGCCCTCTGGAGGAGCCTGGCGTGGGCCCGGGCTGCGGCTCTTTGTGGCGAGCGCGGAGATTTATCCTTGTGAGAGGGGAATGTTATTTAAATCTGCACATTTCGCAGGATGTGAAAGCAGCTCCACGTAATCTACAGCCTCTCCCTCCGCTGGGACCGCTCTATTAACATCTTTCATTTGTGGAGTTGGATGCTTTGCAGCTCCTTTCAGCGGTGATAATCCAGCAAAGAGCCCGCGCTGTTCACCCTGCGGGATTTATGGAGCCAGAGCCTGCCTCTGAATTTCCGTGCTGGCTTTGGCCAAACGCAGACATATCACACAACCAGCAGCTTTAGGAACACGCTGGTTCAGGCTTTTGCTGTGGTGGGGTGCAGGGTGACCCGTTTGGGGCTGATTTGGGGACCCTTTGGGGAAGGAATGGAAAGGTCTGAGCGTGTCTGATGGTGACTGCTCTCCCAGGCTGCATCCCAAGGGGAACAGTGGGGAAAAGCCCTTTCATGGGAACAGGCAAACAGCTTTAAGCAGAGTCAACAGGAGCAGTGGGGTTTTTAGGGTGGAGGAGACTTGTGTCCCTCCATCCAAGTGTTTGAACAGAGGAGTGGCAGCACAAGGCATCTCATCGTGAATCACAGAATCATCAAGGTTGGAAGAGACCTTCAAGATCCAGTCCAACCATCACCCCAGCACCACCATAACCACCCCTAACTCATATCCCCAAGGGCCACACCCAGACACCTCTTGAACCCTTCCAGAGAGGGTGATTGCACCTCCCTGGACAACTTCTTCCCACACCCCATGAGCAAAGCCATCCTGAAATGAGCACTGCTGCACCTCCTTTCCTGGGCTGGGCCCTCCTCGGGTGACTGGGCTCATGAGTGTCTCTGTGGTGGGATGTGGATGCCAATAGTTTTCTTACACACGAGGCTGGGTGGAGCCTCTGGCTTGGCTGAGGCAGGTCAGGTCAGGGAGTTGGGTTTTACCGTGAGCCTTCCCCTTTCCCTGCTCCACCTGCAGTGCCTCCCAAACCAGAGGGCAGAGCACTCCTCCCTGTGCCAGGGAGCAGAGCAGGGGGAGCCTGGCAGCTCCCAGCTCGATGGGCACATCCCAACCAGTGCTCCTGAGGTGATGTTTTGGCTCCTGGAGGTGCCCAACTGGGCAGCCCCTGAACACACACGTGCATCTCCCCCCTCGGCTCAGCTCCCCCAGCTCCTCTCTCCTCGTGTGACACAATTAAATATTAACACCAGTAAACACTTTAGTTCATCTGCACAGCCCTGGCTGCCCAATTATCCTCCTGCAGGGCTGTCAGACTGTGCCAGTTGCTTCCCTGGGTGCTGACAGCCTTTGGGCTCCACGGCAGGGAAAGCCCTGCTCTCCAAACCTCTCTTCCCACCTTTCTCCTGCAGCTCCCCATGCCTTGGGGTTACCTCAGTGTGAGATATCCCAGGGCACTGTTGGCCTCTCTGAGCCTTTTCAAAGGGCCACAAAGAGCTGTTTGTTCTTCTACAGCTGTTTTGCAGGTATTGACAGGGGAATAAAGGGGGGGGTTAGGTGATGGCTGCTTAGTAACCTGTAAACACAGGGCAGAGCTGTTGTTGTCTGTGACGTGCACAAGAGGTTCTTCATTCCCTGGAGCTGCAGGATGGTGCTGCTGCAGCTTGGGGGGGATCTGCAGCCCCCCAGAAATCCTCACTGCCTCCCTGAAGGTGGCATTTTGCTGCTTTCACAATATTGGAGTTAAGGCTTTAGCTCCTCACCCTTAGAACCGTGGTGTGGAGCCTTTCCCCAGCCCCTGCACCAATATTGAGGGTGCCCTTCTGGGAACTCGACCCTCTTCTTGTGTTTTTATGCAGCTGATGAGATTTTGCTGACAAATGAAGGGAAATTGCTGCATCCAGCTCTCATGGCCTCTGTCAAGCAGAGCTGGTTTGGGGGTTTTTTTGTTGCTTTTGTGTTCTTGCCTTTCAGGGCCTTGACATTCAGCGGAGTCCATTTGCAAGAGGGATGGGACAGCAGGATTTTACTGTGGTTTCAAAAGACATTTTAAGTGCTTGAACTCCTGCCATCACTGAGTTACACGCCTGGGTCTGGCCTTGACTGTGCAGGTTGAATTTCTTGCTCTGATTTCCAAGGCAGGCAGCATTAGCAGCTTGTCCTCAGCCAGACAGATCCGGGGAGCAGCTAATGGGGTTTCTCTTTTCTGTGCTGTCCCAGACCTTGGCATCTGAGCTGGGCAGTGGGAAGAGCAGCTGAGCAGTGAGGAGTCTCTGAGCTGCTCCTGGGCTGAGATCATCAGCCTGGGCAGAGTTTTGCCCCAGAACAAAATCCAGCTCGGAATTTTTTCTGGTCTCCATTAAAACTTCTTCCCCATTGGGATTGCTATTGACCAGGCTCTCTCAGGCTGTATTTCCTTCCTGGATCAATAAATCTCACTATTGATTGCAAAATAAGTTGGTACCTTGGAAGCACAGTGGTTCTGGCTCCAGCAGGCAGCTCAGGGCCCTGCTGCTGCTGGAGATCCCAATCCCAGTTCCCACAGGTTGGATCTCCCATGGTCAGTGTCTGTGTCTGCAACCCCACCTCTCCCTCTGGAAATGGGAAATATTCCCCTCTCCCCTCCAGAGGAAAGCAGGTAGATATTTGTCTGGACTTGGAAGTGCTTCAGCTGAAGGGAGCAGCCTGAATTTGTTGTCTCACAGGGGAAGAGCTCCTGTTCCCCTGCAGAGATGCTGTGATCCCAGTGATCCCATCTCTGCCTGGCACCAGCTCGGAGTGCAGCTGGAGATCACCCCTGTGGCTCCCTCACCTTCCTTGGGATGGCTCCCAACCCTCCAGCTGGCAGAGGGTGCTGGCTGCAAACTGCAGGCTCTTTGAGGCAAGAGAGGAAAACTGCTCCTTCAGCCTTCCAGGAATCTCTCATGGCACGTTGGAGCTGCCCAGGTGGGAGTCTTCTGGAAACCTGAGACCTCAGTGCTGCCTTCTGAGTCCTTCTGCAGGATCTGACTGGAGCCATCCTTGGTTATTTCTTTATTCCCCCCAGTGCTTTGCATGGTAGAAGCTGCTCCTCTCCACAGAGTTGTTCTGAGCTGGTTTCAGAGCTGGTGAGTGGCCCAGCAGCCTCAGCCATCCTCACCCCCTCGCCTTTGCTCCCCAGCACCTTGTTTCCCAGCCCAAGGACACCTCCTGGAAAGCCAGTTACTAAAGCACAAATCCCTCTGGGCTCGACAAACTTGTCCCTGTGGTGGCTTTTGTCCTGTGTGAGGGGTTTCCTGAGAAGCTTTACTCTCTCATACCAGCCCCAGATCGTGCAGGCTGAGCTGGCTCAGCAGCAGCTGAGGCATCAGGCAGGATCAGGATCCCCTGTGAAATCTGTTGGGAGTAATGAACCACAGATGACTCTGTTTTCTGAATCGATACCGAGCTGCTGTTTCTAGAAAGCTGCCAAGCACACAAATGTGAGGTTAGAGATGGAAAAGCACTTCCAGGGGGAGCTGGGAAAGCTGTTGGTGCTGTCAAACGTCTCTGCTTTGCACCCAAGAGGCTTCTGTGTTGCTGTGTTGGACGAAGTGTCTGCTCCTGTTTTCTCCCTTGTTCCTTCCAGATCCTGGGAGGTTTAGTGCAGTTCACACTTGCAGAGCACTTGGGTAGAGCGTTCTTGAAAAGTGCAAAATATTTATTAGTATTTGCATAGCAGCCCCTGACCTGCTGTGAAGAAGCAGCCCTTCAGCTCTGCTGAGTAAATATACCTTCATTAAATAAAACTCTGCCTGTGCTGCACTGAACTGCTCTGTCTCACCTTCATCTGCTTTTTCATGTGTAAAAAGTCTTAGGAGTGTTTGACTTTAATGAATTTTGAGCATGCAAAGTGCCTGCCTGGCCCGAGGCAGGGCAGCGTTTTGACCCTGGCAGTGCTGGTGACAGGTCTGAGCAGCATCCAGGGGGGCTGCTGACAAGGGATTTGCTTCAGGAGCACCTGTGCAGCCAGTTTAGAAGTGGCCTCATGGCTGGAAACCTGCAAAATGACAGGTTTAGGGTGGTGCAGGGGTGATTCCCAGCTTGGTTTGCAGGATGGGGGCATTGTCTGGGGCTGGGACAGGGCTGCTGGTGCTGGGGCATCACACCCCCCAGAAACCCTCCCCTAGTGCTGCTGCTGCAGAGCTCTTCAGGCTGCAAATGGGATGCCAAGGCTTTAGATGCTCTTGGTGGCCCATAAAATCTTCTTGAGCCTGACATGACGTTAAAGCTTGAAGAGGAACTATTTAAAGCAGAGTGTTCTCACAGGTGCTCGAGTTCGGCTTAATGCTGCTCTTGCTGCAGTTAAGTCTAGTTCAAACAAACTTTGTTCGACACTGAAAAGGCTCTGAGAACATCCCCCTCTCCCCCCCAGAGGAAAGCAGGTGGATATTTGTCTGAGCAGAGCCTCTGGAAGCTCTGGGCCTGGCTGTGCAGCACGGGGGCTGCAGGCATTTTCAGGCTGACTGGAGCTGTGGAGCTCGGGAGCACTGGCCGTGATCCCCCAGCCCCCAGCCTTGGCAGACACGGCAGAGCAGCTCCCAGGCAGTGCTGGGTGTTCAGGGGGTTGTTTCTGCTTTATATGTCATCGAGCAGCGTTGCAGGTTCACGGGGAAGCTGCTCGTTCTCTTCAGTGTCTTCCTTAAAAAAAAAAGTTGCACAGCTCAACATATTTCCTTGATAAATTCCTGGAGCATCCCCTCATCCTTCCCTCGTGTCACCTGACAAATGGCTCTTTTGTCTTGTGTTCCTCACTGACTTATTTGTGTTTAATGCAAGTGTGTCACAGGGAGAGGAACCCTGGCAGCACCAGCTTCTAACTCCGGGGGCTTGGTTGTCATTTGGGAGCTGAGGTTCTTTTTTTGTGCTCCTTAATTTTCATTCGAGGCTTCATTACAGATTATAAAATACAATTTTCAGCAGGTATGTCCACTTGTTTTCCTCACCTGTCAGCTCTTGGTCCCTACTGCCACACTCTTGGACTCTGGCTCGTGCACCCTCTGCCTTTGCTTCCCTCTCCTCAAGTGTTTTGTGGGAAAGCCAGATTGGGACTCTGTTCGTAGCTGTTGTACTTGGAGAGTCTTGTGAAGCTTCCCCAAACCCCAGGAATATGTGAGGGATAGAGAATAAACACCAGCTGCTGCAGTGCCACTGAATAAGGCTGGGAAAGCAAAATCCATCTGTATGTGCCAGACTCATCCCAGCCCATCCATGTTCCACCCCCTGTGCAGCCTGTTGGTCAGCAGCAGCCTTGGAGAACCACAGAATTCCAGAATGGTTTGTGATGGAATGGGAGGGACCTTAGAGCTGGTTCCCCCCCTCTTCCACGGGCAGGGACACCTTCCCCCAGCCCAGCTTGCTCCGAGTCTTCGAGGGCTCTGCAGTCACGGGCAAGTTCTTGGTGCTTCCACCCAAACTGGGATGCCAGGAAGGATCTGTGCTCCTGCTGGTTTGCTCATTAATCTGCCAAAGGTGGGATCTGCCAAAATACTCCAGAGCTGGAGTTCAGCTGGTCTGCAGCAGGAGTAGAGCTCCTAAGCAGGTGAGGAGTTTAAACCGTGGGTGTTGCTGTCACCTCTGTCTTGGAGCTGAGGGGCTGAGGGTCTCTTAGAGCAATTGGGATCCAGGTCCACTTTCTTTTTAGGCTTTTGGTGTCTGACTCTTTGGTTCTGAGCCCCCTCTAAGACAAGATTGCTTCATTTGCATGGAGCAAAGCTGCTGCCATCAGCGTCCTGCCACAGCTCTCACCAGTTTACGACAGGTGAAGGAGAATTAAACACCAAGAGGATTATAAGCAGACAAAATGCAATTACTCAGGGAGAAATCCAGTGAGATTCTGCTGAATAGCCTGTCTTAAAAGGACTTTTGGGGCTTCTTAGCTGTCTGGAAGCTTTGGGATCTGCTAAGACCGTGCCTGGAGAAAAGTAGCTGTAAGTCCCCACTTATGGGGGGGATGTAAGTCCCCAGCTCTGGGGAGGAGAAGGTTGCTGGGCTGAAGGTGATGTTGGGAGTGTTCTTTACTTAGGGATGAAGTTCAGACCCTGGCATTTGGGGCAGGGTGTGTTGCTGTGATGCACCTTTGGTGGGTTTCCACCCCAGGGAAAGGCTGTGGAGTCAATGCCTGTGTGTGACCTGCCCAACTCCAACCCCCTCTGGCCGTGTGGGTCTGGTCCAGCTGGGAACTGAGCACCTCCTGGGGGGAGGAAGAGGTGAGCTGTGCCTTTGTTCCACCGTGCCTTGGCACATCTCTGTGTTCCTGGTGGTCACACAGGGTCTGGTGACCACAAAGGAGGGGTCTGGAATAGAGGTGCACAACAGGATTTGACAGAGAAACCCTCAAAAAGTGCATTTTCTTCTGGGCAACCAACGAGATATTGGGGGAGAGCTGAAAGAAGATCTGAATGGTGTGGTGGAGCAACTTTCCCCAAGATCATCCTCCTCATCCTCCTCCTTCACCACCCAGTTGTCTTCCAGGTCCTTCCCTGGGGTTTTTCCCAGTTTCTCACCGTGCTGGGTTTTCATCTGCTGCTCCCTCCCCCCAGTCCCAGCACCATATGTCATTAAAATGCTTAGACATGTGGAAAGGGCCTTGACAGAGATTCAAGGAGACAAGGGAGACGCGGAGGAGCCGAGACTTTGTCAGATGGAATGATTGTGACATTAGCCACGCTCACCCGGGGAGATGGATCCAGCTCAGGAGGGGGACCTGGACTGACAGAGGGAGGGAGGTGGACATCGTGACACGGAGGGGAGCTGGGGAAAACCAGAGCAAATTCCAGCAGAATTCCAGCAAATGGAGTGAAAGGCAGCAGTGGGATTGGAGGACTTGAGCACCGTCCCAGCTGCAGTGCAGGGCACTCAGGGATTCTGCCTTGCCTTAAGTTTGGGAATGTTTAGCTCTGAGATCAGCAGAGGAGGATTTTCCCTCCCCTCCTCCACCCTTTGCTGTGCCAGGAGCTTGTTTGGGAACCTTTCTTCCCTGAGTGTCCTCCCACAACCCCGTGAGTAAAGCTGTTAGCCAGCTCCAGCCTCCACCTGCACCGGGTGAAGGTGGAAAAAGAACCCTGGGAGCACCTTGGGGATGGAGAAAAGTGAGTTTGTCTCCTTGTGTCGCCCTCCGGGGTGTGCCCACTGCAATGGTGGGGTGCAGGATTCCCCCTACTCCCTGCTGCTTGCACAGACCCTCCCTAAAACCCCACACCAGCCCTGTTTGCCTGGTTGTTTATCAGGGTTTGAAGGTATTTTTCCCCTGCAGAGAACACCTCTGAACTGCTTTGTGATCTTGTAAAGAAAACAAATGAAAGCAAGCCCCCCCCCCCCCCCCGCTCCCACTGAGAGAAGAAATCCAAACATCCAAACATCCATACAAAATCCAAACATCCATAGAGGTGGCAAAGGTGGATGTAGAGCCCTGAGTATTTGATATTCAGGGCAGGAAGCTGGTGGGGGAAACCCAGCGAGGAATTCCTTGTCTGGTTAATGCAAATATGCCCGTGGCTCAGAGAAATCAAACAAATGAAACCCTTGGAGCTGGGAGGGGAGAAAAAAAGCGATTCCCAAACTACGTGCAACCTGCAACAAAAACACAGCTCCTGTTGTTTGAACAGCCTGGGCTGGAGAGCGCCGGGAGGGATCCCGTCTGCGTGGGGAGGGAACAAAGGATCCGGCTCCAGGTAAATGCGAGTCATCAGCGAGCCGGGGATGACAACTGCAGTGTGGGGAATGCTCCTGCACATCCCTCCTCACCCCCTCGGTGGGAGCTCGGGAAGGGCTGGTTTGGTTTCTTTAGGAAGGGCTGGAGGCTGCGAGGCTCCAACCAGCGAGGGGGAACTCCAGCTGTGCCTGCCCAGCCCGGGGTGGAGGCACTGGGAGGCTGCCCCGCCCCGGGAAGCTTTCCTTTAAAATATCCTGCTTGGAGAACACCGGGATGTCCTCTCAGGTGGCTGAAGATGGGGCGTTCCCACCGGGGCTGTAGAAGTCTCTTGCCTTTATTTTCCCAAGTTTCCAGTGTGTTCCTTGGGGGATGTGGTGAGCTGCCTTTGAATGTCAGGGCAGATGTTTGCTGCTGGGCAGGTGGTGCTCTCAGAGAGGCTGGGCAGGGATGGCTGGTGTGCTTTTCACTGGGACCTGGGCACAGAACCATGAAATATCCTGAGCTGGAAGGGATCATGGAGTCCAACCCTTTAGCCCTGCACAGGGCAACCCAAAACCCCACCCTGTGCCTGAGAGCATTGTCCAAACAGTCCCTGAGCTCTGCCAGCTGTGCCCATTGCCCTGGGATCCTGTTCCAGCCTGTGTTACCAGCCCTTTGGAGTGTCTGATTTCTGTCCTGGTGGCTGATCCCTGGCTTTCTTTCCCCTCTCCCCAGCCTCCCAGCACAGTGGGATTGCTTTGGATGAGTCACTCCACAGACAGCCTGTTATTTTTCTGCGAGTAGCCTACATAGAACAAACTTTGTACTCTTAAGTGAGCAGGGAAACGTTCTTAGGGGAGACGGGCTCAATTTGTTTAACACTGTAATTCACTGTTAGAAACCTCTCTCTTTTGTCACAGACAGAGGCACTGGATGCGTCAGCCTTTGATCTCAGCGGCTGATCTTCTGCGTGTAAGAAATTTCAGCAACACTTTAAATTATGTGTCTGAGATACCCATTACCAACATGTTGCACTCAGATTTAGGGAGACTGTTGAGTAGGAGATAAATAGTACATGAGGTGCCTTTTAAAATAGTTTTATTATGCCAGTATTTTTCTTCCTGAGATGCTCTTAAGAACTGGGAAACTGCTTTTCCTTTCCTGCCACTTTAAAAAATGCTCCACGAGCCTGAGTTTATGGTACTCTGCCTAATTTGATAGATGTTGATAAATAGCACGTCTTATAACTAGTGGCTTTGGGGCTAAGTGTGCTTCGTGGCTGGCTTTGGGTTTGCTTCTTGCTCTGCAATTAATTCCTCGGTGACCTTGAGCATATTGCTTCAAAGCTGTCTCATTTTACTGTCTTATCTCCAAATGAAGTCCCTCCATTTGGAGAGGGAAGCCTAACAGAAATCTCTGCTGGCAGCTGGGAGATCACCTGGCTGTGTGCAGCAGAGGCAGCCCGGGCTTGCATTTCACCCTCCGGTAACACGTCGCGCTCTGTTGTGTTCCATTGGAGTTAAATCCAGCATTTTGCTCTCATCTGTCAGGCTCCTGCACTAAGGAGATTCACCTTGTTGCTTTTACACAGCTTCAGGTCCCTCTGCTTCACTTAATGGGATTGTCTGTCCAGGAGACAGCTCGGGGAAAATTTAAAGATGTGCTTTCTGCCTCCTGTGTTCTCACTGTTGCCTGCCCGGGAAAATCTGCCGGAGAAGATCTCCCAGGGTGCAGCAGGGAGTGCTTGGGAAACACACCCCCAGACTTCTTCATTTCCTCTGGAAGTGTCCACCCAAGTGCCAACTGCATTTTAAAATCGAGCTTTAGGCTGAGAGTTTGGACTCCTCTGCTCTGTGTGTGCGTGAGGTGGAAAAGAGGTGGGTCACCAAGACGATGGAATCATGGAATTGTTCATCATTATGAAGTAATAAAGATGTTTGGGGGATCAAACGAGTAGCCCTGGAGCTGGGAGAGGCTGTGGCTGGTTTGGTAAGGGCACAGCACTGTAAGTGAAGGAGGGAAGGTTTAGATTGGAGGGAAGAAATTGTTCCCTGTGAGGGTGGGGAGGCCCTGGCACAGGTTGCCCAGAGAAGCTGTGGACTCCTCATCCCTGGGAGTGTCCAAGGCCAGGTTGGACAGGGCTTGGAGCAACCTGGGCTAGTGGAAGGTGGTCTTTAAAGTCTCTTCCAACCCAAACCATGCTGGGATTATAGGAGTCCATGAACTTGGAGCTGTCTGGGGACTTGCTGTGGGTTTGGTATCAGCTCCCCTGTCCCTGGTGCCCCAGACTGAGAGCTTTTGGGTCTGGTTCCTGCTGATGACTTGAGTTAGCAAACAGCAGCAGGCAATGCTGTGGGAACAGCTCCTGCTCCTAGAGCCCTTCCTTCTGCATCCACATCTCCAGCCACCCACCCCCTAAACGTGGTGGTTGAACCCCTCTAATCACCCACAGCAGCAGAGGACTCTGCTCTACAATCCTTGACAAATCCAACGGCGTGACAAGAGAACATTTTTCCAGAGCTAACAGCGTAATTTCCAGGCTGCTGTTCTCCTTTGAAATCCTGTGAATGGGATGGGAAGGGTCAAATTTGGAGCTTTTAGCTACTTGAGCTCCAGCTTTGATTTTTCAACAGGCTGTGCTTGTGTTTCGTTCGCGGCCAGCTGCAAAGGAGAGGGTTCCAGGGTGCACTCAGGAGCGTGGTCCTGCTCCTCTCACTCTTCCCCGTTGGATTTAGAGCCCCAGTGATGCCTGTTACTGCTGTTAACAGGTGACTGAGTCATCTTTGAGTGTATTGGCCTCAGCACAAAGAGGTAGATGCTAAAAGGGGGATTGTTTTGCTAAATGGGAGCTCTGAGCACGTTGTGGTTTTGCTCCGAGGAGGGGTGTGTGCTTCTGGAGGCACAGACATGGAGGAAGGGATGAAAAGAGTTACCTCAGGTGAGCATTAAAAGCAGAGACACACTGATTGCTGGGTGCCTGTGGTTTTTCCAGCAGTCTTTGTGTTCTGCCTGGAGCTTTCCCCTTCTGCAGCACGGGGGTAACGAAGCTTTCCCTTTGACGTGCCCCAAGAGCTTCAGGAGGGAAAAAACCCCCCCAGTAGGTGCAAGAATCTCTTCCTGTGGCTCATTACTTGGTGTGTCTGGAAATACATCAGGAGAGGGGGTGCAAAGCAGAGCTGGTTATGGGGTGCACCGAGCGTATCTGTGAGCAGAGCACCTGGAACCAGGGCTGCTCTTTACAGTTCATGATGGACTTCTTGCAGTTCCCTGCAGCTGACACAGGGAAAAGCTGGTGATATATCTGAGACAGGGAACTTTTTTGAGTGCAGCTGCTGTGGTGTGACAGGGGGTGCTGCACAGAGCAAGTTCCCAGAGGGCCCCGCGAGGCATCGTAATGAAACACAGAACCTTTCACCCTCAGCCAAAGCTCCTGCAAATTGCAAACGGGGATTAAAGGGGGAGCAGGAGCTCAGAGCCCTGTTCCTCGTGGAGCAGGACACGTGGGGAATTTTGCTCGAGCTGAATTGAAAAAGCCACGGCTAAGAAAGCAAGTGTTATGGGTCAGAGGGGCAAGTGTAATGAAACCGAGTGTGACCGTGTTCCCCAAATTAAACCCAGAGCATTTGGTTTGCAGAGAGCTCCCTGGCCGGGGTTACACTCCTGTTCCTGTTACAGAAAGCAGCCGTGCAGGATCTGGAAGGATCACAGGGCTGGAGAGGCAGTGGGAGGGGGGAGCGCAGGGGAAGGAGATCAAAAAGGGTTTGTCAGTGCAAAAATGGCACCGAGCACGACAAAGAGACAGGGAGAAGCAGAGAGTGAGACTGAGACACAGCCAAGGTGTCAGAGCAGGTTTGTCGCTGCCAGAGCCAACTGGAAGTGAAAGCGTCACGGAGAACTGGAGGCAGATCGAGCCTGTCAGGGAGATTTAACTCAGCTGAGGGCTGGAAACGCTCCCAGCCCTGTTGGACCTGGAGCAGGGAGAGGCAGG